>NC_137879.1:39569758-39989758 GCF_963924005.1 Protomyctophum bolini | reverse complement strand
AAAAATAAAATCGTGTTTTAAAAAGAATCTGCCTAATGATGATGTCACTGGAAGACGGTTTTTCAAAACTGCCCACAGCCCTCCTATGAGACACTGACTGAGTATGAAAAAAATCGTGCCATTTTATCATGATTATTAGTGAGGGCCTATTATATGAAGAAAGGTGGTGAAGTGGTCCTTCTGATTTAGTCGACTTATGAGCTCAGAGGTGAACTTAACTTTAAAGATGGAGTGCCACAATTTTTGTATTTTTCCAGTTTTTCATGTGTCTATGAGGTGACAGTACTTAATTAGACAGACTGGAGTTGTTTTTATGTGCAATTGTGTATTGACTTTGTATTTAGGGTTTCTTCCTGGAGGCTGAACCCTTGACAGCTCAAACGGGCCAATGATGTAAACAGTAATATAGTGACACCACACTATCAGCCCCTCCCCTAACCCCTCCCCCTTTATCATACAACTACAGCTGTGGGTGCGGCTTCAGTTCAGGTGGATCACCACCCCCCACCAGGCAAACCACGCATACTTAATGAACTGGTGGGCGTGTCCACATAAAAGCATGATTTTAACAAATACTGTACACTTTTTGGAAAAAAGTTCTTCCCCCTTATATTGTAATAATACCTGATGATCATGTTTTAGGGTGGAAAAAAATGGTGGCACTCCATCTTTAAACAACCAAGTTGTTGCAATACTTTGAAGAGCATGTGTGTTTCTCTCCGTGGGGTGAAGCTGTGGAATAGCTCGTCAGAGAATTTAAAACAAAGTGTAAATCTAATCCAATTTCTTTTTTTAAAGGCTTAAACAGGCGCTATTGGATAAATACCATAGGGGGTATGCTGAAGAATTGAATAAAATGCTAATGTGAGCAATTATGAACTTTATATGCTTTTGTCTGCTAATGTTTTTTTCTGTTACACAAGGCTCATCCATGCATTGCCAATAGTGCACGTTATGTGCGTGCAGTGTGTGTGTGTGCCTTGGCACGTGTTGAACGTACTCCATCCGTGTGCCTCTGTGTCTGCGGGCGTGTACGTGCGTGTGTGTGCGTGCGTGCGTGTGCGTGCATGTGTGAAGGGTTTCTATCATAGAGAGGCCGAAATGAAAAAAGAAAGTAAAATCGTGCAGTGTGGAGATTATGTTCTGTTTTCCTGTGTTACTGTGTGTGTGTGTGTGTGTGTGTGTGTGTGTGTGTGTGTGTGTGTGTGTGTGTGTGTGTGTGTGTGTGTGTGTTTTCCTGTGCGTGGTCCTTGGTCAGACCCGGGGTCTCCTCCCAGTGGGACGTGGTCCTTGGTCTGCCCCGGGGTCTCCTCCCAGTGGGACTGATCTTGTGGGGGGGGGGGGGGGGGGGGGGGGGATCATCCGGCACTATAAGTTTTGTACTGTCTGTCTGTCACTTTTCTTCATAATGCATGTGTGTGTGTGTGTGTGTGTGTGTGTGTGTGTGTGTGTGTGGACAATTGGTTCATAATGTGTGCTTCATTAGGTTAGTATTCTGCATGAAGTCATGTGTGTGTGTGTGTGTGTGTGTGTGTGTGTGTGTGTGTGTGTGTGTGTGTGTTCATGAAGTCATGTGCATGAGTGATTCTGGGTTTTCTTCCTTTCCGTCGACCGTATCGTGCTCACTGACCTCACTGACCTGTGTGCTAATCCAGCTCTTGCTGTAGAAACGGTTGTATTAATTACATTATGCTCCATGTAGTCAATTCATTTAAATCTCTCCTTTGTTGGGCCCTGTATCTCTGGCATACAGCTGTGTGTGTGTGTGTGTTTGTGTGTGTGTGTGTGTGTGTGTGTGTGTGTGTGTGTGTGTGTGTGTGTGTGTGTGTGTGTGTGTGTGTTTGTTTGTACTAGACTAGGCCCTGAGTATAACTAATAAGTGTACACACACACACACACACACACACACACACACACACACACACACACACACACACACACACACACACACACACACACACACAGTAATGTCATTTCAAAAATGTTTGTCGACTATACCTATTTTCACTGACGAAAACAAAATGGAAACTAAATGAAAACTATAAGCCATGGTGATAAAACTAAGACTGAGGGTATTGACAAATTCGTCAACAGCTAAAAAACTAGACTAAAATGTTGACCAGTGGACAAGAGATCCAGTATACGTCATTTTACACTTGGGTGCATGCTGAAAATAGCAGATCTACAAGCTCACAACGCGTCGCAGCTATTTTGTAAGTGTAAAATCAGCCATTATGACGGCATCAAGGCCTGCCAAAATACATTTTAGTCGACTAAATCAACTGTAGATTCAGTCGACTAAAATCTTATGACATTAGGTCGACTGAGACTATAGACTATAACACTAAGGCATTCCAGGTGACTAAAAAGGTGACCGGAACTAAATGAATACTATTCAAGAGACTAAATGACTCAAACTAAAAATCGAACCAAAACCAATTTCAATGCACTGCTGCTGCTGTCCTGAACCAGAAGCCTTTTCCTGTCACGTCCACCTTGAGCGTTATCAGTGCGTCGTCGGCTCACCTCCCAGAATCCTAAGCGTGCCAAAGGCGGCCTCTTGTTTCATTCTAAGCGTGCGGCGGCCTCTTGTTTCAAGCTTTATAGAGGAGAGACGTTCAACGTTCAAAGTCCCACTGAACTGTCCACTGTATGAGAGGGTTATGCGCGTGACATCATCATCAAACCATGAGGAAGTTATGCAGGAACGCCCACTGAGTGGCAAAAAAAAACTATACTTTCTGGCCTTGACCACAGAAAAGTCCTGTCTGATTGTATTAGACAACGTTAAACAATGTTAAACTCACTTTAAATGTTGCTTTGCCACTCGATGTGCCATTCACTTTAAGCATGCGCATTCCCTCTATACCGTGGGAGCGTACCTATGTTCCCCACCCCACAGAAAAGGTTCTTTGTTCCCCACTTAGAATAAACCAGAAACCTAACCTAGAAATTCTAGAAAGACTCAAAGTATTTTATTAACGTAGTCTTACTTTTAGTATAGCAAATTCTGATTTAAGCTCAGGTGCTCTTTACACGAGGATGGTGTTCATAAAAGACGGCAAAATAAAGTATCGTTTTCTGCTGTCATTTAGACGAGAACCGTGTCCACAGGAGGTGAAAACGCAACGAAGTGAAACCACCTCCCAGAGTGGAAATCGCCGTTTCCTATGGTCTCCATATAAACAGGCAAAACGGTGGATACGCAAAAAATGTGACATCATGGCTTACGTCAGCTCTGGTCGGCTCACCCGTGTCCTACGTTTTTACATGGTGTCATAGGCATGCGTCAGTTGCTAGGGGAAACGAACAACAACAACCATGCTAGTGATGAGGACGCGACGTTTGTTTACTTTCTGTGTAGAAGAAGAACGGAAGTAGTTCTACGCATGCGTGACTTATGTCTATGGTTTATATATGCGCTGCGTCACACGGACCCCACAAGGACACGCGCCACCTAGCGACCTGGCATATATATGCATGCACTTTGTAGCGTTTTCATTCAAGTGTGCGTTCTCATGTAAATGGTCCAAAAAAATGAGAACGCAACGGGACTTTGACGTGTTATATGGAGATGGTCGCCGTCTAAAAGAGGCCTCAGTCTTTGAACAATCCATTGAACGTTAGGCCTGCCTATATAGGCTACTTAAATTATCTAGTCTTAGCCAACAAAAAAATATTAAACTCCCTAAAACAAAAGAACGCAGCAAATGAAAACAAATTAACACTCATCTTTTACTTTGTCTAATGACAACCTAAAACGTGAACCTTGGTTGAAAAAAACTAAAGCTGTCCTTTAAGAAAGCCAAGTCCATTTGTACGGACAGCTCTCATCCCCTCAGCTCTGAATACATGTCCTTTTACATGATTTTCTTCACCTCTGATAAATAAAATCATGTAAAAGGACATACAATGAGTGCTGGCATTTTCTTCACCTCAACTTATATCTTCGAGCCTTAATTGCACCTATGGAAGGATTTAGTTTGAACCTGGAGTTGTCTGCTACGGCAGTACTTTTCTCACCGTAGAAGAAAGAAGCTAGAACCCACACAGAATGTCAGCCTCCAAGATCACATCATGTGTTTAGTGAGACAGACCAACAGTCCCATGTGTTTAGTGAGACAGACCAACAGTCCCATGTGTTTAGTGAGACAGACCAACAGTCCCGTGTGTTTAGTGAGACAGACCAACAGTCCCGTGTGTTTAGTGAGACAGACCAACAGTCCCGTGTGTTTAGTGAGACAGACCAACAGTCCCATGTGTTTAGTGAGACAGACCAACAGTCCCAGGATACAGGATGCAGTCAGCCCCGCCCCCAGCCCCGCCCCCCCCGGCCTTTCACTCTGCCAAAGATAATGATTCTATATGGATTGGTCCTTTAATGTCTCCCATATGTCAGTTTAGCACCTTGTGTTTAGAGCTCTGTCAATGTTGCACGCCCTGACACTGGACTGGGGAGAGAGAGACAGAGAGAGAGAGAGAGAGAGAGAGAGAGAGAGAGAGAGAGAGAGAGAGAGAGAGATGCAGGTAGGCAGGCAGGTTTGGTGCACTTTTAGCGTTGTTAAGAAAGAGAGAGAGAGAGAGAGAGAGAGAGAGAGAGAGAGAGGGGAATGACCAATAATATATGCTGTTTTTTTTAATTCAGAGACCTCTGAATAAAAAACGAAAGGTAAAGTGGCACAATACATCCATTTTTCTCTCAATAACACAATTCAACATTAAAGGTCATAATGAAAAGTGTACATTTGTTGGTGTTGATAGACTCATAATAATATTATGAGTCTATCAACACCAACAAATGTAATATTGTAAAAGTAGTGACCAGTATACAGGCTGTTAAGACACACCGCTTTACCATTCAGATGCAATTTGGTGGAGAAGGAGGACCTCTGCTGGTGAACCTTGGTGACTACAGTCTATGAACCATTCCTGAACTCCATGGTCACTGAACTAAATACTGGACCCAGTGTTGTTCTCGTCGACTGAAACTAAGACGAAAATTGCTCGTCGACTACCTTTTTTCACTGGCGCAAACTAAATGGAAACTAAATGAAAACTAAGCTATGACGACTAAAACTTAGACTAAATATATTGACAATTTCGTCGACAAATACAAACTAGACTAAAATGTTAGGAAGGGACTAGTGGACAATGGATCCAGTATAAAACAAAGTCATTTTTCACTTGGTTTCATGCTGAAAATAGCCGATCTACAAGCTCACAACGCGTCGCAACACGACGCGTTGTGAGCTTGTAGATCGGCTATTTTCAGCAAGTGTAAAATCAGTCATTACGACGGCATCAAGGCGCGACAAAATACATTTTAGTCGACTGAATCAACTGTAGTTTTAGTCGACTAAAACTAGACTGACACTAACACATTCCAAGTGACTAAAATGTGACTAAAACTAAATTAAGTTTCATTCCAAAGACATATATGACCAAACTAAAATAGAAATTTGTAGTTTCTGTAACAATGTTTTTTTTAAGAACTGCGACAACTGGCGTGGAATCACACTTCTATCTATTCCAAGCAAAGTGTTCTGCAGAGTCCTTCTCAACAGGATGGAGACAGCCATTGACACCAGGCTTAGACAGGAGCAAGCAGGCTTCAGGAAGGGAAGAGGATGTACAGACCAGATCTTTGCACTGCGGAACATAATAGAGCAGTGCCTAGAATGGAACACACCCCCAGAGGCGCAACACTGACCGAACGCTAGGGGGGGATATAGAGCGGCGCCGCGAAGCGGCGCCGCCGAAAAATCTGTCCCCCCCGTCCCCCCCACCACCCTAGGGGAGGGGGGGATGGGGGGGTCTAACCACCAAAACGTGGGGTTATGGTTAGGGTCGGACTACAGAGAGGTTGTTCCAGTGACTCAATGCACATACAAAACTGCTTTGGCACAGTTGTTATTATTATTATTATGAATTACCTGGCAGTGGCTGTGATTCCTCCTCCTCCCATGTGTCTCAAAACGTAAAAGTTTAACCACATTATCAGCAGCGCCTATAACAGGTCAAAACTCACTGACCATCTGTAAGTCAGCCTATTCTATATAAAATGTACAACACCTGGGCAGTTTTCAGGAGAGCAGACTGGAATCTGTCCCCCCCGTCCCCCCCACCACCCTAGGGGAGGGGGGGATGGGGGGGTCTAACCACCAAAACGTGGGGTTATGGTTAGGGTCGGACTACAGAGAGGTTGTTCCAGTGACTCAATGCACATACAAAACTGCTTTGGCACAGTTGTTATTATTATTATTATGAATTACCTGGCAGTGGCTGTGATTCCTCCTCCTCCCATGTGTCTCAAAACGTAAAAGTTTAACCACATTATCAGCAGCGCCTATAACAGGTCAAAACTCACTGACCATCTGTAAGTCAGCCTATTCTATATAAAATGTACAACACCTGGGCAGTTTTCAGGAGAGCAGACTGGGTTCGCATGTTTTAAATACCATGTAGTTGCACCTTACCTGGGTGTTGACAGTTGTGCTTTCATTAGCGGCTAATATAATAATATAAATCTCAAAGTGGGGTCCGGCCGTCCGGGGACCCCCAGAGGTCCTTGAGCCGTGAGTTCCAGGGGGTACAGTACAGTACAGCTACATGATAGTTTGGAAACAAATGGACCCTTGTCGCCTTGTGGCATGTCATGTGGACGCAGCGGGGTCCTTGAAATTAAACAACTAATACGTCACCGTCACCGTGTCCATTTGGGGGTCCTTGACACGAAAAGGTTTGGGAACCACTGTACTAGAGTAGAGGATAAAGTAGCCTATATTCATTCATCTCCTATCGATCTAGTCAATACACGTTAGACGTTACCAAAAGTTGTGCGTGACACCAAAAATGGTGATCTATTGAATCCTGTTCCTGTATAATTAGAATCGTTACGCAATCACCACAGAGTGCAAAGCACATTGGGTCACTGATGGCGGTGTAACAACTTCCAAAAAACCGAAGGTGGGCCAAACCATTTTGGAATTTAGACAGGGGTGGATCAAATATACCCTTCAAAATATATCGCGTTTATGAACGCAGGATTTCACAAGTATTACTCCTAAGATAACTTTGGAGCCAGGGGGGATAAAGGGGGGGACCCCCCAGCCAGAGGGGGACCCCCAAACTCATTTGGGGGGGACCAATGTGACGCTGGCAGGGGATTCGTCCCCTCCGTCCCCTAGCTTATTGCGCCCCTGGCTGCAACCATTCATGATTATTTTGGGTGTATTTCTGTTTTTATGCTGTGTTCCCTATGTAATGTTATGTAAATGTATCCACTGTTTGCCTGTCTGTTTTCCGTTTTGTATTTCTTGTGAGGACTGCGGATGAAAATTAGCAACTGTGCTATATCCGGTTTATTTACGTCCATTAATATGCATTGTCCTGTCCAAATAAACAAATAAAGTAAAAGTAAAACATTGGGAGTACATTTTTTTTGTGAAAAATTAAGGTTATTTGAGTCAATGCAAATTGCAGTTTTATGAAAATTCTTCTTCTGCCCCTAAAACATCCATGCAGAGTCAAGTGTTTATGAAAAGTTGCAGTATATGGTGTAGAGGGTCATGCCAAATAACGCTGAAACAAGTCTTGTCCAGAAGCACTTCAAAATGAACCGCTTCAACCCTATGGATGGACAGTGGGCTTGGTTTTATGGACCCACTGAAAAATCTACCATTTTCCCATAGAGATTTACAAAACAAATATTGATATAAATTATTTTAAGCCTATAGAATCCAACCATTTAAGATCCTGGTGAATCACGACCATATATATAATATATGACATGATATGATAATATATGATATATATGATATATATAACACCTTTTATTCTGAAAAACCTTTCCATTTTGAACAATGTGACAAGAGCTTCTCCAGATGCTACGCTGACAAGACACCAGCGACTACACACCGGAGAAAGACCTTATTGCTGTAAACAGTGTTACAAGAATTTCTTTCAACTTAAATTTTATGAACAGAAATAGACAAGGACATACAGAAAGCAAAAAGACAAACAATTGAACATTACAGTATGTGTTGCCAACTCGGTAAATAAAAAGTAAAAACAGTAGATAAATGCTATAATTGTAGGAGATCACACACAGACAGGATAATAATAAAATGCAAACAATATGTGAGCGTACGCGTACGTACACACACACACACACACACACACACACACACACACGCATACACCCCCACACACTCTCACAGTCATACACACACCCACACACAATAATATTGGACAGTAAAGTACCGTATATAAAGAAAATAAATAACATCAGTTACCATCCCATCTATGGGGTCACCCTCTAGAAATATAAGCATCTATGTATCATAAACATGAGTATTTGTGTCAAGGATTCAAGGATCATATCTTTTGTTTACATTCGGAGAATAATAACCCAAAAAAAAAAGCAAAAAAAAAAGGCCAAACATTGTGGTTCCTAGCTCACCTGTTGTTCAGTAGTATAATCAAACCATTTTTCCCATTTGTTTTCAAAAGACTCTCTCTTCAATCTCAAATTATTATTATTATTTCTGAGACTATCTGGAGCCATTCATCTATGGAAGGAGGATCTACCTGTAGCCATTTCCGAGTAATGGCTTTCTTCCCTGCAGCCAGAAAGATTTTCATCAGATATCTGTCAATTCCCATAATTTCATCTGGTAAATCTCCCAAATATAGCATCAAACAAGAATCTAATATTTGAAAGCCCAGAATCTCCTGTAATTTCTCTGTGACATTTTTTCCAAAAGGTGAGAATTTCAGAGCAACCCCAGAAAACATTTAGTTTTTCAGTTTCTCCAGCACAACTGGGATATTCCAAGCTGTTTTGATTTAAGTTTTGGAGTGATAAGTGTTACAAGAGTTTCATTGATATAGGTTGTTTGTGGAAACACCTACGTATCCACACTGGAGAAAAACCTTACCACTGCCAACATTGTGACAAGAGTTTCATTGACATATGTTGTTTGCAGAAACACCTGCGTATCCACACTGGAGAAAAACCTTACCACTGCAAACATTGTGACAAGAATTTCAGTCAGTCAGGTACTGTGCAGGCACACCAGCGTCGTCTCCACCAGTGTTGATTTCGTCGACTAAGACGAAAAATGTTCGTTGACTACCTTTTTTCACTGATGAAAACTAAATGGAAACTAAAGGAAAACTAAGCTATGGTGACTAAAACTAAGACTAAATATGCCAATATATATCCAGTATAAGTCATTTTACAATTAGTTGCATGCTGAAAATAGACAATCTACAAGCTCAAGCGCGACTCGTTGTGGGCTTGTAGATCGGCTATTTTCAGCAAGTGTAACTAAAATACAATAATTACAGTCATGTTCGACTAAATCAACTGTAGATTTAGTCGACTAAAACTAGACTAACACTAAGACATTCCAGGTGACTGAGTAAAACTAAAATCTAAATTTGCTGCCAAAAACAACACTTTTCTCCACCACACCTGGGGGAAACTTAAGCACCATAAACGGTGTGATAAGAAATAGCTGTCCTCAAAAATGCTGCGTTCGGGGCAGGATGACACAGTTGGTAGTGCTGTCGCCTGACAGCTAGAAGGTCCTGGGTTCGATTCCTGCTGGGGACGCTGTGGGTGCTGGGGGCGTGTTCCCTCCTCCACGTCATCAGTGCCCATAACAGAGGTTGGCAAAAGGGCCTTTCTGTGTGGAGTCTATTCTCCCCGTACCCCCTAGGGTAGGTACCCTCACATGTTCTCCCTGTGTCCCCTAGGGTAGGTACCCTCACAAAGTACATGCAGTAATCCTGGTCTAAACTACCTCCCCCTGTTCAGCCGGGGCACCTGATGGAGGGGAAAGGAATTGGTTGGAATAACGTGTTCCTTCCACGCGCTACGTCCAACCAGGGGAAACTTCCCCCTGTCAAGGTGTAAGCAACTTGGACACTCAGGCATGAAGGAAGCATGAGTTCGTTGCTCTCCCCAGGTTGGCGGAGGGTGTGTAGAGGCCAGGATCACATTAGATCATTGACACATGGGTGAAAAATGGGTTACAAAATCGTGGGATAAAAAATATATAACAAAGAGTGCTGCGTTCACATTGGCAGATGCAAAAGATACAAAATAATTAAATGAAGATGCAAAGCTACACGGTGCATTTGTATCTTTGCAGCTGAAGTTCATACCGGTCAACTTGATCAGAAATCGGGGGCCGATCACATATATTGCTTGACCCCGTCTTATCGATGCTTGCAGCTATATTTTCTTCTTCATCTTCTTCTTCTTCTCCTTTAGCCAAAAATAGCAGTTCTGGCTGAACCGGTCGGTTTTCGCGGAACTTGGCATTATGGTATAGAGGGCTAGCCTATGCCAAACGGTGAAGACATGAAGCCCACGACCATTGGCCAAAGGGTGGCACTATAGCACTCAATTGACCTTTTCATACCTTCTTAAACACCTTTACTGACTGGCTTAACCGTAGTCGATTTTTGCAAAACTTGGCAATATGGTAGAGGGCTATGCTACTTTCAACGGTGAGGCCCACAACCATTGGCCAAAGGGTGGCGCTATAGTGAAATATAAGTGAAATATATATAAAAAAGGAATAGCTCATGAACCTGACTGTCAGCGGACTCCCTCTTTACCAAGCGTTTCCACCATGTAGGTTCCGCCTCGCGTAGATCATACACGCCCATTTAATCTAACGTGATGATGTTTATTGTCGCTATCGGGAAACGTTACTAACATGTTTCAAATGGACAGATCTACAAGATAACAATGTGTCTGTAGCGCACCGCATTACAACTTGTAGGCTAGATCAGCGTATTCTGGCAAGCTAGCCCCTGTCCGATGGATCCACTGGTTAATAAAGTAACAATCTGTAGGATATCCTTTTCTCTCGTATAATGAGAAAGTTAATTTATTCATTTAAGTTCAAGACTAAAAGCTAATAAAACTTGACAAGAATATTATAAAAGCCATTTTTTTGAACAATTGCTCACTCACCTTTGCAGCTGAAGCCTATGCACGTGCCTGATAAAAATAATATTATGAGACCATCACTGCGTCAAATGTAATTCAAAAAAGTATAATTTTACAGAAAATATACACTATTCAAAATTGTCAGCTAAGAAAGGATTAGAAATTAAATGTAATGACTCAAATCCTACTGCTTGGCAGGGGGGCGGGGTGTCCCCAAAGCCCACGGCCATTGGCCAAAGGGTGGCGCTATAGCACTCAATCGAAAATGCTAACTTTGAACAGGTATAGCTCCGTTTGACCGTCAACAATAAAACTTGGATAGACATATGCGTCTCCTCATGTCGAACAACTTTCGTGTTCTGCCTTTTGACCTCTGACCCTGGCTAGCAGTAGATGTAAAACCGGAAGTAATTTTAGTGGACGGGAGCAGGACGGTAAACGGAACAGGACGGATGTTAAAATATTAAATCTTTTTACCGTGCCGTCCAGCAGGTTTTGCTGTTTGCCATCTACCGCTTGCCTGATTCCATGTGAATGGTGAATGCATTATATCAGTGAAGATCACCCATTATGTTGAATTATACATACACAGCGCTCCAGGTCAAACCATGCAGTTGTTTTTCACCAAATGTGGCAATATGGCTATGTCACCCTGCTTAGAGACAAAGACCACAACCATTGGCCAAAGGGTGGCGCTATAGCACTCAATTGAAAAACAGGCATAGATCATGAACTGCCAGCTCATGAACCACCAGTAATAATTACTCAGTAATTACTGTCTATTACATAGGTACTAATTTAGACTCCCTGAGTCCCTGATGTTGGATTCCAGTCATCAGTGGTGGACAAAGTAGCCTACGCATACTCATTTATTCAAAATGAAAAATTGCAAAGTACCTTTTCCTATTAATATCAATGAATCATGGATTTAAATTGTCAAATGTGCAAAAAGCTGATCTACAAGCTCAAAGCGTTATTTTAAGATTCGAAGGCAGTTTAAAAAAGTATCTATCTATCTATCTATCTATCTATCTATCTATCTATCTATCTATCTATCTATCTATCTATCTATCTATCTATCTATCTATCTGTGACAGTTACACACCTCCACCACCAGAGGGCGAAATGCATTAAGGCAACAGTGCCTGGATTATTTTGTTGCGCATGCCTGGAAAACCTTTGACCCTGAAGCGCTTGTTTGCATCACGTGATGCCATCACGTCACGTGACTGCGTCTAGTTTTCCATTACGGCGATGGCCGCTGTTGAACAAGTCAAACATGTTGTCGTGTCTCTCGGGAATTGTTGATGTTTGTGCCTTTATTACACATTCTATATTACAGTAGGAACAGAAAGCTTGGTGGAAATGTCTCCTAAAGGAGGCGAAAAGCGTCAAATGGAGTCTGTACGGCTGAAGATAAATGAACAGCTAGCGTCGGTGGGATAGGAGATATTGTTTGTTGTGGACAAACAGCAGCGTGGCGCTGCTGATGTTTGTAGTGTGGAGCTTAGCGTCAGAGTGTTCGTGTTGGAGCGCCTCAGCGCGGTGGGAGAGTTCATGGTCAACCTCTTCCAGAGAGAGATGGAGACACTACAAACTCTGCTGGAGACACAAAACAAACTGCTGGACATTGATTTTGATATGGACATCGATCTACACACTGCAGGTTGGTAGATTCTGAACAACACCAGCTTAGTTACAAGTATCATTAAGCTAGCTGAACGGAACTACATCTCCCAGTAGTTGTACTAGCCCTAGAATGTCTGTGATCATACATCAATGACATATATTCCTGTATACACAGCCATAGATCGAATGCCTCCGCTCCCAGTGAGCAAGGAGACATGGGCAGCATAAATGTGCTCCGTGCTCAGTTTGTACTCACCTAGCCCTGAAACATGACTGCCATGATGATTATCATGACAGTCATGCACCCTATTTTTGGCGCTCGCTGCATTTACAAGATTTCCGATTTGAAATCTGAATGTTTATATTAACATTCAGATTTCAAATATAAAGTACTCACAATTTGTCCCACGGGTGTTATCCCGCGTTGTTTAATAAAAAGCATTTTTGTCCGAGCGCCCCGGCTACTTTTTTCAAACGGGGTTCGTTTGGGAAATCCACAGTTGCACACCGGGAGCGCACTCGCCTATTAGTCTGTATTGGCAGGGCGGTCAGAGTACCTATATCGAACACACCGAGTGCCACCCTCCTCCCGACCGATAGGGGCGCGTAGTTGAAAGCCAATGGGAAAATAACAGCTCGGATAAAAATGCTTTTTATTAAACAACGCGGGATGCAGAAATTCTAATCGCTGGAGCTGCTACTAACTAACACCCGTGGGACAAATTGTGAGTACTTTATATTTGAAATCTGAATGTTTATATATACGGAAATCTTGTAAATGCAGCGAGCGCCAAAAACAGGGTGAAGTTTCTTAATGACTCTCGTATGAATACGAGAGTCATGAATCATGGCTAGTACTCACCCAATAAATAATTCCAAAGACGTGGTCAGTGAGATATTGTCCTCTAGTTTCACATCCATGTAAAAGTTCTCAGGGCGAGGGGTCCGGAATGACAGCTGGACTTCCATTTATGACAGTCACTCGCATGGCAGGGTTTTCTGCTGCAGCCTAGGCTCCAGAGTCACAGGCACGGTGCACGGAGTGCCTTTTTAAATCCATTCTCTGCAGCTGTAAGACATTAATTAATATCAAACCGAAAGAGCGCATTTCATAAGGGCGTATTACATTCTAAAAGACATGTATAGGTTACATTATTAATGAAAAACACATCGGTGAAATAATGTCTGCATCTGTGCCAAAAATTACGGATACATCTGTGAGACCGATGTCAGGCTCTACTCACAAGTTCAACACCTTGCTCTGTCAGGCGGTGTGAAGAGACTCGAGACATCTTTTAAACGATGGTTATGCTGACAAAACGAATAGGAGAATAAATGTCATCTTTGAGTTGACAAAAGCACTTTGAGTTGCTCTGCTGATGCTACCTTCTCTCCCCTCCTCCTGTCTGTGTGTAAAGAGGTTTCATCTGAATATGAGGAGAGGAGATCCAGTCTGGTGCTGGAGGAACCACACCCTCCACAGATTAAAGATGAACAGGAAGAGGAGACTGGTGAGTCAACTTTGACATTACTACGTAGGAAGATGTGGTGCAATACTCTCTCAGGCATTTACCATTTCCGCAAAACCTTTAACTTGAACGTGTGCCAGGACAAACATCATGTTGGGTCGGGAGCTGTCGTACGCTTTGTCTGAACTGCTGACATGCTGTCACAAGCATCTAAGCATATGTATTCACTCCTAAAATGTTAAAATAAAACTGTATGTATATGCATGTAAAAGAAAAAGATAGATTTCCAACTTTACAAGCAATTAATATCACGCAATAATTAAAAACAATATAACATGATTACAATGTATTAGTTTGAGCTTAACCCATTTTGGGCGGGAACCCCTTTTGGTGTTAGCATTATGTTATGCTTTAGCTATTGAAAAATAGCAGATATACAAGCTCGTAGCACGCCACCGAGTGGCGAGCTTGTAGATCTGCTATTTTTGAAAAATCGAAGAACGACTGACATAGAAACAGCTTTTTCAGAAAACTGTCAGGATGTAGAAGAGCGTGTTTCATAAGGGCGTATTACATTCTAAAAGACAAGTGTAGGTTACATTAATGATGATAAAAATAGATTTCGGCCACATCAGTGAAATAATGTCCGATATCGGGCATTGGCGCCTAAAATGACGGATACATCAATAATTAAAAACAATATAACATGTTTACAATGTATTAGTTTGTGCTTAATCAAACAGTGCTTTACTGGCCTTGTTATGCGAGCGCACTGGTGAGATGATTTGGGAGCGCATGAGTGTGACATCAGATGCCTATATAATCACTGATATTATAAAAAATATATTTAGGCATAAATTGACTGCACGCCTTTATTTCCAAGTGACAATGACAAGCATACAGCTTGCCTATTTGCAATTGTAGGCTATAGGTGTAAAGGGCTTAATCATTCACCATTTAACTAAGTGCTTTGACAGTTCAGATAAAAGCGGGAGTCGGGAGGTTGGGACCGCAGCGTGCGTCGCCAGCACATACCAGCACACATGCAAGCCTTCATCCATATGTTTATGATTCGTTCATCAATGATCAAATCACTCCATAAACGTTGAGTAAGATTGGATTGACGACATTGTAGTAGCCTATCTCTCATGCAGGCATCACTCAACCACAACACTTATCACAGCAGTGCGCAGTCTCACTGATCGCCTTCGCTGTGCACTGCACACGAATGGGTAAAATTAATATAGGCCTAGCCTACAAACGTATTCCATTCATGGCGATGTGTCATGTAGCCTTGAGGTGCGTGCGTGCGTGCATGTGTGCGTGCACATGACAGCAAGGCAAGCGAGGTGAGAGGGAAACAGACAGGGTAGGCCTACAGCTTTATTTAATTCATGCAGGTGTTCGTTCTTTATTTATTTAAAATACAAAGTTGGGGTTGCGTGTGCGTGCGTGCCTGTGTGTGTATGAGAGAGGGTTGAGGCGGGCAGTAAGGACACTTTTTTCCCCCTGTAACCATGGTTTCCAGGTCGGATTGCAGTTGTTCATGTCGCAAAAATGAGGGCGAGGCTTGATTTCATAGCCAGATAGATTTCAGCCGTCACATATATTAACGTCTGAAAGAAATTAAGGAAGGATCAGCTGTTTGATTTATATCAATTGATGTATATTATGTCTGTTTATGAGTCTGGCGTAGAGGATTTCATCCTGTGCAGGAAATCTTTTCAATACATTTCAATACAATTTATTGAAATGTCCGGAATGACAGCTGGACTTCCAATTATGACAGTCACTCGCAGGGCAGAGTTTTCTGCTGCAGCCTAGGCTCCAGAGTCACAGGCACGACGCGCACAGTGCCTTTTAAATCCATTCTCTGCTGCTGTTTCAGAGAATGGAGCGTGTTTCATAAGGGCGTATTACATTCTAAAAGACAAGTGTAGGTTACATTAATGATGATAAAAAAAGACTTCGGCCACATCAGTGAAATAATGTCCGATATCGGGCATCGGCGCCTAAAATGACGGATACATCGGTGAGACCGATGTCGGGCTCTATTCACAACGCCTTGCTCTGCGAGGCGTTGTGAAGAGACTCGAGACACTTTCTTGAAACGAGGGTTATCAAGACAAAACAAATAGGAGAATAAAGGTCCTCTTTGAGTTGCTCTGCTGATGCTACCTTCTCTCTCCTCCTCCTATCTGTGTGTAAAGAGGTTTCATCTGAATATGAGGAGAGGAGATCCAGTCTGGTCCTGGAGGAACCACACCCTCCACAGATTAAAGATGAACAGGAAGAGATTGGTGAGTCAACTTTAACATTACTACTCTCAGGTAAAACAAATTTATATTTTTATTATATTTTTATTAGTATTATTCTCAGAATCCACTACTACTGGTGCTGGGAGTCTGGTCCAACGCACAGGTCCTGGCTGTACTTGTAGTGAGAGCAGGAGGGGACCTGGTGAGGCATAGGAGGGGCCTGGACTGGAGGCAACCCACAGAGCCTAGTCCCTCCACCTGGTCTTTCCCTAGTGGGTCTGATCGAGGGTAGCCTCGGAAACCCAGACGTTTTTATTTCCAGGGAGAGAAAAAAGTCTGGGGCAGAGTCCACTTCAATTCGGCATACAGTAGCGCAAACGTCGGCCTCTCTCTGCTGATCTCTGATCGTCTGCACCTTTGTTAAATTGACGCAGACACGTACACAGACACACACACTCTCCTGTCTGTCGCTCTAATTAATTAGTCTCATGTCCTGCAGTCTAGTTTCTCCCGGCGGATACTGCCATAGAAAGCTTTCTATGCCATAGAAAGCATAGTTGAGTTCCAGTCTAGATCGAGGGTAGCTACTGGGACGTAAGTCGGGACTTGATCACGCGGCTAACTAACCTTGGGATACATCACTGAGGATACCAGGTGCATCTTTGTGATGTATTTTCGTTCTTTCATTCTAACGAGACTAAAGGGTCATTCAGCAACTAACGATAAATATATAGTTTGGTAACTCATGTTCCCCCAAAAGACAGACAGACACACAGCATGCTGGTGCTCGTGCCGCTACGACAGTATAGCCCAACAGGTCTGAACCCATAATCATGTATAGCGATTAAGATTTTTGGCATAAATGGTCATCAATCAGCACCAGACACTTCATTCAGGAGTGGTGGATTCTTGAGCCACAATGGTGCTGCAGGCTCCACCTGGGCAACGGTGGTGCTGCAGGCTCCACCTGGGCAACGGTGGTGCTGCAGGCTCCACCTGGGCAACGGTGGTGCTGCAGGCTCCACCTGGGCACCGGCGGTGCTGCAGGCTCCACCTGGGCACCGGCGGTGCTGCAGGCTCCACCTGGGCAACGGTGGTGCTGCAGGCTCCACCTGGGCAACGGTGGTGCTGCAGCTCCACCTGAGCAACGGTGGTGCTGCAGGCTCCTCTTGCAGCTTGAATGGCCCTCCTAAAGGCCTCACCGTGGGGTTGTTGGGCTTCCTCCTCACGGAAGACACAGGCTGGGGCGCCAACCAACATACTGCTCCCGGGTGCCGTCTACATTCTGGCTGTCACGCGTCTCTCTGGTGGTCACCAGACTACTCAGTAAACCCTTATTGAATGATAAGTACAAGTTGTTTCTACTGGTGATTTCCACAGAGCACCACAGGGAGAGGTCTCCTGTATCTATAGAGATGGCCTCCAAAAGACATTCAACGTTGTCAGAGGAACAGCCAGAGGTGGACCAGAGACGTGGACTGTTTGATGCGAAGATGCAACCTGTAGTAAAGTTGTACCGTATAGGTATGTGCTGTTTTGTTTACCTACTTACATAAAGGGATATTTCACTTTCAAAATAATTGTGGGTAATGTTATCGTCTACTCTGGCTTTTTGTGAATACTCTGGACAGTTTTTAATCTGCTCCATTCAGTATTTAGATATTTTATATTATATATTATATTATCAGACCAGCCCATTGTAACTTCAAACTTCATTTTAACCATCGTAGATACACAGAAAACACCCATCCCTGGTTCTAGTGACTGATATTGTCCTTCCTTAGAGAGGGACAGCCATAGCTGAGTGGGTAGAGAGCACGTCTAGGAAACGGAATGTATAACAGTGATGTTGTTAGGTCTGCAATGGGTCCCAGGACCCACAGGTGGGATTCTTAATAAAAATGGTATTTCAAAAAAAGAAAAAATGTAATTGTGATATTATTTAATTTATACAAATCATGCATCAACTAAAGATTAATACCTGGAGTCACCACTAAACACTAAATGTATGACACACTCAAACATCATTGTATTATTGGAACATTGAGTTTGTGTCAATTGTTTACAGTTTTCTTTAATTTTTTTCTTGTATTGTCATTTTGTCATAACCTTCTGTTGAACATTATGCAAATGCAACATTATAATCAATACAAACACAAGATGTCTTCTAAAATCTTTACTTGGACAAGTAAGTAAAAGTGGCTCAAAAATGTAATGTCAAGCCCTGAAAACTGTCTTTGATTAGAAATGGAGAAGATGATGTTCCTCCAAAAAAAAAGTTCAAACATTAAATGTTTTTCTCTCTTTGTGTCTTTTTTTTCTAGCCGTCCCGCACCTCCCTGTGTGTAAAGAGGAGGTTTTTACTGAACACCTCTCTGTGTGTAAAGAGGAGGTTTTTACTGAACACCTTCCTGTGTGTAAAGAGGAGGTTTTTACTGAACAACAGGAGAGGAGCTCCAGTCTGGTCCAGGAGGAACCACAACCACCACAGACTAAAGATGAACAAGAGGAGATATTTCAAAGACCAATGGAGGCTGATGGGTCAACGTTGACATTACAAGCAGTGAAAAGTGAAGATGTTCATGATGATGAAAACAGAGAGACAGAGCCTGTTGCCGGCACCTCAACTGAACACATGAAAACACAAGCTGATGTAGAGGACTGTGGAACATCACAACCAACTGGTGATGACCAGCTCCTCTCTTCACACTGTTCTGAATCTGACACTGAAGACAGTGATGAGTGGCAGGAGCCCAGTGAAGGTCAGTCAACTTTAAACACACTGAAATCACACAAGACAAATGTGGAAGGACAAAGATTGTCTTTGAGCAGCAAGCTGTCCAAGGACCTGAAATCATCAAAACAAACTCACTCCATGAGGAGCCACAAAGGGAAGAAACGCTTTAGTTGTACAGACTGTGGCAAATGTTTTAATCAGAAGTATCGTCTGACGAGGCACACAAGGATTCATACAGGGGAAAAACCCTTTACTTGTACAGTTTGTGGTAAAGGCTTTATTCAGAATGGTGTACTAAAAACACACATGAGGACTCATACAGGGGAAAAGCCCTTTACTTGTACAGTTTGTGGTAAAGGCTTTATTCAGAGTGGTGTACTAAAAACACACATGATGACTCATACAGGGGAAAAGCCCTTTACTTGTACAGTTTGTGGTAAAGGCTTTGCTCAGAGTGTTCATCTAAAATCACACATGAGGACTCATACAGGGGAAAAGCCCTTTACTTGTAACGTGTGTGGTAAAGGCTGTACACGGAGTAGTGATCTAAAAAAACACATGATGACACATACAGGGGAAAAGCCCTGTACTTGTTACGTGTGTGGTAAAGGCTTTGCTCGGAGTGCACAACTAAAATCACACATGAGGACTCATACAGGGGAAAAGCCCTTTACTTGTAACGTCTGTGGTAAAGGCTTTGCTCAGACTGTTAATCTAAAAACACACATGATGACTCATACAGGGGAAAAGCCCTTTACGTGTAACGTCTGTGGTAAAGGCTGTACACACAGTATTGAACTAAAAAAACACATGAGGACTCATACAGGGGAAAAGCCCTTTACTTGTAACGTCTGTGGTAAAGGCTTTGCTCAGAGTGTTAATCTAAAATCACACATGAGGACTCATACAGGGGAAAAGCCCTTTACTTGTAATGTCTGTGGTAAAGGCTTTGCTCTGAGTAGTGATCTAAAATCACACATGAGGACTCATACAGGGGAAAAACCCTTTACTTGTAATGTCTGTGGTAAAGGCTTTACTCATAGTGGTGGTCTAAAATCACACATGAGGACTCATACAGGGGAAAAACCCTTTACTTGTAACGTCTGTGGTAAAGGCTTTGCTCAGACTGTTCATCTAAAAACACACATGATGACTCATACAGGGGAAAAGCCCTTTACTTGTACAGTTTGTGGTAAAGGCTTTATTCAGAGTGGTGTACTAAAAACACACATGAGGACTCATACAGGGGAAAAGCCCTTTACTTGTAACGTGTGTGGTAAAGGCTGTACACGGAGTAGTGATCTAAAAAAACACATGATGACACATACAGGGGAAAAGCCCTGTACTTGTTACGTGTGTGGTAAAGGCTTTGCTCGGAGTGAACAACTAAAATCACACATGAGGACTCATACAGGGGAAAAGCCCTTTACTTGTAACGTCTGTGGTAAAGGCTTTGCTCAGACTGTTAATCTAAAAACACACATGATGACTCATACAGGGGAAAAGCCCTTTACGTGTAACGTCTGTGGTAAAGGCTGTACACACAGTATTGAACTAAAAAAACACATGAGGACTCATACAGGGGAAAAGCCCTTTACTTGTAATGTCTGTGGTAAAGGCTTTGCTCTGAGTAGTGATCTAAAATCACACATGAGGACTCATACAGGGGAAAAACCCTTTACTTGTAATGTCTGTGGTAAAGGCTTTACTCATAGTGGTGGTCTAAAATCACACATGAGGACTCATACAGGGAAAAAACCCTTTACTTGTAACGTCTGTGGTAAAGGCTTTGCTCAGACTGTTCATCTAAAAACACACATGAGGATTCATACAGGAGAAAAGCCCTTCACTTGTACAGTTTGTGGTAAAGGCTTTACACACAGTATTGGACTAAAATCACACATGAAGACTCATACAGGGGAAAAGCCCATAGATGAATGAGGGCTCTTACAGGGGAGGAACCCTTTAGTTCCTGTTAGTGGCAAATGCTTGGGTCAAAATGCACATCTGAGGATAATGAGGAGGAATCATACAGGGAAGAAGTGGTTAGTTGTAATAGTAATAAATCCACATTTGCCCCATTTGAGTTGACACATGATATAACATACAATCGAATGATCATTCATTATATTCCAGGATGACAATGACAAGTGGTAGATACTAAAGCCGTGGAATCACATAATCTGACACTATCAACATGACCACCACAGTTTAGTTTCTTAAGTATCTTTTGTATGTAAAACCTATATACACATGGCACAAAAAGTTGTTGTCTTTGGTAGATTATTTCTCTATTGTAACTCTGTTTAATTATACCGTCGGCTGTTTCAGACATTAACCCATCTTAGGGCGGGAACCCCGTTTGGTCTTTTAAGCATTATATTATACTTTAGCCATTGACAAATGGCAGATCTACAAGCTAGTGCCGCGCTACGCTATTTTGTTTTTACATATAATCTTGGGGGTCCTTGACTGGTTTTTCAGATTACTGTCAGGATTTAGAAAACATTTAGTAGAATCGTTCCCAGGTCAACGGGTTAACCAGGTCAACATGGGTTAACCAGGTCAACATGGGTTAACCAGGTCAACATGGGTTAACCTTTTATACGTTTCGGGAAGTTGTGGGTGATGACCGGAAGAATAAGGTTGCACATTTTTTGTCTTAGTTTTGTGTTTCTTGTGAGGACTGTGGATGAAAATTAGCAACTGTGCTATATCCCGTGTATTTACGTCCATGTGACGTCCATTAATATGCATTGTCCTGTCCAAATAAACATAAAGTAAAAGTAAAACATTGGGAGTACTTTAGTTTTATGAGCCAGTGAAAATTGCAGTTTTATTAAAATTCTTCTTCTGCCCCTAATACATCCATGCAGAGTCAAGTGTTTATGAAACGTTGCAGTATATGGTGTGTAGAGGGTCATGCCAAATAACGCTGAAACAAGTCTTGTCCAGAAGCACTTCAAAATGAACCGCTTCAACCCTATGGATGGACAGTGGGCTTGGGTTTATGGACCCACTGAAACATTACCATTTTTTTCCCGTAGAGATTTACAAAAGAAATATTGATATAAATTATTTTAAGCCTATATAATCCAACCATTTAAGATACTGGTGAATCATGACCATATATATAACACCTATGATTCTGAAAAACATTTCCATTGTGAACAATGTGACAAGAGCTTCTCCCAGATGCTACGCTGACAAGACACCAGCGTCTACACACCGGAGAAAGACCTTATTGCTGTAAACAGTGTTACAAGAGTTTCATTGATATAGGTTGTTTGCGGACACACCTGCGTATCCACACTGGAGAAAAACCTTACCACTGCAAACATTGTGACAAGAGTTTCATTGACATATGTTGTTTACGGACACACCTGCGTATCCACACTGGAGAAAAACCTTACCACTGCAAACATTGTGACAAGAGTGTCATTGACATTTGTTGTTTGCGGACACACCTGCGTATCCACACTGGAGAAAAACCTTACCACTGCAAACATTGTGACTAGAGTGTCATTGACATATATTGTTTACGGACACACCTGCGTATCCACACTGGAGAAAAACCTTACCACTGCAAACAGTGTGACAATAGTTGCAGTAGAAAGGTACTCTGCAGGCACACCAGCGTCGTCTCCACCAGTGTTGATTTCGACGACTAAGACGAAAAATGTTCGTTGACTACCTTTTTTCACTGATGAAAAGTAAATGGAAACTAAAGGAAAACTAAGCTATCATAACTAAAACTAAGACTAACTAGAACTGCACTCTGTCGAGTGCATACTTGCTTGTTGCACTAGTAGGCCATAAATGGCCAACTATTGCGCAAGCAGAGCGCGCAAGTACTTTCGACCGCTGTAAACTGTCAAATCTCAGTATCTCTGTGAAGGAACGTTTGAAATGTATAATCATTAGGTGTAACTATTTGCTACCTACCTACTTTTTTACAGTTTTATCGATGTAGATATATTCTGGATCCCTTTTTGTTTTTTTAAAGAAAAAGAAATCATTGATATGTGATGAAAAAAAAGGTATATAAACTGAATTAAAATATGTTATACAGTATAATTATTCTGTAAACTGTGGAATCTCAATATCTCTGTGAAGGAACGTTTGAAATGTCTAATTATTAGGTGTAACTATTTGCTACCTATCTACTATAAGAAATATCTATAAAGACATATGGTCATTTATGTAATCTGGTCCCAGCAAACCAGGCACAGATTTGCTGTTTTTTTTGCATACACATCAAATGGCGGGTTGGCTGTCACAATTTACAATTTACAATTTAGGCATTTAGCAGACGCTCTTAATCCAGAGCGACTTACATTAAGCAAGAACAAAAAGCATGGGGAATACATCACATAAAAACATTTATCATGAAACATGCGTAAGCTAAGAAAGTAACAGTGGAATATCTATAATGAAATAAGCTATACATCTATACTACTATGATATACATTATGTACTATGACGTGCTATGACTACATACAATGCACTTATGCTGTTTACATAACATGCTATAAGTCTGTATCAAATGCTATCTAAGTCTACAGAATTGCTATCTAAGGGGGTGCTATGGGCCATGATGGAGTCTGAAAAGGTGGGTTTTCAAACTACGGCGGAAGATTGGGAGTGATGCTGCAGTTCTGACTGCAATGGGAAGTGCATTCCACAGTTTTGGAGCCAGAAGGGAGAAGAGTTTGGGACGTGTGGAGCGTTGTCCCGGCGTTTTTAGTGAGGGTACTTCCAGCTTCCCTGCGTTGGCTGATCTGAGTGAGCGGGAGGGTTTGTAGGGTTCGATCATACTTGCAAGATATGGGGGAGCCATACCTTTGGTTGCTTTGAATGCCAGCATCAGAGTTTTGTATTCTGTGCGGGCAGCGACTGGGAGCCAGTGGAGGGAGCGGAGCAGGGGGGAGACATGTGAGAATTTTGGCTGGTTGAAGACCAAGCGAGCTGCGGCATTTTGGATCAGCTGGAGAGGCTTAAGTGCACATGCTGGTAGGCCAGTAAGGAGGGAGTTACAATAGTCGAGTTTTGACAAGACTGTTGTCTGGATTAGGAGCTGGGCGAAGAGACCGGGCGAAATTATTATTTACAACTACATACTCTATATAGTATATGTATATAGTATACGTATTACTAGCTCTAAATGATGACGTAATACATACGTATACATATACATATACTATATAGAGTATGTAGTTGTAAGTTGATTAGCGGTATACTGTGGTTACTTTGCGCCAAAACGTGACAGCCGTCCCGCCATTTGATGCGTATGCAAGAAAAACAGAAAATCTGTGCCTGGTTTGCTGGGATCAGATTACACAAATGACCATATTTCTTACGTAATCATTGAGAGCTAGTCATACATATACACACACCACGTACTCTGGTCCCAGCAGATCAGGCACAATTTGCTATTTTATTTTTTACTGATTATGTATATAGTATACGTATGACTAGCTCTAAATGATGACGTAAGACATACGTATACATATACATATTGAACTGCCAGCTCATGAACCGCCAGTAATAATTACTAGGTAATTACTGTCTATTACATAGGTACTAATTTAGACTCCCTGAGTCCCTGATGTTGGATTCCAGTCATCAGTGGTGGACAAAGTAGCCTACGCATACTCATTTATTCAAAATGAAAAATTTCAAAGTACCTTTTCCTATTAATATCAATGAATCATGGATTTAAATTGTCAAATGTGCAAAAAGCTGATCTACAAGCTCAAAGCGTGTCACACCGCAACACGAGGTTGTAGATAGTTTAAGATTCGAAGGCAGTTAAAAAATATATCTATATCTATCTATCTATCTATCTATCTATCTATCTATCTATCTATCTATCTATCTATCTATCTATCTATCTGTGACAGTCACACACCTCCACCACCAGAGGGCGAAAGGCATTAAGGAAGTTTCTTACTCGAAGAGGGCGGTCACGTTTTTCTCTCTCCTCCTCCCTATCTGTATTCCTGCTTGCTTCTGCTCGTGTGTCTCTCTACACCGTCTCTCTCGTCCTAAATCTCTCGCCAATATGGATTTAATTAGCTGGTCCTTGAGCGCATTTGACAAGATTTTTTCAGAAAGGCATGCCGGAGCTGGCGAGACTGAATGCCCGGCGGGGACATTTAAACCGGCTTCCCTTACAGACAGATGGAAAAGACAGTTGAGAGAAACCACGCGCACCCGCTCCCCTGCCCCCCCCCGCCCGCACCCACCACACAGCCAACTGAGGGTGTTTTTGGACTGAGAACCAAGGCCGCAGAGTGCACAGCTAGCTGTGTTTACCTCCCACTATCTGGACTTTGAGACGATGTGACCCTGGGACACAGATCCGGGAGCCGCTCAGGATACACGCAAACATAAACAATGAACTAACAAGACATTTCACACACATCCCGCACCACATACCGCCTTCTCCCTATCCACCCCCAACCCCCACCTCACCCCGCACCCCCCCCCCACCTGCAATTCCCCTAACCCACTCCATGCTCCCCCCCCCCCCCCCCCACCATATTCTTTTCTCCTATGATGTAAGAAAAAGTTTGTGGCGGCGCGACCCAAGTTGCTGCGGCCCGTGCACTTCAGCACATCGCAATTTCGTTTTTTCTGCTGTCCACAGTTGTTCACAGTTGTTCACAGTTGTTAAAAAACTAGAATTTCGTGCGCGCTTCGCGCGCACTCATCCCAGAGCTACTTCGCCACGCACTATGGGAAGAAATAAATGGCGGGAGTTGACTCCACATGTAGTAACGGATGGGTTATTGGAAATGTACCATTGTTTTGTCCTGAATATTTCCACAGCCTAATTACTAAAGGATTGTGACTGGGACAGACATACAGTCTGACATACAATAGGCTACACGTGTGCACAGAGAATAAACAATGACCTATATGGCCAGATTTCTTAAATTAACATAGTTGGATTTTAACAGAAAGACAATGCCATAAATCAGTCAAAGTAAGTGACAGACTCAACAGTAGCACACAGCATGCAAGGCAGCGATGCATGCGTGCCAACATGTTTGTCCAGCTGAGATTTAGTGTCTCCATCTCTCTGTGGAAGAGGTTGCACATGACCTGTACGGCCACACTGAGGTGCTCCAACACAAACACAGACACAAAACAACACCACGCTGTTTGTCCAGTTGACCCAAATCAACACCAATACCTAGCCTGTTTGTCCAAAACACACTATCTGCTCGCCACGTTTCTACTTCGCCACAACCTAATGTTAGTAACAAATGTAGGGGAGAGCCGCCAAGGTTGTAACGCTTCACGGTTGTAACATGGACGTTATCTCTTGATTGGTCAACGCCACCATGACGCCATCGCGTCAGTATGTGTACAGCAAGGAAGTTTGAAGTGTTTACCTTCAAAATGCGTATAATTTTACACCTGGAGTATATGTGTGCTACAATTTTTGTCTTTGGTGTTGGTGAATAAAAATCCACATGGATGTGTTCATGCTTATGTTCTTCATTAGTTTGCATCGTGTTTAGACGGAATTCACATTCATTCTGGTCTGTAAGCAACTGCAAAGAAAACTTGCAAAAGCGGGTCATTTGTAACATGTGTTACAAATGGTCCGCTTCCATTCAATGCCATTATATGTAATATTTACATATTTGACATATTGGCCAATATTATATGTTCTAAAATTGTATTGTATTGTGTAGTGTATTCTAAAAGTAGTTTAGGGTTGTATAACATTGTACAACTCAATCAATCAAACGTTTGTTTAATCAATGTATTGCCCCATTGAAAAAAAAGAAAAGCCCAAACTGGTACACCCGATACTATTTAATATTTCCCTTATGTTTGATACATTTTCTTATCACATCCATGGTATGAAAACAATGCTAAGGAGTTGCTTCAATGAAATATAATTGCTTTAAGCTGAAAACGGGTTATTAGTTATTATGTGTAGTGTAGTGTAGTCAACATGTTAAGGCTCGCTATAATGACGCCCAGCTGTTATGTAATCGCGCATCTATAAATTCTAAGCGTGTGAGCCGGGAGTGTGTGTGTGTGTGTGTGTGTGTGTGTGTGTGTGTATATACATTCCGTCGGTAATTCCCTGTAGGCTTCACGTGAATAATGTTGTGTGCGCGCGTGCGGAGAAATAGTTATTTAATGAATCGCATGTTGGTGTGTGTGTGTGTGTGTGTGGGGGGGGCCTTACAGGCGTGCATGTGCGTGTGTGTGCGCGTGCAGGCGTATGTATACATTAGGGCTGTCACGATTCGCCTAGTCCACGATTCAATTCAATTTTCGATTTGCAGCTCACGATTCGATTCGATGTTCGATTCGCTATCACGATTCGCCTAGTCCACGATTCAATTCAATTTTCGATTTGAAGCTCACGATTTGCTTCGATGTTCGATTAAATTTTTTCAATCTATTTTTTTAAAACCTTCTTTTTCAGCATTGAGGGCTATATTCATTATAATTTAGGCCAATATCTTGGTTTGTAAAGAAAAACACTTGTTTCCCAATAAGTCACATTTATTTTCTATAAATAACAAATCAGAATGAGAATAATAAAAGGTTTAACAACTTTGGGTTTTATGCCCTAACATTTTTTAAATGTTTCTTGAAGATGAGATGACTTGTAACATTCTTGTTAAGCTCTAAGTAAGTAAAAGAAAGAAAAAAAAAAGTCAAATAGTATATAGACCCATCTGTTGTTAGTTCAAGTATTAAATACTAATTTAAGTGTTCAATTTCACTTATACACTACCTGGTTATAAATAGCTGCAGTAGGCTACACCATTTTATGCAGTATTTTATACTATTTCTATTTAGTGTACATTTAGTGGATGTGGCTTACATCCGGTCTAAAGCCCACCCACTGTATGCGCTGATTTCCATACACAATCCGTATCCTCCCCTCACCGGATGTTGAATTAACAGTACTAACGGCCATATATTTGACGATCTTTTAGACAAAACGATTGTAACGGGCAACGTTTCACATGTATTATTAGTTTGATACATTTTAGGAGTGAAAACATGTGTGACCTGCATGGCATTTTGTAACGTGGTTCTGCTGTTCTGCAACTCTCATTAAATATTGAAAGCCAGCGTTTTCCACCACTGATAGTGGTCGCATGTCTGCAGCTATGCAGACCGCAACTCCGTGCGTTAATTGTTTTGCACGGGGCAAATTAGCTGAGAGCTTTTCTCTATAAGAATATAGTTGGCTGTGTTGTTGTCTTTGTACCATCGTCGTTGGACAGATCGATTTCTTTGTGATGTCTGCTCGTTTTCTTTTCCACACTTATTTCCGTGTATCATCGTCGTCGCTGTCTACAACAGCACTGGCCATGGTGAAACGCAACAGCCGTCTCGTTCTCTCACTTGTCAACTCCTCTCTGTGTGTGTGTGTGTGTGTGTGTGTGTGTGTGTGTGACTGACTGTGTGTGTGTGTGGCACTGCTCCGATACAGCTGGATTTTCGTCTCTTTTTTTTCTCCATGCATTCGCATGGGCGGAATGGCCCGGCCGCTCGCGGAAGTAAATTGGCTGTGTGGCGAAAATAGGCAAAGTGATCGGTGTAAGGGTGATATGTTGGCACAATCCGATTAATGTCAAAGAACAATGTTGATGTAACTAAGGGAATCGTCGAGTCATTTTTTTTGTAAATAAAGAGATTTAGATGGAATAAGCGAAATAGCGATCGTATAATCTCTCCTGTTCCTTCTGTCTCTCATCAATGTCCTGCGCGAGGGTCGCCTGCAGACCCAGCTCCCAGCGAGTGCTGCTGCTGCAAGCAGTGAGTGTAGAGTAGGCGTGGCGCAGCATTAGAAGGGCGCAGCAAATACGACATTGAGGGGTAGAAACCATCCCGGGCGCGTGGTTCATGTAACATGTGTGTCACTGTGAAAGACTGGCCCCATTAAGTGAACGTAGTTGGCAACAGAGCTGGTGACGTAAGAGGCAGGGTGTTGCCAGGTTTGCGAATTGTAAGCGAGTTGTAGTGTATGTAAGTAGCGTGGTTTAAAGGGCTTGTTTGTGGGCTGGTTGGGCTTGTTTCTGACCGTGTTGGGGCAGCAGTGATTCCGTGTTCCGTGTAGGAATGTTTCATAAAAGTAATATTTAATAGAGTAAATAAGACACTTGAACGGCTAAAAAATAGCCTATGTCAGTTCGGGGAGCGTTCCGAATTTATTTTGCATATAGAGATGTGTGCTGAAAGTGTGGTTCGGTCGGAGATAGAGCAGAAAGAATGAGTATGGGTACACCTTTTCACTTGTATAGTAGATGACAAATAAAGCATTCTATTCTATTCTATTCTATTCAACAGTGCCTGGATTATTTTGTTGCGCATGCGTGGGAAAACCTTTGACCCTGAAGCGCTTGTTTGCATCACGTGATGCCATCACGTCACGTGACTGCGTCTAGTTTTCCATTACGGCGATGGCCGCTGTTGAACAAGTCAAACATGTTGTCGTGTCTCTCGGGAATTGTTGATGTTTGTGTCTTTATTACAAATTCTATATTACAGTAGGAACAGAAAGCTTGGTGGAAATGTCTCCTAAAGGAGGCGAAAAGCGTCAAATGGAGTCTGTACGGCTGAAGATAAATGAACAGCTAGCGTCGGTGGGAGAGGAGATATTGTTTGTTGTGGACAAACAGCAGCGTGGCGCTGCTGATGTTTGTAGTGTGGAGCTTAGCGTCAGAGTGTTTGTGTTGGAGCGCCTCAGCGCGGTGGGAGAGTTCATGGTCAACCTCTTCCAGAGAGAGATGGAGACACTACAAACTCTGCTGGAGACACAAAACAAACTGCTGGACATTGATTTTGATATGGACATCGAGCTACACACTGCAGGTTAGTAGATTCTGAACAACACCAGCTTAGCTACAAGTATCATTAAGCTAGCTGAACGGAACTACATCTCCCAGTATAGTTGTACTAGCCCTAGAATGTCTTTGATCATACATAAATTACATATATTCCTGTAAACACAGCCATAGATTGGATGCCTCCGCTCCCAGTGAGCAATGAGACATGGGCAGCATAAATGTGTTTTTGCTCTGTGAGGCGTTGTGAAGAGACTTGAGACATCTTTTAAAAGATGGTTATGCTGACAAAATGAATAGGAGAATATATGTCATCTTTGAGTTGACAAAAGCACTTTGCTCTGCTGATGCTACCTTCTCTCCCCTCCTCCTGTCTGTGTGTAAAGAGGTTTCATCTGAATATGAGGAGAGGAGATCCAGTCTGGTCCTGGAGGAACCACACCCTCCACAGATTAAAGATGAACAGGAAGAGGAGACTGGTGAGTCAACTTTAGCCTCGTAAACCCAGACGTTTTTATTTCCATGGAGAAAAAGAAGTCTGGGGCATAGAGTAGCGCAAACGTCGATCACTCTCTGCTGATTTCTGATCGTCTGCACCTTTGTTAAATTGACGTACACACACACACACACACACACACACTCCTCTCTCTCTCTGTCGCTCTAATTAATTAGTCTCATGTCCAGCAGCGGCGCACAGTTTCTCCCGGCGGATCCTGCCGGGAGCTGCCTCTGCCATAGATAGCATAGGTTAGTTCCAGGCTAAGTCAACTTTGACATTACTACGTAGGAAGATGTGGTGCAATACTCTCTCAGGTAAAACAAATTCATATTTTATTAGTATTATTCTAACAAGACTAAAGGGTCATTCAGCAACTGTAACGATAAAAATATAGTTTGGTAACTCATGGTCCCCCAAAAGACAGACAGACACACAGCATGTTGTTTCTGCTTGTGCCAAGTTTGAACCCATAATCATGTTTAGCTATGAAGATATTTGGCATAAATGGTCAGAGTCACAGGCACGGCGCGTGCAGTGCCTTTTAAATCCATTCTCCGCAGCTGTAATAAATTGATAATTATCAAACTGAAAGAGCGCGTTTCATAAGGGCGTATTACATTATTTTTTTATTGAAGTATGTATTAACTGTTTACAGAATTACAGTACATTTCAAGCACATTAAAAGCATTACACTTGTTTACAAGAGGGTCCACCTTGTTCAATTCATCAAAACATTTGGAGACGTTCAAATATACACTTCTATTTTTCCAAAGAACAGAACAGGAATTCATCATAAAGGAAGTAAAAAGGGAAATATACAGTGAGGGGGGAAAGGGGTGGTTTGGGTGGGGAAGGGTAGATTACATTAATGATGATTAAAAAAATACTTCCAAAAATGACGGATACATTGTTGAGACCGATGTCGGGCTCTACTCAACACCGTGCTCTGCGAGGCGTTGAGAAGAGACTCGAGACACTCATTTTTTAAACGATGGTTATGCTGACAAAACGAATAGGAGAATAATCTTTGAGTTGACAAAAGCACTTTGAGTTGCTCTGCTGATGCTACCTTCTCTCCCCTCCTCCTGTCTGTGTGTAAAGAGGTTTCATCTGAATATGAGGAGAGGAGATCCATTCTGGTCCTGGAGGAACCACACCCTCCACAGTTTAAAGAGGAACAGGAAGAGGAGACTGGTGAGTCAACTTTGACATTACTACGTAGGAAGATGTGGTGCAATACTCTCTCAGGCATTTACCATTTCCGCAAAACCTTTAACTTGAACGTGTGCCAGGACAAAAATCATGTTGGGTCGGGAGCTGTCGTACGCTTTGTCCTCACCTGTTTTTCTGTCGTACACAAGCGGAGCAGCATTGTCTGAACTGCTGACATGCTGTCACAGGCATCTAAGCATATGTATTCACTCCTAAAATGTTAAAATAAAACTGCATGTAAAAAAAAAGATAAGATACATGTTTACAATGTATTAGTTTGTGCTTAACCCATTTTTGGCGGGATCCCCTTTTGGTGTTAGCATTATGTTATGCTTTAGCTATTGAAAAATAGCAGATCTACAAGCTCGTAACGCGCCACTCTGTGGCGTGCTACGAGCTTGTAGATCTGCTATTTTTGAAAAATCGAAGAACGACTGACATAGAAACAGCTTTTTCAGAAAACTGTCTGCTGCAGCCTAGGCTCCAGAGTCACAGGCACGACGCGCACAGTGCGTTCCATTCTCTGCAGCTGTTGAAGAAATGAATTAATATCAAACCAAAAGAGAGTCAAGGTTAGGTTATCTTTATTTGTCTCCCTTGGGAGAAATTTGTCTTGGAGACAGAGTCACAGCTGCATACAAATAACAGACATGTTCACATACGAAAAGAAAGAAAACACCATGAAACACCCACATACACAAAACAGAGATATTGCACACATTCCCTTGATAAAGTGCAACTATAGCAATCCCTGATTGAGCATTTTAGTTGACACGGGAACAAAAGAGTGTTTAAATCTATTATATACACATCGTGGAGTTCTATACCTCCTACCGGATGGCATTAGCTCGTACTCTCGGTACAGTACATGCAAGGGGTCAGATACAATATTCCGAGCCTGTCTCACCACTGCTTGTTCAAAGATGGTCTGGGGAGTGATGGGTGGGGTGGACATGCCCATGATCTTCCCAGCCATGTTTGCTAGCCTATTTACTTGAGACTTGTATTTCACAGTTAGATTGCCAAACCAGCTGGATATAGCGTACCGTATCTTAGGATTGACTCTATACTAGCTCTGTAAAAGGTCAACATGATATTTCTACTGACTCCAAAAAGCCTAAGTCTTCTGAGAAAGTGTAGACGTTGGTGTATCTTAGAACACAGTGTTGTAACATGCGTGTGCCAGCTCAGGTCCTCATCGATCCGTACTCCCAGATATCTATATGAGGGGACCTGTTTGATGTTATGGTCATGGACACTAATTATACTGTGGTCTCCTATGGACCTGGGGTCTACTATGACCTCCTCTGTTTTGTTTACATTTATTATCAGATGGTGTAGATCACACAACTCTATAAACTTGTCTACTCCCTCTGTATGGCTGAGGATGTTATTATCACTCTTGAGCAGACTAAGTATCACAGTGTCATCGGAGAACTTGATAACAAATTGATTTGGATGTGAGCTGACACAGTCGTCCGTATACAAGGTAAACAGAAAAGAGGAACTGACTGTTCCTTGAGGCACCCCTGTACTACTCAGTGTCTCCTCTGAGAACACGGAGTTAAATCTCACCCTCTGTGGTCTACTAGAGAGAAAAGAAAAATACCATTTAATTATAAAGGGGTTCACATTTAACTGAGCTAATTTACGCAACAGAATATCTGGATGTATGGTGTTAAAAGCCGAGCTGAAGTCGATAAAAAGTAATCTGGCGTATGCCACCTTACTTTCCAGGTGTTTCAAAGTGAGATGAGCTACTGTAGATATTGCATCGCATGTACTGCGTTTCTTAGAATATGCAAATTGATACTGGTCTAGCTGGGGTCCTACCTCCTTTAGGAGTTCCTCTGTCAGGATCCTCTCCAGTGCTTTTACTACATTAGATGTTATAGCCACAGGCCTATAATCGTTATTCTCTAGTGGACATGCTTTCTTCGGGATTGGGACTATCACTGATTTTCTCCAGATCTCAGGCACTGTATGTGAGTCTAGTGACAGCTGGAAAAGCCTGTGCCATGCTGGGGCTAGTTCCTCAGCACACGTTTTCAACAGGAAAGCATGCATTCCGTCTGGCCCTGTTGCTTTATCGGTCTGTATGGTTTTAAACACTTTACAGACGGTGTCCTGATTTATTACCATCCTGTTATTAACAACATCACAGTTCAGTTCAGTAATCACCTCATAGCATCCCTGAGAAGTATCACATTCAAAACGCATAAAGAAATGATTGAGCTCATTCGCTCTGGCGCTCTCATCTAGAGCAAAGATGGGCTTCCTCTCTGCCTTCATATTAGTCATCTCCCTGATGGAGTCCCAGAGTCTTTTTGTGTTCGAGTTGGCCAAGTCTTGTTCCGCTCGTTCCTTAAACTTATTTCTGGCTTCTCTCATTTTTATATTCAGTTCCTTCTGTGCAGCCTTTAAGGCTGCCGTGTCTCCTGATCTGAAGGCCACCTTTTTCCTATGTATACATTCCTTGATTTCATTTGTGAGGTATGGCCTATTATTATTAAACGTAGTTATTATTTTCTGTGGCACAATCATTTCAACACAGAAAGAAATATAAGCTGTAATAGCCTCGGTGGCTGTCCCCCATATATGGGGACTAGGTTGGTGGAGGGTGTGTAGAGCCCAGGATCACATTAGATGATTGACACAGGGGTGAAAAATGGCCACATCAGTGAAATAATGTCCGATATCGGGCATCGGCGCCTAAAATGACGGATACATCGGTGAGAGCGATGTCAGGCTCTCATATCTACGAATGTATATTTGTATTAGTATTATTCTCAGAATCCACTACTCCTGAATGAAGTGTCTGTTGCTGGGAGTCTGGTCCAACGCACAGGTCCTGGCTGTACTCGTGGTGAGAGCAGGAGTGGACCTGGTGAGACGTAGGTTGGGCCTGGACTGGAGTCAACCCACAGAGCCCAGTCCCCCACCTGGTCTTTGGCACCAACCCATACTGCTCCCGGGTGCCGTCTACATTCCGGCTGTCACGCGTCTCTCCGGTGGTCACCAGACTACTCCTGGTTGTTCAGTAAACCCTTATTGAATGATAAGTACAAGTTGTTTCTTCTGGTGATTTCCACAGAGCACCACAGGGAGAGGTCTACAGTATCTAGAGAGATGGCCTCCAAAAGACATTCAACGTTGTCAGAGGAACAGCCAGAGGTGGACCAGAGACGTGGACTGTTTGATGCGAAGATGCAACCTGTAGTAAAGTTGTACCGTATAGGTATGTGCTGTTTTGTTTACCTACTTACATAAAGGGATATTTCACTTTCTAAATAATTGTGGGTAATGTTATCGTCTACTCTGGCTTTTTGTGAACACTCTGGACAGTTTTTAATCTGCTCGATTCAGTATTTAGATATTTTATATTCATTTTTATCAGACAAGTTCCCTTCCTATTATATACAACCCCATTGTAACTTCAAACTCCATTTTAACCATCTTAGATACACAGAAAACACCCATCCTTGGTTCTGGTGACTGATATTGTCCTTCTGAATACGTGTTTATTTATTTGTAATATATTTTGTGGGAAAGATACAATGAGGGGGGCTGTTGTCACGCTCGCTATTCACTCACATGTTTATTATTATAGTTGTTCTAGTGGCCTTCAGAGGGACAGCTGAATGGGTAGAGAGCCCGTCTAGGAAACAGAAGGTACCCCAGTGATGTTGTTAGGTCTGCAGTGGGTCCCAGAACCCACGGGTGGGAGTCCTAATACAAACTATATTTTTTGAGAAATTGTAATCTTAAACCCGTGTTTGACATTATTGCATTTATGCAAATCATCAACTAAACATAGTGTCATTTTAAGACCTGGAGTATTGGATCATCTTTTTTGAAACTTCCAACAACCTGTTTGAGTGTTTGTGTCAACTATTGATTAATTATCAGACCAGCTCACAACATATTAGTCAGCAATGAGGGGAGGGGCAGGGTGCGTCCACTGCAGCTTAACCCAAATAAATCACGCTGGCCGGTAAAGTAAACTACAAGATGAACGTGTTCAAATTCCGCGGTAATTCTGCTGAGTTTTCATCGGAACACTGCAGCCGCGTATTGCGTTCGGGCCTGATCATAACCTTCTGTTGAACACTTAATACTTATCTGTAACTATTCAAATGCCTCTACGTCCGCTCTAGTAACTATTCAAATGCAACATTATATTCAATACAATACAAACAAAAGTACATGAATTTTTACTTGGACAGGTGAGTAAAGTTCTTGTCCAAAGGACAAGAGGCTCAAAAATGGAATGTCAAGCCCTTTGATTTCGAAACCAAAGCTATGAAACAGGAAACACTACGTTGGAAAAATGCAAAGTTCATTAAATGTTTTCTCTCTTTGTGTCTTTTTTCTAGACGTCCCGCACCTCCCTGTGTGTAAAGAGGAGGTTTTTACTGAACACCTCCCTGTGTGTAAAGAGGAGGTTTTTACTGAACACCTCCCTGTGTGTAAAGAGGAGGTTTTTACGGAACACCTCCCTGTGTGTAAAGAGGAGGTTTTTACTGAACAACAGGAGAGGAGCTCCAGTCTGGTCCAGGAGGAACCACAACCACCACAGACTAAAGATGAACAAGAGGAGATACTTCAAAGACCAACTGAGGCTGAAGATGTTCATGATGATGAAAACAGAGAGACAGAGCCTGTAGCCGGCACCTCAACTCAACACATGAAAACACAAGCTGATGTAGAGGAATGTGGAACATCACAACCAACTGGTGATGACCAGCTCCTCTCTTCACACTGTTCTGAATCTGACACTGAAGACAGTGATGAGTGGCAGGAGCCCAGTGAAGGTCAGTCAACTTTAAACACACTGAAATCACACAAGACAAATGTGGAAGGACAAAGATTGTCTTTGAGCAGCAAGCTGTCCAAGGACCTGAAATCATCAAAACAAACACACTCCATGAGGAGCCACAAAGGGAAGAAACGCTTTAGTTGTACAGACTGTGGAAAATGTTTTAATCAGACGTATAATCTGATGATGCACACAAGGATTCATACAGGGGAAAAACCATTTACGTGTACAGTTTGTGGTAAAGGCTTTATTCAGAGTGTTAGTCTAAAAACACACATGAGGATTCATACAGGGGAAAAGCCCTTTACTTGTAACGTCTGTGGTAAAGGCTTTGCTCAGAGTGTTCATCTAAAAACACACATGATGACTCATACAGGGGAAAAGCCCTTTACTTGTAACGTCTGTGGTAAAGGCTGTACACACAGTAGAGAACTAAATACACACATGAGGACACATACAGGGGAAAAGCCCTTTACTTGTAACATGTGTGGTAAAGGCTTTGCTCAGAGTAGTGATCTAAAATCACACATGAGGACTCATACAGGGGAAAAGCCCTTTACTTGTAACGTCTGTGGTAAAGGCTTTGCTAAGAGTGATAATCTAAAATCACACATGAGGACTCATACAGGGGAAAAGCCCTTTACTTGTAACATGTGTGGTAAAGGCTTTGCTCAGAGTAGTGATCTAAAATCACACATGAGGACTCATACAGGGGAAAAGCCCTTTACTTGTAACGTCTGTGGTAAAGGCTTTGCTCATAGTGGTGGTCTAAAATCACACATGAGGACTCATACAGGGGAAAAGCCCTTTACTTGTAACGTATGTGGTAAAGGCTTTGCACAGAGTAGTGAACTAAAAACACACATGAGGATTCATACAGGGGAAAAACCCTTTACTTGTAACGTGTGTGGTAAAAGCTTTGCTCTAAGTGGTAATCTAAAATCACACATGAGGACTCATACAGGGGAAAAGCCCTTTACTTGTATTGTCTGTGGCAAAGGCTTTGCTCGGAGTAGTGAACTAAAATCACACATGATGACTCATACAGGGGAAAAGCCCTTTACTTGTATTGTCTGTGGCAAAGGCTTTGCTCAGAGTAGTGAACTAAAATCACACATGAGGACTCATACAGGGGAAAAGCCCTTTACTTGTAACGTGTGTGGTAAAGGCTGTACACAGAGTTGTGATCTAAAAAACACATGAGGACTCATACAGGGGAAAAGCCCTTTACTTGTAAGGTCTGTGGTAAAGGCTGTACACACAGTAGTGAACTAAAAACACACATGAGGACTCATACAGGGGAAAAGCCCTTTACTTGTAACGTCTGTGGTAAAGGCTTTGCTCAGAGTGTTAATCTAAAATCACACATGAGGACTCATACAGGGGAAAAGCCCTTTACTTGTAACGTCTGTGGTAAAGGCTTTGCTCAGGATGCTCATCTAAAAACACACATGAGGATTCATACAGGGGAAAAGCCCTTTACTTGTAACGTGTGTGGTAAAGGCTTTGCTCACAGTTTTAATCAAAAATCACACATGAGGACTCATACAGGGGAAAAGCCCTTTACTTGTAACGTCTGTGGTAAAGGCTTTGCTCACAGTGTTCATCTAAAATCACACATGATGACTCATACAGGGGAAAAGCCCTTTACTTGTAACGTCTGTGGTAAAGGCTTTGCTCAGAGTGTTCATCTAAAATCACACATGATGACTCATACAGGGGAAAAGCTCTTTACTTGTAACGTCTGTGGTAAAGGCTTTGCTCAGAGTGTTCATCTAAAATCACACATGAGGACTCATACAGGGGAAAAGTCCTTTACTTGTAACGTCTGTGGTAAAGGCTTTGCTCAGACTGTTCATCTAAAAACACACATGAGGATTCATACAGGAGAAAAGCCCTTCACTTGTACAGTTTGTGGTAAAGGCTTTAAACACAGTATTGGACTAAAATCACACATGAAGACTCATACAGGGGAAAAGCCCATAGATGAATGAGGGCTCTTACAGGGGAGGAACCCTTTAGTTCCTGTTAGTGGCAAATGCTTGGGTCAAAATGCACATCTGAGGATAATGAGGAGGAATCATACAGGGAAGAAGTGGTTAGTTGTAATAGTAATAAATCCACATTTTCCCCATTTGAGTTGACACATGATATAACATACAATCGAATGATCATTAATTCTATTCCAGGATGACAATGACAAGTGGTAGATACTAAAGCCGTGGAATCACATAATCTGACACTATCAACATGACCACCACAGTTTAGTTTCTTAAGTATCTTTTGTATGTTCTTCTTCTTCTTTCGTGTATCGTCGTCAAATGTCCAGCTCAGTGTCATAAAGCCACGCCATTGTCTCTGGTCCCACTTGGAAGAGGCCAGCCTCTGAAGGAGGTCTGTACAGAGGACAGGTGGTAATGATGTGGTCGGCAGTCTGCTCGGGCTCGCCACACGCGCATGCTGCGCTGTCTGCCAGGCCCCACTCCTTCATGGACGATCCGAAGCGTCCGACCCCGGTACGGAGGCGGTTTAGCAGGGTCCAGTGCCGGCGTGGTAGATGTTCTCCTTCGACTCCGTCTCCCGGGTCTTGGATGTAGCGGTGCAGGCGTGTGGGCTCAGCCGACTCCCATTCCCGCTTCCAGGTGGTTGCCAGCCATGCCCTTGTAGACAGGTCCTCAGGGATGGAACCAAGCATGTCTTGTGCTCTCCTGTTATAGGGGTGACGGGACTTAAGTCTGTATGGGGGCGCTGCCTTGGTTGTTGTTTCGTGCAGGATATGCCAGTCGTTTTGGTGGGCTTTCCTTGCAAGCGCGAGGGTTGCGGCCTCTCGTCGAAGGCCGGCGGGGGCAATTCCTGCTAGGACTGGCAGGTAGGACACAGGGGTCGGCTTCAGGCAGCCAGTTACAATCCGAAGGGCATTATTGATGACCGGGTCAATCTTCCTCACGTGAGGGCTTCTACTCCAGACTGGAGCACAGCACTCTGCAGCAGAGAACACCAGGGCTTGTGTGGAGATCTGTAGTGTCCTGGCGGAGGCTCCCCAAGTTTTGTATGTAAAACCTATATACACATGGCACAAAAAGTTGTTGTCTTTGGTAGATTATTTCTCTAGTGTAACTCTGTTTAATTATACCGTCGGATGTTTCAGACATTAACCCATTTTAGGGCGGGAACCCCGTTTGGTCTTTTAAGCATTATATTATACTTTAGCCATTGACAAATGGCAGATCTACAAGCTAGTGCCGCGCTACGCTATTTTGTTTTTACATATAATCTTGGGGGTCCTTGACTTGAAAATGTTTGAAACATCGGTTTTTTCAGATTACTGTCAGGATTTAGAAAACATTTAGTAGAATCGTTCCCAGGTCAACGGGTTAACCAGGTCAACATGGGTTAACCAGGTCAACATGGGTTAACCTTTTATACGTTTCGGGAAGTTGTGGGTGATGACCGGAAGAATAAGGTTGCAAATAATTATTTGTTGTCTTAGTTTTGTGTTTCTTGTGAGGACTGTGGATGAAAATTAGCAACTGTGCTATATCCCGTGTATTTACGTCCATGTGACGTCCATTAATATGCATTGTCCTGTCCAAATAAACAAATAAAGTAAAAGTAAAACATTGGGAGTACTTTCTTTTTGTTGAAAACAATTATTAGTTTTATGAGCCAATGAAAATTGCAGTTTTATGAAAATTCTTCTTCTGCCCCTAATCCATCCATGCAGAGTCAAGTGTTTATGAAAAGTTGCAGTATATGGTGTAGAGGGTCATGCCAAATAACGCTGAAACAAGTCTTGTCCAGAAGCACTTCAAAATGAACCGCTTCAACCCTATGGATGGACAGTGGGCTTGGTTTTATGGACCCACTGAAACATCTACCATTTTTTTCCTGTAGAGATTTACAAAAGAAATATTGATATAAATTATTTTAAGCCTATAGAATCCAACCATTTAAGATCCTGGTGAATCACCACCATATATATAACACCTATGATTCTGAAAAACCTTTCCATTGTGAACAATGTGACAAGAGCTGCATCCCAGATGCTACGCTGACAAGACACCAGCGTCTACACACCGGAGAAAGACCTTATTGCTGTAAACAGTGTTACAAGAGTTTCATTGATATAGGCAGTGTTGGGATAGTTCACTTTTTTTATGAACTAGTTCAGTTCACAGTTAATTTTTTTTTTAAATGAACTAGTTCCGTTCATAGTTCATTATTCAACATTTTGAACTAAAGTTCATGGTTCCAAAAAGTGAACTATTTAGTTATTTTTTAGTTATTTTTAGATTTCTTTCTCCAATACATTGCTGCAAGCTATTTTTCAAAACTATTGCCACAGCCCACACAGAACCACAGACAGCAATTATTGTATCCGTTTTAACACTGAAACTATGTCAGATTAATCTAAATATCCAATTCCTTATCCAAATAGGGTTTAAAGGGTTTAGCATTGAGGGGACAGGCCTCAGAATACTGGTATTCAGTCCACACTAGTGGACTAGCTTTCATTTCTAGAGTCTACAGTATATTTTCAAAAACATGAGGAAACACTTGCTGCTTGAATGGACTTTATTATTAAAACAAAAACAGGACTATATAGTCCCTAAGGTGCATGTCGCGTTATTCAGTGGTGGAAAAAGTACAAAAATATTTTACTTAAGTAGAAGTACTGATTCTCTACTTGAAAATTACTTAAGTAAAAGTACAAAGTGCCCATTAAGAAAGTTACTTAAGTAAAAGTATAAAAGTACCTCAAATAAAATGTACTTAAGTACAAAAATTTACCCGGCGTAAAATGTACTTAAGTATAAAAGTAAAAAAAAAAGTACAAAGTACAAAATACAAAATTATTTTCAAAATGAATACAAAGAAATGAATTTCCAAAATTGTCATCCTGTCAAAAGTGGCTTTATTCCAAAAAATTAAATAGCATACAAATACTGAAAATACAGAACCCCCAACAGCATACATCGTGTTGGGGGTTCAACATGCCATGACGTCACATCCGTTTAACCCCTTAAAGACATCTCATGCATTCCACCATATCATACTACCACATCTCCCTTTCTGTGAGAACAAAGGGTGGACTACCTTTGTCTCTGCAGGTCTTGAGGGGTTATTCTGCCCTCTTTGCTGGAAGACCTGTCCCTTAGCTGTCCCTGTTTGAACATGCAAAATACTAGCTAATAATATACCTTAAATAATTCCATACTAGAATTCTCAACTTAAACTTTCAGGTATAGAAACGGTAACATTAGAGAAAAACTTTCAATAGCCACATTAATCAACCACAATCTTTTACTTCCTTTTCCTTTCTCTTTTCTCTTTTTTTTTTTTTTGCAAGAAATAAATCAGTCACAAATCAAGTCTGTGTGGTTGTCTAACCTCCCTTCCAGACCTGGTACGCACAGTCTCTGTGGGATCCCCTCTGACAGGTGACAGGTGTCACCACAGGGAGAGTCGGCTCTGGAGCAGGCAAATCCTCCCCCACCGGCGCCTCTGTGTCGTCGACCAATCTGCCGCCGGTCTGTAGTGGCACCAGATGATGCCGGTTCCTCCTCAGCGTGCCCTGGGGCACCTGGACAATATAAGAGCGAGGAGTGTTGTGTGTAGACAGCACCGTGCCCTGGACTCTTGCATCGGTGATCCACACGTCCTCCCCAGACACGAGAGGCCTCAGGGCTCTCGCACCGTGTCTCCTGTCGAAAGATCTCGCGTCGGTCCTCCTCTTCTCCTTTTCTCTGGCGCCCAACGCATCGCAGTCCGGCAAGGCAGGATCCAACAGCATCGGAAGGGCAGGAACTGTAGTGCGAAGGCGGCGCCCCATCAACAGCTCGGCTGGGCTATAACTGTTCTGCAGAGGAGACGCCCTGTAGGCCAGCAATGCACGATATGGGTCCGACGCCTTCTTCAGCAGGTTCTTCACCGTTTGCACAGCCCGTTCAGCCTCCCCATTGCTCTGAGGAAACTTGGGGCTGCTGTTCAAAGCCGTAGTCTGCTGCAAAGGCTCTGAAGTGGCCACCAGAGAACTGGGGCCCGTTGTCTGTTTTCAACTTCTGACAAATCCCGTGACGGGAGAACATGGACTTCAGGTGGACCACCACATCTGAGGACCGTGTGGGCGACAGCTGTGCAATCTCCACAAACCTCGAAAAATAATCTACCACCAGTAGATAAGTCTTGCCATTCAGCGTGAACAAGTCCGCTCCCAAGGTCTGCCACGGCCTGTCCGGCATTTCAGTAGGCATCAGCGGCTCCTTGACGTTTGTCCTCTCCTGGATGCAGGTTCTACACTTCAGCACCATCTCATTTAGCTGGCTGCTGAGCCCCGGCCACCACACAGATTGTTTGGCCCGACCCCTACACTTTGTCACCCCCAGGTGTCCCTCATGTAGCCTCTGCAGCACATCATCTCGCAAGGCTAATGGAATGACAAGCCTCGTGCCCCGCAGCAGCAGTCCGTCATGCACAGTCAACACCGCTCTCTCCGCCCAGTACTGCCTCAACGCACCCTGCAGTTGGCTCTTGTCAGGCCAGCCGTCTGCGTAGTACCTCATCATTGCAGAGCATGTGCTGTCCACTCTCAACTGCTCACGTAGGTTGCTCAGATAATCTCCACAGACAGGTAGGTTGCCGATGACAGAGTCCATGTAGATGTTGGTGTCCTCTAGTAGGCTTGTTTCCATGTGTGCTCTCGTGGCTCTCAGAGGAGCACGAGACAGAGTGTCAGCAGTCCATAGGCTTTTGCCAGCGACATGGTTGACTGTGTAGTTGTATCTCATGAGCCTCATCCTAAATCTCTGGATTCTCGGTGGGAGGTCGTCCAAAGCTTTCCCTCCCAGCAGGCTCACCAGCGGTTTATGGTCAGTTTCCAGCTGGAATGGCCTGCCCAGAATGAAGCAGCTGAACCTTTCACATGCCCACGTCGCAGCCAGTGCCTCCTTCTCCACTTGAGCATATCGCTGTTCTGTCGGTGTCATCGACCTGGATGCATATGCTACCGGCGACCACTGGGCGTCACTCTTCTGCAGCAGAACAGCCCCCAGGCCAAAGGAAGAGGCATCAGCAGAGATCTTCAGTACACTGTTTGGGTTGTACAGTGTGAGCACTGGTGTGGATGACAGCTCTGATTTCAACTGATTAAAGGCTGCCTGCTGCTCTGTCCCCCAATACCAGTGGTTTTTCTTGGACAGTAGGTCTCGTAGTACTTTGTCCTTTTCTGCCAGATTAGGCAGGAAGCGGCCCAGCTGATTGACCATGCCCAGAAAACTTCTGAGTTCACTGACATTTTTAGGTGCATCCATCTCCTGTACTGCCCTCGTCTTGTCCGGATCCGGCGTCACCCCATGTGCTGAAATCACATGGCCAAGGAACTTGACTGTGTGGCGTGTGAGCTCACATTTGTCCATGTTGAGCGTAATGCCGGCCTTCTGTGCTTTCTCCAGCACTGCATGTAGCCGTGTATCGTGCTCTTCCTGCGTCTTCCCCCACACAAGGACGTCATCCATGTGACACAGCACCCCTGCTAGCCCACAGGTCACCTCGGTCACCATCATCCGTTGGAAGTGCTCAGGGGCCGACGCTATGCCAAAAGGTAAGCGATTGAAATAGTAGCGCCCAAAAGGCGTGATTAAGGTGGTGTATTTAGCAGAGTCTTTTGTCAAAGGTATCTGCCAAAAGCCCATATTAGCATCTAACTTGCTGAATACTGTAGCACCAGCTAGCATGCCCAGAGTGTGTTCGACAGAAGGTAGGATACATTTTTCTCTGCAGACTGCTTCGTTCATCTTAGTAAAGTCCACACAGATGCGAACTGCACCTGACCTCTTTGGCACCACCACCATCCCGGCACACCAATCAGTCGGCTCCTCAATATTGGTGATTACGCCCATCTCCTCCATGCGATCGATCTCCTCCTTCACCGTCCCCATGAGCGGCAGAGGGACTCTGCGTGGTGTGTGGAGAGAGAAGGGCACAGCTCCCGGCTTCAGTTTAATTGCGTAAGGCCTCCGAACAAGACCTAAGCCACAACACAGATTCGGATACTGTTGCTTCACTGTGTCCATGGTGATATTGTGAACTCTGTGCACAAGCTGAAGCTGTTCAATGGCAAGGCCTCCCCAACAGCGCAGCATGTAGGTCCCGCACAACATAGATGTCCTCTGTGGCTTCCTGGTCACCACTGCGCAGCGCTTCTCTGGCTACACCCAGGACGGAGAGTACATTGCCACCTGGCCCAAACAACGGGCGTGTTGACTTTGCCAGGTGCTTCACACCCTGCCCCCCTATTATGTCATAGTACACCTCGGCTGGCAGGGCAGTGACATCAGCACCAGTGTCTATTTTAAAGCACACATTTTTCTGTCTCACTTGTAGCTGCACAGTCCACGGGTCCTCTCCAGCGTCCACAGCTCCTGAGAAAAAGCTGTCTTCCTCCTCCTCCTCAGTAGTGACAGCATTCAGTGATCTTGCACCGCTTCTGCACACTTTTCCGTAATGCCCCCTTTTTCCACAATTATGGCACATAACATCTTTAGCAGGGCAGTCCATCATTCCATGTGAGGGCATTCTACCACATCTGTAACAGGCTTTTGAGTTAGGCTGTGACCCTGCATTTGGTCTATACCTGCCCTGCGTTTGTGTCTGAGGCTGTGTCTGAGGCTTTGAGGGGAAAGTAGGCTTCCTGTAGCTCTTGGCATGGACAGCATCAACGTTAGCACCCATGTTAGCACTGGTGTCTGTCTTCTAACTTCTTCCGCTTGCCTCGCCTTTGCAATAGCAGTTTGAAGGGTTAGGTTAGGGTCTAGTTGTAGCTTTTCCGACAGCGAGACATTTCTCAGGCCAACCACTATCCTGTCACGGATCAGCTCATGGTGTAACTGCCCATAGTTGCAATGTTCAGACAACCCATGCAGCGCGGTGATGAAAGAATCCACAGTTTCTCCCGGCTGTTGCACACGTAGATTAAACTTGGCTCTTTCGTAGATTACATTCTTTTTAGGCACAAAAAATTCATCAAAGCTTCCCCTAACAGACGTGTATTCTTTCTTCTCGTCTGCCGTTAGCGTTAGCCCTCTTAGCACATCTTCGGCCTCATCGCCCATGCAATACACTAAAGTGTTCACCTGGTGTTCGTCCGACGTCACGTTCAGGTTGCTTGCAAGCCGAAAACGGTCGAATCTGCGGATCCAACGCTCCCATTCTTGTGGTTTGGCAAAATCGAAAGGCTCCGGAGGCTGTATGGTGAACGTAGCTGTTGGTGTAGGTTGCGCCATTTCCTCGTCTGCCATTCACTGCACAAACGCTTTCGTCTTTTTTTTTCAAAAAACAACTCGCTTATACGTTGCCCAGATCTGACACCATGTCGCGTTATTCCATAAAGGCTCTTCACAACGCTATAAGCTCTGTAGTATTTTATTTGCAACAGCACAATAAATCTCACGTACATCCAGTGGTAGTAGTGTAAACAAAACTTCCCTCGTATCCGCTGCCCGCGTCAACATGCCATGACGTCACATCCGTTTAACCCCTTAAAGACATCTCATGCATTCCACCATATCATACTACCACAGTGCAAATGTTTTTCCATTTAAATTTCAATAAGAAATGAGACAATACTGCAATGTAGATATACTCTGTTACAAGTAGAAGTTCTGTATTCAAAATGCACTTAAGTAAAAGTTCAAAAGTATCAGCATCAAAATGTACTTAAAGTACCAAAAGTAGCAGGCATACAAAAGCCCAGGCAGGCCCACATACAAAGGAGACCATTCTAAACTGCAGTAACGTGCAGTATAGGCCTACTCTTTACAACAAAGTCCAGAACATGTGCCGACATAGCCCTGCTAACACAATCTGAGGTACGAACCATGCTGAGGTAGGAAACTATGCTTGTACCTCAAAGTGCAATATTCAAAGTGCAAAACATTTAAACATCAGTCACACTATTATTTTCTCCCTGACTTGTTCTCTTCGGGCTTGACCCCTAATAATAACTATAATAATAACTATAATAATAACAAACAGTCAGTCAAGTGCTGAGTTACTTTCTGTCCAGTGTGAGTGAAGATCTGTCACCACTGGTAACAGTTCAGATAAATAACTAAAAGTGCAAAAAATGAAATAAAAAAAATGTTCAAAAGTGTTCAGGTCAGTGGTACTTTCTGTCCAGTCTGAAAATGCCTTATCTGTATGAAGATCCTCTGTCACTGGTCACAGTGGTCTCTCCCTGCCTGGTGGATCTGCTGTTTCTTGCTTCCTGTAAAAACAAAAAAAAGATATGCTCTGTTATTATTATGACCAATGCACACAAATATACTCATCTCTGTTATGGTTTCTGGCCTCAGCTGCCTGACTCAAACGACACATCGCATAAGCATGTGCAATGAACCGCTTCAACCCTATGGAAGGACAGTGGGCTTGGTTTTATGGACCCACTGAAACATCTACCATTTTTTTCCCGTAGAGATTTACAAAAGAAATATTGATATAAATTATTTTAAGCCTATAGAATTCAACCATTTAAGATCCTGGTGAATCACGACCATATATATAACCCCTATGATTCTGAAAAACCTTTCCATTGTGAACAATGTGACAAGAGCTTCTCCCAGATGCTACGCTGACAAGACACCAGCGTCTACACACCGGAGAAAGACCTTATTGCTGTAAACAGTGTTACAAGAGTTTCATTGATATAGGTTGTTTGCGGACACACCTGCGTATCCACACTGGAGAAAAACCTTACCACTGCAAACATTGTGACAATTAAGAGTTTCATTGACATATGTTGTTTACGGACACACCTGCGTATCCACACTGGAGAAAAACCTTACCACTGCAAACATTGTGACACGAGTTTCATTGACATATGTTGTTTACGGACACACCTGCGTATCCACACTGGAGAAAAACCTTACCACTGCAAACATTGTGACAAGAGTTTCATTGACATATGTTGTTTCCGGACACACCTGCATATCCACACTGGAGAAAAACCTTACCACTGCAAACATTGTGACAAGAGTTTCAGTCAGTCAGGTACTCTGCAGGCACACCAGCGTCGTCAGTGTTGATTTCGTCGACTAAGACGAAAAATGTTCGTTGACTACCTTTTTTCACTGATGGAAACTAAAGGAAAACTAAGCTATGATGAAGTGTTACAAAACAATAATTACGACGGCCTGCCAAAATACATTTTGTTCGACTAAATTAAATGTAGATTTAGTCGACTAAAACTAGACTAACACTAAGACATTCCAGGTGACTAAAATGTGACTAAATATAAATAAACTATTCAAGAGACTGAGTAAAACTAAAATCTAAATTTGCTGCCAAAAACAACATTGTTCTCCACCACACCTGGGGGAAACCTAACCACCATAAACGGTGTGATAAGAAATAGCTGTCCACAAAAATGCTGCGTTCGGGGCACGGTGGCACAGTTGGTAGTGCTGTCGCCTGTTAGCTAGAAGGTCCTGGGTTCGATTCCCGCTGGGGACGCTGTGGGTGCTGGGGGCGTGTTCCCTCCTCCACGTCATCAGTGCCCATACCCGAGGCGGGGTTGGCAAAAGGGCCTTTCTGTGTGGAGTCTGTTCTCCCCGTACCCCCTAGGGTAGGTACCCTCACATGTTCTCCCCGTGTCCCCTAGGGTAGTTACCCTCACAAAAAACATACAGTAATCCTGGTCTAAACTACTTCCCCCTGGCCAGCCGGGGCGCCTGATGGAGGGGAAAGGAACTGGTTGGAATAACGTGTTCCTTCCACGTGCTACGTCCAACCAGGGAAACTCCCCCCCCCTGTCAAGGTGTAAAGGAGCAACTTCGACACTCAGGCATGAAGGAAGCATGAGTTCCAATCCGTTGCTCTCCCCAGGTTGGCGGAGGGTGTGTAGAGCCCAGGATCACATTAGATCATTGACACAGGGGTAAAAAATGGGTTACAAAAATCGTGGGATAAAAAATATATAACTTTCATTTCTGGCTTAACCGTGCAGTCGGTTATCGTGAAACTTGGCAATATGGTAGAGGGGTGCCAAAGGGTGAGAACGCAAAGCCTACGGCCATTGGCCAAAGGGTGGCGCTATAGCACTCAATCGAAAATGCATTTGAACAGGTATAGCTCATAGTGTGGTACGAGGCGTCAAAAAAACAGCAACATTTTTGTGCTAAATTTTGTGCTAAAATTTTCCAGACCCCCACCCCGTCTCTCAAATCAAATCAAATCAAATTTTATTTATAGAGCACATTTTCAAAGACCAGGAGGCCAACCAAAGTACTGTACAGGAAACATAGTAAAACAAAATCAAAGCAACACAAAAATACACAGGTTATATTACAAAATCGAAGCAACACAAAAAGTACACAGGTTAATTAGGTCAAACATTAAAAGCCAGGTAGAAGAAATGGGTTTTTAGTAAAGACTTAAAGGCCTCTAAGGAAGGAGCAGACTTAATATGAGGGGGTAGACAGTTCCAGAGTTTGGGGCCAGCAATTGAAAAGGCACGGTCACCTCTGGACCTGAGATTTGAATTGGGCACAGTCAGGAGCCGCTGGTCAGCTGACCTCAGGGCCCTGGATGGGGTGTAAGGGACCATGAGTGACGATAGATACAGGGGAGCCAAACCGTTAAGGTGAGACACCCCAGGTGAAATCATGATTTTTCATTTTTTTTTTTTTTTGCTATTTTGCTTCCTAAACATGTTTTCTTTCAAACTAAAGCAAAATACACGTTAAAAATATAGATGTTGATGTTTAGTTGGATAGTTTATTTTAGCCAATGACAGCTCGTTTTTCTGGGTGAAAAGCCACCATCTCTATTTTCATGATTGGTTGTTGGTACAAAGGAAGTGACCATATTTGGATCAGACCACAGTCAGCTCGAGGTCCAGACCTTTCCAATGATATATGCCATTATATGTTGTTGCCAAGGTTTGGATGAGATATTTTGTCTCAAAATAGTGGCTTCAAATAAAACGTTTTGGAATTTTACAATACAAATCTTTAAAGGCCGTTTTCTCAAAATGAGTTTTCCTCATACTTGGGACAAAGAATCTCCACTTCAGTTGAACTCACATACACCAAACTTTCCAGTCTCATTCATAACTATATTCTGCAGACATTTACACATGGATTTGTTGATATATCATTCACAGCCTGATTTACATCACATTTTATACCAAAAAAATGCCGAAAATTGGGTTTTTTATGCCTGTTGACACTATTTTCTGATTTGTGGAGTGATAATTAGAGATATCAAAAATCCCATGTGTAATTTTCTTTGTCTCTAATGTGTCAACAAAATGAAATGATAATTTTGAACCTGGCTTTATCCGATCTTCAGATTTATCGTCCCGAAATGTATGCAAATTAGCGCATATAATGCCTAATTTGCATATTTAAACATATAATTTCAGAAAACTTGTAATACAAAAAATCTTAGTTTTAATATAAGTAATCAACTGGAGAAGTTTCATTGTGATAGCTATTATTTAACTTTTTTTCCCTATTCACCTGGGGTGTCTCGCCTTAAGAGATTTAAAAACAAATAATAAGATCTTAAAATCAATTCTGAATTTAACAGGAAGCCAGTGGAGGGAGGCAAGAACGGGAGTGATATGATCACGCTTCCTCGTACCAGTGAGTAGGCGTGCGGCGGCATTTTGGACAAGCTGCAGACGTCTGAGGGTGGACTGGTCCATGCCTACATATAGCGCATTGCAATAATCGAGCCGCGATGAGATAAAGGCGTGGATAACTCTCTGAAGGTCCGGTTGGGAAAGGTAGCCCTTGATCCTGGCCACTAGCCTAAGTTGATAAAAACTTGCTTTGACCACGGAGCTAATCTGTTTATCAAATTTAAGGTTGTTATCAAAGAACACACCCAGATTTTTTACAGATGAGTGGATATTTGCACTGAGGGGTCCCAAAGTGGCAAGGGACGGGGCTGACTGTTGGCCAAAAATGATAACCTCCGTCTTACTTTCGTTGAGGGTGAGAAAATTATTTAGCATCCAACTTTTGATGTCGGAGATGCAATCGAGGAGTGGCTGGAAGGGGTCTGTGAGCAGAATATTGGTGTTTAGAGGTAGATAGAGCTGCACATCATCCGCATAGAAATGAAAAGAGACATTATGCTTCTTAATTATGCTTCCTAGGGGCAGCATATATAATAAAAATAAAATGGGGCCTAAGATAGAGCCCTGGGGAACTCCGCAGAACAGGGGGGCGGTGCGTGAGGAGTATTCCCCGAGCCTGACAGCAAGACTCCTGTCAGTCAGGTAGGATCTAAACCACAGTAGAGCCGTACCAGTGATACCTACATAATGCTCTAACCTAGAGAGCAGGATGCTGTGATCCACGGTATCAAAAGCGGCAGTCAGGTCCAAAAGGACCAGGGCGGCCGGACTACCTGAGTCAGCGGTTAAACTCAGGTCGTTAAAAACCTTAAGTAGGGCCGTTTCGGTGCTATGACCAGGTTTAAAACCAGACTGAAAAGTATCATGGATACCATGAGTAGTTAAAAATGCTTGAAGCTGTATGTAAACTACTTTTTCTAAAACTTTAGATAAAAATGGGAGCTGGGAAATAGGTCGGAAATTAGCGAGGACGGAGGGGTCTAAATTATTCTTTTTAAGAAGAGGTTTGATAGTGGCGTGTTTAAAATTAGCCGGGACTGTACCCAACTTCAGGCAGGAGTTTATGATTAAAATAATGGTGGGGCCAACAGAACTGAAGACATCTTTCAATAAAGATGAGGGGATGCTGTCCGAGGGGCTATTAGTTGGTCGCAGAGCATTGACAATATCAGTGAGTGCGGTTAGGGAGACAGGCTTGAAATGAGTGAGGGTAGCAGTGGGAGTGGATAGGGCCGGCACCAGGGAAGGTGAGTGGGCAGATCTGAGTGTAGTAATTTTATCTAGAAAGAAATTAAGGAAGTTGTCACAGAGAGTAAGTGAGGGCACAACCGGGGATGTATCACAGGGATTTATGATGGAGTTAAGGACATTGAAGAGGACCTGTGGCTTGTTACTGTTTTTAGACACAAGGTTGGAAATATAGTCCTTTTTTGCAGCTACAGCAGCTTTCTGGTAGTCCCTGAGGCAGTTGCGGAGAATCTCTAATGAAACATGAAGTCTATCTTTTTGCCATTTCCTCTCAGCGCGTCTACAGGCTCGTCTGAGATCGCGGGTGTTAACATTAAGCCATGGCTCAGAGAGTGCTTTAGTGCTCTTAATTTTGAGCTTAAAGGGCGCAACGGAATCCAAGGTGCTAGTGCATGTATGGTTAAACATGGAGAGGAGTCTCTGGGGGGGTCATCTATTTGGGACCTACCAGAACAGTATGCCAGCCAGTTAATGTCCGATTTTCATTATATTAGAATGGTTTTGTATGTTTTAAAACATTCTGAGTTGATTTCTTAAACTTTTAAAGTGGTCAGAAGATTATCTTTTGACTTTTGGTAGGGGTGTTTCCTCACCTGGGGCCTCCCAGACTGACCCCTGGGCCTATCCCAGTTCTCATTACATTCCTCGCTCTGCTCCTGCTCCAGAATATTGTCAAATTAGATCATAAATGAAGCATAAAAGTATTTGTAGCTGGGCTCTGATATAAAAAAAATAGTAGTAGCCAATACCAGGGGTCTTCCACAGGGGGCAAATGACCCCTAGGGGGTCCTCAGAGTTACTACAGGGGCCCACCAAATCATTGTGGGATAGGAACTTTTTATTTTATTTATTTTTTACATTAAACCACTTGAACCATCACCCTTTTCCAAGGAGAACTTTAGCCAACAATAGCTGATGGTTGTAGTTTGAGCTTGTAGATCAGCTATTTTCAAAGTAAGGTGCCTCAGACCCAAGTGTAGCAAATATTGCTGCTAAATAAAGAGAAAAAGGCCAGCTGAAGTCATTTGAGATCAGCTGATTGGCAAGGGGCGACTCTGCCTATCCAAGCCCAAATTGCCAAACTAGTTAGTCAGCTGAATCTCATTGTAATCTCAAGGTAGCGACCTTTGGTGAAATCCAATCCTGGTATTCAGAAAATGTCAAAGCACCCGAAGATGAAAAAGACATTGGCGAGTTTGCCCAGTTCTTGATCCAGTATCTTTACCAGGTAGAGGGTCTTCTCAATCTCATCAGCTGTTGTCGGTCAGGTGACTGGGAGGGCTACTTGTCATCCTTAGAGGAACTCATCAAGTATTTCTTTGCTCGTGATCTCCTTAACTATGCTCGACTGATGCCAGTATATCTTGCCCAAATGAACGCTCTTGAACAGGATGACCCAGAAACATGGAACGCACTGAAGTCAGGTGAATTTGTGGTGGCAAAGTCAGAGATACCGTTCACTCATCTCTTCACAGATCAAGCCCTTGAGCAGGAAATCAAGAAGCTAAAGGGACATGGTGGGATGGTTGGACTCAGTAGAGATGAAGCAGCTCTGGACCGACTAGTCACTACCACACCTCATCTTTCTGGTCTAGTGAATCAGTACCTCAACAGCTTCCCAAAAGCTTCCAGGTCTTCAAGGAAAGAACATTATCAGCTCTCAGGAGAGATTGCATTGAGGTCAAGAGAAAATGCTCTCAAGCAATGTAAATTGATTGAGTTGCACTGTGGAGGCAATCCGTTCAAAGAGAACACGCCATTGAAGAGTCTGGTTTCATCAGCGCTTGTGTCAGATGGGGCAAAAAATGACATTCTTCATTTTGCAGATAAGGGCCAGAAGCGCTTTGAGGAGTTTGTTTCTGAACGATTGATCTCTACATCAAGTCTCTCAGTGTGGGACAAAATGAAAAAACTCAAGTTGAAGACCTTTTCAAATTGGATGGAAAAAACTAAAGTACGTGTCGGAGACAAGGTCATCAAGTTGCGTGAGGAACGTCAACTTCTGGGACGATTTTTAATCATCCAACGCAGCCGACCAAGTTTAGTTCCTAAACTTGAGGAGAAAATTGGTGAATATGAGATGGCAATAGTTCCCCGTTCTCTGTGTGCTGTTGATGGAACCCTGTATATTCCCACAGACAAAGCCAGTCTGATGCATGCAGTAGAAGATGCCAAGGCAGAGCCTCTTGAAGTTGTCCCAGAGCCTGATCTGATGCAGGAAGATCTTCCAGGTATCGCACAGTCTGTCAAAGTTCTGATAGTTGACGCCATGGGTGTGCTTCAGAGCATGAAGAAGACACCAACCATGCTGAAGCTGGCAGATCTGCAGGATGCATTCAACAAACGCATCAAAACGATGATGGCTGGCTATAATGAGGGACGCATTGTCTTTGATCGGTACATGGATCAGTCTTTAAAGAATAAGACTCGACAGAAGAGAGCAACTTCATCTGTAGAATACGAAATCCATCCAGAGATGAAGCTCACCATGTCCATCAAGGAACTCCTGTCTGCATCATCAACCAAGAGGAAGCTGACATGTGTGTTAGGCCAGGGACTGCTTGAGTATTTCTCAAGGGACAGCTCTTTCACGCTGGTTGTCATATATGATAACTTAATCAAGGGACGTGATTCTTTTTTTTTTTTTTTTTACTTAAATTTTTATTGTTTTACAAGACAAGACAGAAAAAACAAACTTACAATACATATAACATCACAGACGCACAAAAAATAAAAAACAGAAAAATAAAAAATACAACAGGCATCGACATTGCGTTTTTTAAAAGTTACTTTATCTTTCTAGACATTCACAGTTGTCTCTCATTCCCCTATACCCTTAAATATTGTAAGGGACGTGATTTTGAGGAGGTGCACACACATGAAGAGGCTGATACCCTGATTCCTCATCAAGTCCTTGCCTCTGCTGCTAATGGTGCTTTGCGAGACATATGTGTTTGGTCACCCGACACTGATGTTCTCCTGCTGTTACTTGACTTGGTGTCTTGTGATTGCATTGCAGCTCCAACTTCTCTGAAATTTTCAACAGGCAAAGGTACAAACAAAAGGGAAATAGATATATTTGAACGAGTTCAAGTTCTTGGACGTCACAAATGTCATGGATTCCTGGGCCTACACAATTTTTCTGGTGCTGACTGGGGAGGAAAATTTGTTGGAATCTCAAAGAAGACATGGGTCAATGCCTACTTGAGGCTTGATGATGATGATCCTGCCATTAACTGCTTCAAGGACCTTGGAAAGGGTTCCATTCCTCCTGAGCAAGCTTCCATCACCATTGGAGTCATTGGAGCATTTTGCATGCCGTGTTTACAGTCCAAAAGGCCCAACAACCTTGCCATTATTCAGATGGGAACTATTTCGGTCAAAGAACTTGGAGGGTGAGATGCTACCTCCAACTCGTGCTGCACTGCTACCACCTATCCTCCGTGCCAACTACATCACAATGCGGGATAAGTCATACCTGACAAACTGCCCTGAGCTTCCACCAATCTAACAAAATGGATGGAATTCAGATAGTGGAGGGTATGTTCCAGTCAGGTGTCTTGCCCTCCCTGCTCCAAAGGCAGTACTTGAGCTCATCAAATGTGGTTGCAAAGCAGGTTGCAAGGGACGGTGCAGCTGCTCAAACAATAACCTGCCTTGCACTCCTCTCTGCAAATGCTATGGTGGAGAATGTGTCAACACTATCAGGGAGGACATCCAAGATGATGATGACGAAGATTAATAGACCCTGCAAAAAAAATATTGTAGGCATAATTGACCATGGGCTCTTTAAGAGGATAGGTGTGTGCGTGTTGTGTTGTTAGTGTGAGTGCAGTGTGTGAAATAAATGAACATTTTCTGCGTGCATAAAATGAGAAGTTGCAATACCTTTATTCCCTGCAGTAACACCATAATGGTAGAATACTAATACACTATCAAAGTACTTTACATAAAAGCAAGATATTCTAATTATATTCAAAATACTTGAAAAACACATACATGGGTGCAAGAATAGGGGAAAAACTGGTCCCGGACCCCCTGTGGAAGACCCCTGGTATTAGCTACCATTCATTTTTGTAATCAGTGACCAGCTACAAAAAAAAGTAATGCTTATATTATTATCTAATTTGACATTGTTCTGGAACAGGAGCAGAGCGAGGAATGTAATGTGTAATGAGTACTGAGATGAGTCCGGGGGTCCCGGGTGAAGAAAGACCCCAACCAAAAGTCAGAAAATATTATTCTGGCTACTTTCAAAGTGTAAGAAATCAACTCAGAATATAAAAAAAACCTATAAAACAACACTAATATTATGAAAATCGGACATTCATTGTCTGGCGTACTATTATGGGAGGTCCCAAAATATATGACCCCCCAAAAAAGGGGTGGGGGTCGGGAAAATTTGAACCCCATAATTTTCAGACTTTTTGGTCCCTATGAAAGCCAAAAAAGCAAAAAAATCACTTTTAGCAAAAAAATCCTACGGAAATACGCCTCGTACCACACTATCATGAACCGACCGAACCAACACTAAAACTTGGATAGATATATGCGTCTCCTGATGTCGAACAACTTTGTGTTCTGACTTTTGACCTCTGCTCCTGGCTAATGCTGCATTCACATAGAATCAGGCTTTTGATTGATTGATTGAAATATTTATTAACAGTTTGCAGAATTACAGTACATTTCAAGCACAAACTCAATACAAAGACTGTTAACTGTGAGTGGACGACCCAATTAAGCCTTACACTTTTTTACAACAGGGTCCACATTGTTCAATTCATCAAAACATTTAGAGACGTACAAATAGACACTTCTATGTAGTTAAAGAACAGAACAGGAATTCATCATATAGCAAGCAGTAGATGGCAAACCGGAAGTCATTTTAGTGGACGGGAGCAGGACGGTAAACGGAACGGCACGGCAGCCTGGCAGCCACATCCGGTCACGGTAACGGCAGACGGCATCAATGTTAAAATATAAAATCGTTTTACCTTGCCGTCCAGCAGGTTTTGCTGTTTGCCATCTACCGCTTGCCTGATTCCATGTCATTACATTAGATCAGTGAAGATCACCCATTATTCTGAATTATACATATTTTCTTATGTACGCACTCCAGGCCAAACTATGCAGTTGTTTTTTTTACCAAATGTGGCATTATGGTAGAGGGCTATGTCACCCTGCTTAGACACAAAGCCCACAACCATTGTCCAAAGGGTGGCGCTATAGCACTCAATTGAAAAACAACTATGAACTGCCAGCTCATGAACCACCAGTAATAATTACTAGGTAATTACTAATAGGTACTAATTTAGACTCCCTGATGTTGGTGTCCAGTCATCAGTGGTGGACAAAGTATGCATACTAAAGTATTCAAAATGACAAATTACAAAGTACTTTTTCCTTTTAATATCAATGCATCATGGATTAAAATTGTCAAAAGTGCAAAAAAGCTGATTTACAAGCTCAAAGCGTTTCACACCGCAACACGAGGTTGTAGATCGTCTATCTATCTATCTATCTATCTATCTATCTATCTATCTATCTATCTATCTATCTATCTATCTATCTATCTATCTATCTATCTATCTATCTATCTATCTATCTATCTATCTATCTATCTGTGACAGTTACACACCTCCACCACCAGAGGGCGAAAGGCATTAAGGCAACAGTGCATTATTTTGTTGCGCATGCGTGGAAAACCTTTGACCCTGAAGTGCTTGTTTGCATCACGTGACTGCGTCTAGTTTTTGGCCGCTGTTGAACAAGTCAAACATGTCGTGTCTCTCGGGAATTGTTGATGTTTGTGCCTTTATTACACATTCTATATTACAGTAGGAACAGTAAGCTTGGTGGAAATGTCTCCTAAAGGAGGCGAAAAGCGTCAAATGGAGTCTGTACGGCTGAAGATAAATGAACAGCTAGCGGCGGTGGGAGAGGAGATATTGTTTGTTGTGGACAAACAGCAGCGTGGCGCTGCTGATGTTTGTAGTGTGGAGCTTAGCGTCAGAGTGTTTGTGTTGGAGCGCCTCAGCGCGGTGGGAGAGTTCATGGTCAACCTCTTCCAGAGAGAGATGGAGACACTACAAACTCTGCTGGAGACACAAAACAAACTGCTGGACATTGATTTTGATATGGACATCGAGCTACACACTGCAGGTTAGTAGATTCTGAACAACACCAGCTTAGCTACAAGTATCATTAAGCTAGCTGAACGGAACTACATCTCCCAGTAGTTGTACTAGCCCTAGAATGTCTGTGATCATACATAAATTACATATATTCCTGTAAACACAGCCATAGATCGGATGCCTCCGCTCCCAGTGAGCAAGGAGACATGGGCAGCATAAATGTGCTCCGCGCTCAGTTTGTACTCACCCAATAAATAATTCCAAAGACGTGGAGTGAGATATTGTCCTCTAGTTTCACATCCATGTAAAAGTTCTCAGGGCGAGGGGTCCGGAATGACAGCTGGACTTCCATTTATGACAGTCACTCGCAGGGCAGGGTTTTCTGCTGCAGCCTAGGCTCCAGAGTCACAGGCACGGTGCGCAGAGTGCCTTTTTAAATCCCTTCTCTGCAGCTGTAATACATTAATTAATATCAAACCGAAAGAGCGCATTTCATAAGTAGGCTACGTATTACATTCTAAAAGTGTAGGTTACATTAATGAAAAACACATGCATCTGTGCCAAAAAGGACAGATACATCGGTGAGAACGATGTCGTACTCTACTCACAACATCTTGCTCTGTGTTTGAAGAGACTCGAGACATCTTTTAAACGATGGTTATGCTGACAAAATGAATAGGAGAATAAATGTCATCTTTGAGTTGACAAAAGCACTTTGAGTTGCTCTGCTGATGCTACCTTCTCTCACCTCCTCCTGTCTGTGTGTAAAGAGGTTTCTTCTGAATATGAGGAGAGGAGATCCAGTCTGGTCCTGGAGGAACCACAACCTCCACAGATTAAAGAGGAACAGGAAGAGGAGACTGGTGAGTCAACTTTGACATTACTACGTAGGAAGATGTGTCGCAATACTCTCTCAGGCATTTACCATTTCCGCAAAACCTTTAACTTGAACGTGTGCCAGGACAAAAATCATGTTGGGTCGGGAGCTGTCGTACGCTTTGTCCTCACCTGTTTTTCTGTCATACACAAGCGGAGCAGCATTGTCTGAACTGCTGACATGCTGTCACAGGCATCTAAGCATATGTATTCACTCCTAAAATGTTAAAATAAAACTGTATGTATATGCATGTAAAATAAAAAGGTAGATTTCCAACTTTACAATTAATATCACGCAATAATTAAAAACAATATAACATGATTACAATGTATTAGTTTGTGCTTAACCCATTTTCGGCGGGAACCCCTTTTGGTGTTAGCATTATGTTATGCTTTAGCTATTGAAAAATAGCAGATCTACAAGCTCGTAGCACGCCACCGAGTGGCGAGCTTGTAGATCTGCTATTTTTGAAAAATCGACATAGAACCAGCTTTTTCAGAAAACTATCAGGATGTAGAAGAGCGTGTTTCATAAGGGCGTATTACATTCTAAAAGACAAGTGTAGGTTACATTAATGATGATAAAAAAAAAACTTCGTCTACATCAGTGAAATAATATCCGATATCGGGCATTGGCGCCTAAAATGACAGATACATCAATAATTAAAAACAATATAACATGTTTACAATGTATTAGTTTGTGCTTAATCAAACAGTGCTTTACTAGCCTTGTTTTGCGAGCGCACTGGTGAGATGATTTGGGAGCGCATGAGTGTGACATCAGATGCCTATATATGATCACTGATATTATTAAAAAAATATTTAGGCATAAATGGACTGCACGCCTTTATTTCCAAGTGACAATGACAAGCATACAGCTTGCCTATTTGCAATTGTAGGCTATAGGTGTAAACTAAGGGCTTAATCATTCACCATTTAAATAAGTGCTTTGACAGTTCAGATAAAAGCGGGAGTCGGGAGGTCGGGACTGCGGCGTGCGTCGCCAGCACATACCAGCACACATGCAAGCCTTCATCCATATGTTTATGATTCGTTCATCAATGATCAAATCACTCCATAAACGTTGATTATGACTGCCTTGACGACATTGTAGTAGCCTATCTCTCATGCAGGCATCACTCACCCACAACAGGTGTGCGCAGTCTCACTGATCGCCTTCGCCGTGCACTGCGCACGAATGGGTAAAATTAATATAGGCCTAGCCTACAAACGTGTTCCATTCATGGCGATGCGATGTGTCATGTAGCCTTGAGGTGCGTGCGTGCATGTGTGCGTGGACATGACAGCAAGGCGAGAGGTGAGAGGTGAGAGGCGAGAGGTGAGAGGGAAACAGACAGGGTAGGCCTACAGCTTTATTTAATTCATGCAGGTGTTCGTTCTTTATTTATTTAAGATACAAAGTTGGGCTTGCAAGTTGCGTGTGCGTGCGTGCCTGTGTGTGTAGGAGAGAGGGTTGAGGCGGGCAGTAAGGACACTTTTTTCCCCCTTTGTGTAAAGAGGTTTCATCTGAATATGAGGAGAGGAGATCCAGTCTGGTCCTGGAGGAACCACAACCTCCACAGATTAAAGAAGAACAGGAAGAGGAGAATGGTGAGTCAACTTTGACATTACTATGTAGGAAGATGTGGTGCAATACTCTTCTCAGGTAAAACGAATGTATATTTTTATTAGTATTATTCTCAGAATCCACTACTCCTGAATGAAGTGTCTGGTGCTGGGAGTCTGGTCCAACGCACAGGTCCTGGCTGTACTCGTGGTGAGAGCAGGAGTGGACCTGGTGAGACGTAGGAGGGGCCCGGACTGGAGTCAACCCACAGAGCCTAGTCCCTCCACCTGGTCTTTCCCTAGTGGGTCTGATCGAGGGTAGCCTCGGAAACCCAGACGTTTTTATTTCCAGGGAGAAAAAAAAGTCAGAGTCCACTTCAATTCGGCATAGAGTTGCAAAAACGTCGGTCTCTCTCTGCTGATTTCTGATCGTCTGCACCTTTGTTAAATTGACGCAGACACGTACACACGTACACACACACACTCTCCTGTCTGTCGCTCTAATTAATTAGTCTCATGTCCTGCAGTCTAGTTTCTCTCGTCGGATACTGCTGGGAGCTGCCTATGCCATAGAAAGCATAGCTGAGTTCCAGTCTAGATCGAGGGTAGCTACTGTGACGTGAGTTGGGTCTTGATCACTCGGCTGGGTCACCCGAGTGAGGGGTATGATGTTCGCGAGACCCTGAACCCCGATGACCTTGGGATACATCACTGAGGATACCAGATGCATCTATGTGATGTATTTCCGTTCTTTCATTCTAACGAGACTAAAGGGTCATTCAGCAACTAACGATAAATATATAGTTTGGTAACTCATGTTCCCCCAAAAGACAGACAGACACACAGCATGTTGGTGCTCGTGCCGCTACGACAGTATAGCCCAACAGGTCTGAACCCATAATCATGTATAGCGATTAAGGTTTTTAGCATAAATGGTCATCAATCAGCACCAGACACTTCATTCAGGAGTGGTGGATTCTTGAGCCACAATGGTGCTGCAGGCTCCACCTGGACAACGGTGGTGCTGCAGGCTCCACCTGGACAACGGTGGTGCTGCAGGCTCCACCTGGGCAACGGTGGTGCTGCAGGCTCCACCTGGACAACGGTGGTGCTGCAGGCTCCACCTGGGCAACGGTGGTGCTGCAGGCTCCACCTGGGCAACGGTGGTGCTGCAGGCTCCACCTGGGCAACGGTGGTGCTGCAGGCTCCACCTGGACAACGGTGGTGCTGCAGGCTCCACCTGGGCAACGGTGGTGCTGCAGGCTCCACCTGGGCAACGGTGGTGCTGCAGTCTCTCCGGTGGTCACCAGACTACTCCTGGTTGTTCAGTAAACCCTTCTGGTTGTTCAGTAAACCCTTATTGAATGATAAGTACAAGTTGTTTCTACTGGTGATTTCCACAGAGCACCACAGGGAGAGGTCTCCCGTATCTACAGAGATGGCCTCCAAAAGACATTCAACGTTGTCAGAGGAACAGCCAGAGGTGGACCAGAGACGTGGACTGTTTGATGCGAAGATGCAACCTGTCGTAAAGTTGTACCGTATAGGTATGTGCTGTTTTGTTTACCTACTTACATAAAGGGATATTTGACGTTTAAAATAATTGTGGGTAATGTTATCGTCTACTCTGGCTTTTTGTGAACACTCTGGACAGTTTTTAATCTGTTCGATTCAGTATTTAGATATTTTATATTAATTTTTATCACACAAGTTCCCTTCCTATTATATACAACCCCATTGTAACTTCAAACTCCATTTTAACCATCTTAGATACACAGAAAACACCCATCCTTGGTTCTGGTGACTGATATTGTCCTTCTGAATACGTGTTTATTTATTTGTAATATATTTTGTGGGAAAGATACAATGAGGGGGCTGTTGTCACGCTCGCTATTCACTCACATGTTTATTATTCTAGTTGTTCTAGTGGCCTTTAGAGAGGGACAGCTGAATGGGTAGAGAGCCCGTCTAGGAAACAGAAGGTACCCCAGTGATGTTGTTAGGTCTGCAGTGGGTCCCAGAACCCACGGGTGGGAGTCCTAATACAAACAGTATGTTTTGAGAAATTGTAATCTTAAACCCGTGTTTGACATTATTGCATTTATGCACATCATCAACTAAACATAGTGTCATTTTAAGACCTGGAGTATTGGATCATCTTTGTTGAAACTTCCAACAACCTGTTTGAGTGTTTGTGTCAATTATTGTTTTCAGTTTTCTTCATTTTTGTAGTGTTCTTTTGTCATAACTATAAGGCCAAACGGAATCTGCAGGGTTTGTTTCGGTTTTTCTGCTGTGATTCCGGAGGAAAATCTGCGGCATTCTGTGGGGTGTTTTTTTTATTTTTTAGGTTTTAGACAGTTATCCAGGACTATAATCAATGTGTTTGGAGCAAAAAGTAAAGTACCACAACAAAGTAAGATCTATTAGTCAAACCTTCGATTTCGTCAATTCTATATGGGGTCCCTGGCTCCTGCTTCATCTCTCTCAGCTAATGGGGCTTCTCTCTCTCTGTATGTCTCTCTCAATTCAGTTCAAATGAGCTTTATTGTCATGAGAAAACATTCATATTTTCTCACACGCACACTTTACACACACACACACACACACACACACAGACACTCACTCTCTCTCCTTCGCTCTATCTCACACAGTCGCGGTGCTCAGCTCATGGAGCGATCGATGACGCAGCTGGCACATTGTTATTTATTCTTTACTTCATGATGTTAACCTAAACCAGCTAGTAAATACAATAGTAGCCTAAATGCTACTTACCCAAACCACTCGCCTTCCTGCTTTTATGCTTCGAGTTCAGAGGCTCGACAACGGCGGTAATCCATGAGTGTTGGCAAACAACACCCCCCGTCCAATTAAAAGTAATTGAATGACGATGACTCGGCAGTGCCAGTCAGCTCCTCTGCAAATAAATCGGACAGGACTTCCGACATCTTCTTTTGATGAAGTTATATAATGGTATCATCCAGTCGGCCCAGACCAGCTCACAACATATTAGTCAGCAATGAGGGGAGGGGCAGGGTGCGTCCACTGCAGCTTAACCCAAATAAACCAGTAAGACGCGCAAACGCGGGAAGCGAACGCAGCTGAGACCCTGCAGATCATGTCTGTCTGTCTGTCTGTCTGTCCCGCTGTTACTGTATATGTGGACCTGGCCCCTTTTGTGCCCATATATGGAGCTGAGTGGACCTGGCCCCTTTTGTGCCCATATATGGAGCTGAGTGATTGCTGATGCAACACACTCCATATTTGGATAGCGGGACAGACAGACACACAGGCACACAGACAGACATGATCTGCTAGGTCTCATTGCGAACGCAGTGAGCACTTACTATGAGACCTAGCAGATCATGTCTGTCTGTGTGTGTGTCTGTGTGTCCTGCTATCCAAATATGGAGTGTGTTGCATCAGCAATCACTCAGCTCCATATATGGGCACAAAAGGGGCCAGGTCCACTCAGCTCCATATATGGGCACAAAAGGGGCCAGGTCCACATATACAGTAACAGCGGGACAGACACACAGACAGACAGACAGACAGACAGACATGATCTGCAGGGTCTCAGCTGCGTTCGCTTCCCGCGCTTGCGCGTCTTACTGGTAGTAAGTGCTCACTGCATTCGCAATCACGCTGGCCGGTAAAGTAAACTACAAGATGAACGTGTTCAAATTCCGCGGTAATTCTGCTGAGTTTTCATCGGAACACTGCGGCCGCGTATTGCGTTCGGGCCTGGTCATAACCTTCTGTTGAACACTTAATACTTATCTGTAACTATTCAAATGCCTCTACGTCCGCTCTAGTAACTATTCAAATGGAACATTATATTCAATACAATACAAACAAAAGTACATGAATTTTTACTTGGACAGGTGAATAAATGTGGAATGTCAAGCCCTTTGATTTCGAAACCAAAGCTATGAAACAGGAAACACTACGTTGGAAAAATGCAAAGTTCAAACATTAAATGTTTTCTCTCTCTTTGTGTCTTTTTTATAGCCGTCCCGCACCTCCCTGTGTGTAAAGAGGAGGTTTTTACTGAACACCTCCCTGTGTGTAAAGAGGAGGTTTTTACTGAACACCTCCCTGTGTGTAAAGAGGAGGTTTTTACTGAACACCTCCCTGTGTGTAAAGAGGAGGTTTTTACTGAACACCTCCCTGTGTGTAAAGAGGAGGTTTTTACTGAACAACAGGAGAGGAGCTCCAGTCTGGTCCAGGAAGAACCACAACCACCACAGATTAAAGAGGAACAAGAGGAGATACTTCAAAGACCAACTGAGGCTGAAGATGTTCATGATGATGAAAACAGAGAGACAGAGCCTGTAGCCGGCACCTCAACTCAACACGTGAAAACACAAGCTGTTGTAGAGGACTGTGGAACATCACAACCAAATGGTGACGACCAGCTCCTCTCTTCACACTGTTCTGAATCTGACACTGAAGACAGTGATGAGTGGCAGGAGCCCAGTGAAGGTCAGTCAACTTTAAACACACTAAAATCACACAAGACAAATGTGGAAGGACAAAAATTGTCTTTTGAGCAGCAAGCTGTCCAAGGACCTGAAATCATCAAAACAAACTCACTCCATGAGGCGCCACACAGGGAAGAAAAGCTTTAGTTGTACAGAGTGTGGAAAATGTTTTAATCGGACGTCTAAACTGACGGTGCACACAAGGATTCATACAGGGGAAAAACCCTTTACTTGTAATGTATGTGGTAAAGGCTGTACACAGAGTGGTGATCTTAAATCACACATGAGGACTCATACAGGGGAAAAGCCCTTTTCTTGTAATGTATGTGGTAAAGGCTGTATACGGAGTGGTGATCTTAAATCACACATGAGGATTCATACAGGGGAAAAGCCCTTTACTTGTAATGTATGTGGTAAAGGCTGTACACGTAGTAGTGATCTAAAAAAACACATGAGGACTCATACAGGGGAAAGACCCTTTACTTGTAACGTGTGTGGTAAAGGCTGTACACATAGTAGTGATCTAAAAAAACACATGATGACTCATACAGGGGAAAAGCCCTTTACTTGTAAAGTCTGTGGTATAGGTTTTATTCAGAGTGGTGATCTAAAAACACACATGAGGACTCATACAGGTGAAAAGCTCTTTACTTGTGACGTGTGTGGTAAAGGCTTTGCTAAGAGTGACGTTCTAAAAACACACATGAGGACTCATACAGGGGAAAAGCCCTTTACTTGTAACGTCTGTGGTAAAGGCTGTACACAGAGTAGTGATCTAAAAAAACACATGAGGACTCATACAGGGGAAAAGCCCTTTACTTGTAACGTTTGTGGTAAAGGCTTTGCTCGGAGTGAGGTTCTAAAAACACACATGAGGACTCATACAGGGGAAAAGCCCTTTACTTGTAACGTGTGTGGTAAAGGCTTTACTCAGAGTGGTGCACTAAAAGAACACATGAGGACTCATACAGGGGAAAAGCCCATAGATGAATGAGGACTCTTACAGGGGAGGAACCCTTTAGTTAGTGGCAAATGCTTGGGTCAAAATGCACATCTGAGGATAATGAGGAGGAATCATATAGGGAAGAAGTGGTTAGTTGTAATAGTAATAAATCCACATTTTCCCCATTTGAGTTGACACATGATATAACATACAATCGAATGATCATTCATTCTATTCCAGGATGACAATGACAAGTGGTAGATACTAAAGCCGTGGAATCACATAATCTGACACTATCAACATGACCACCACAGTTTAGTATCTTTTGTATGTAAAACCTATATACACATGGCACAACAAGTTGTTGGCCCATGTATGGAATGTGTACAAAATAGCCGATCTACAAGCTCACAATGCGTTGCATCGCGACGTATTGTGAGCTGGTAGATCGGCTATTTTCTATTTGCTATAAAGATTCTACACATGAGCTTATATAGATAAAAATATCACACCCATGTGAAGTGAGGGGCGCTAATATATTAAAGTCTAACTCATGTTGATTAGGTGATGTAATGGTGATGTAAAACAAACGTGACGTACATTTTCCCTTCATTGTCAATGGCGTTTACAAAACAAACTAAAGACAGACATTAAACCCTTGTGTCCCTATAGGAGGGGCTAGTGCCAAAATGTCCTCTCAGTACCGGGTTGTGTAGCATGGAATGGCCTTCCTCTGCGTATAAGGGACTTTGCTACATTTCCATCTTTTAAATTCAATCTGAAAAAATGGTTGCTTGAAAACCAAAGCTGCAACCATTCATGATTATTTTGGGTGTATTTCTGTTTTTATGCTGTGTTCCCTATGTAATGTTATGTAAATGTATTCCACTGTTTGCCTGTCTGTTTTCCGTTTTGTATTTCTTGTGAGGACTGCGGATGAAAATTAGCAACTGTGCTATATCCGGTTTATTTACGTCCATTAATATGCATTGTCCTGTCCAAATAAACAAATAAAGTAAAAGTAAAACATTGGGAGTAAATTTTTTTTGTGAAAAATTAAGGTTATTTGAGTCAATGCAAATTGCAGTTTTATGAAAATTCTTCTTCTGCCCCTAAAACATCCATGCAGAGTCAAGTGTTTATGAAAAGTTGCAGTATATGGTGTAGAGGGTCATTCCAAATAACGCTGAAACAAGTCTTGTCCAGAAGCACTGGACCCACTGAAAAATCTACCATTTTCCCATAGAGATTTACAAAACAAATATTGATATAAATTATTTTAAGCCTATAGAATCCAACCATTTAAGATCCTGGTGAATCACGACCATATATATAATATATGACATGATATGATAATATATGATATATATGATATATATAACACCTTTTATTCTGAAAAACCTTTCCATTTTGAACAATGTGACAAGAGCTTCTCCAGATGCTACGCTGACAAGACACCAGCGACTACACACCGGAGAAAGACCTTATTGCTGTAAACAGTGTTACAAGAATTTCTTTCAACTTAAATTTTATGAACAGAAATAGACAAGGACATACAGAAAGCAAAAAGACAAACAATTGAACATTACAGTATGTGTTGCCAACTCGGTAAATAAAAAGTAAAAACAGTAGATAAATGCTATAATTGTAGGAGATCACACACAGACAGGATAATAATAAAATGCAAACAATATGTGAGCGTACGCGTACACACACACACACACACACACACACACACACACACACACACACGCATACACCCCCACACACTCTCACAGTCATACACACACCCACACACAATAATATTGGACAGTAAAGTACCGTATATAAAGAAAATAAATAACATCAGTTACCATCCCATCTATGGGGTCACCCTCTAGAAATATAAGCATCTATGTATCATAAACATGAGTATTTGTGTCAAGGATTCAAGGATCATATCTTTTGTTTACATTCGGAGAATAATAACCCAACAAAAAAAAGCAAAAAAAAAAAGACCAAACATTCTGGTTCCTAGCTCACCTGTTGTTCAGTAGTATAATCAAACCATTATTCCCATTTGTTTTCAAAAGACTCTCTTCAATCTCAAATTAGCAGTCATTCTCTCCATGTCGAATATTTCTGAGACTATCTGGAGCCATTCATCTATGGAAGGAGGATCTACCTGTAGCCATTTCCGAGTAATGGCTTTCTTCCCTGCAGCCAGAAAGATTTTCATCAGATATCTGTTAATTCCCATAATTTCATCTGGTAAATCTCCCAAATATAGCATCAAACAAGAATCTAATATTTGAAAGCCCAGAATCTCCTGTATTTTCTCTGTGACATTTTTTCCAAAAGGTGAGAATTTCAGAGCAACCCCAGAAAACATGATAGTTTTTCAGTTTCTCCAGCACAACTGGGATATTCCAAGCTGTTTTGATTTAAGTTTTGGAGTGATAAGTGTTACAAGAGTTTCATTGATATAGGTTGTTTGTGGAAACACCTACGTATCCACACTGGAGAAAAACCTTACCACTGCCAACATTGTGACAAGAGTTTCATTGACATATGTTGTTTGCAGAAACACCTGCGTATCCACACTGGAGAAAAACCTTACCACTGCAAACATTGTGACAAGAGTTTCAGTCAGTCAGGTACTCTGCAGGCACACCAGCGTCGACTCCACCAGTGTTGATTTCGTCGACTAAGACGAAAAATGTTCGTTGACTACCTTTTTTCACTGATGAAAACTAAATGGAAACTAAAGGAAAACTAAGCTATGGTGACTAAAACTAAGACTAAATATGCCAATATATATCCAGTATAAGTCATTTTACAATTAGTTGCATGCTGAAAATAGACAATCTACAAGCTCAAGCGCGACGCGTTGTGGGCTTGTAGATCGGCTATTTTCAGCAAGTGTAACTAAAATACAATAATTACAGTCATGTTCGACTAAATCAAATGTAGATTTAGTCGACTAAAACTAGACTAACACTAAGACATTCCAGGTGACTGAGTAAAACTAAAATCTAAATTTGCTGCCAAAAACAACACTTTTCTCCACCACACCTGGGGGAAACTTAAGCACCATAAACGGTGTGATAAGAAATAGCTGTCCTCAAAAATGCTGCGTTCGGGGCAGGATGACACAGTTGGTAGTGCTGTCGCCTGACAGCTAGAAGGTCCTGGGTTCGATTCCCGCTGGGGACGCTGTGGGTGCTGGGGGCGTGTTCCCTCCTCCACGTCATCAGTGCCCATAACAGAGGTTGGCAAAAGGGCCTTTCTGTGTGGAGTCTGTTCTACCCGTACCCCCTAGGGTAGGTACCCTCACATGTTCTCCCTGTATCCCCTAGGGTAGGTACCCTCACAAAGAACATGCAGTAATCCTGGTCTAAACTACCTCCCCCTGTTCAGCCGGGGCACCTGATGGAGGGGAAAGGAATTGGTTGGAATAACGTGTTCCTTCCACGCGCTACGTCCAACCAGGGGAAACTTCCCCCTGTCAAGGTGTAAGCAACTTGGACACTCAGGCATGAAGGAAGCATGAGTTCGTTGCTCTCCCCAGGTTGGCGGAGGGTGTGTAGAGGCCAGGATCACATTAGATCATTGACACATGGGTGAAAAATGGGTTACAAAATCGTGGGATAAAAAATATATAACAAAGAGTGCTGCGTTCACATTGGCAGATGCAAAAGATACGAAATAATTAAATGAAGATGCAAAGCTACACGGTGCATTTGTATCTTTGCAGCTGAAGTTCATACCGGTCAACGTGATCAGAAATCGGGGGCCGATCACATATATTGCTTGACCCCGTCTTATCGATGCTTGCAGCTATATTTTCTTCTTCATCTTCTTCTTCTTCTCCTTTAGCCAAAAATAGCAGTTCTGGCTGAACCGGTCGGTTTTCGCGGAACTTGGCATTATGGTATAGAGGGCTAGCCTATGCCAAACGGTGAAGACATGAAGCCCACGACCATTGGCCAAAGGGTGGCGCTATAGCACTCAATTGACCTTTTCATACCTTCTTAAACACCTTTACTGACTGGCTTAACCGTAGTCGATTTTTGCAAAACTTGGCAATATGGTAGAGGGCTATGCTACTTTCAACGGTGAGGCCCACAACCTTTGGCCAAAGGGTGGCGCTATAGTGAAATATAAGTGAAATATATATAAAAAAGGAATAGCTCATGAACCTGACAGTCAGCGGACTCCCTCTTTACCAAGCGTTTCCACCATGTAGGTTCCGCCTCGTGTAGATCATACACGCCCATTTAATCTAACGTGATGATGTTTATTGTCGCTATCGGGAAACGTTACTAACATGTTTCAAATGGACAGATCTACAAGATAACAATGTGTCTGTAGCGCACCGCATTACAACTTGTAGGCTAGATCAGCGTATTCTGGCAAGCTAGCCCCTGTCCGATGGATCCACTGGTTAATAAAGTAACAATCTGTAGGATATCCTTTTCTCACGTATAATGAGAAAGTTAATTTATTCATTTAAGTTCAAGACTAAAAGCTAATAAAACTTGACAAGAATATTATAAATAAATAATATTTTTTTTTGAACAATTGCTCACTCACCTTTGCAGCTGAAGCCTATGCACGTGCCTGATAAAAATAATATTATGAGACCATCACTGCGTCAAATGTAATTCAAAAAAGTATAATTTTACAGAAAATATACACTATTCAAAATTGTCAGCTAAGAAAGGATTAGAAATTAAATGTAATGACTCAAATCCTACTGCTTGGCAGGGGGGCGGGGTGTCCCCAAAGCCCACGGCCATTGGCCAAAGGGTGGCGCTATAGCACTCAATCGAAAATGCTAACTTTGAACAGGTATAGCTCCGTTTGACCGTCAACAATAAAACTTGGATAGACATATGCGTCTCCTCATGTCGAACAACTTTCGTGTTCTGCCTTTTGACCTCTGACCCTGGCTAGCAGTAGATGTAAAACCGGAAGTAATTTTAGTGGACGGGAGCAGGACGGTAAACGGAACAGGACGGATGTTAAAATATTAAATCTTTTTACCGTGCCGTCCAGCAGGTTTTGCTGTTTGCCATCTACCGCTTGCCTGATTCCATGTGAATGGTGAATGCATTATATCAGTGAAGATCACCCATTATGTTGAATTATACATACACAGCGCTCCAGGTCAAACCATGCAGTTGTTTTTCACCAAATGTGGCAATATGGCTATGTCACCCTGCTTATAGCACTCAATTGAAAAACAGGCATAGATCATGAACTGCCAGCTCATGAACCACCAGTAATAATTACTCAGTAATTACTGTCTATTACATAGGTACTAATTTAGACTCCCTGAGTCCCTGATGTTGGATTCCAGTCATCAGTGGTGGACAAAGTAGCCTACGCATACTCATTTATTCAAAATGAAAAATTGCAAAGTACCTTTTCCTATTAATATCAATGAATCATGGATTTAAATTGTCAAATGTGCAAAAAGCTGATCTACAAGCTCAAAGCGTTATTTTAAGATTCGAAGGCAGTTTCAAAAAGTATCTATCTATCTATCTATCTATCTATCTATCTATCTATCTATCTATCTATCTATCTATCTATCTATCTATCTATCTATCTATCTATCTATCTATCTATCTGTGACAGTTACACACCTCCACCACCAGAGGGCGAAATGCATTAAGGCAACAGTGCCTGGATTATTTTGTTGCGCATGCCTGGAAAACCTTTGACCCTGAAGCGCTTGTTTGCATCACGTGATGCCATCACGTCACGTGACTGCGTCTAGTTTTCCATTACGGCGATGGCCGCTGTTGAACAAGTCAAACATGTTGTCGTGTCTCTCGGGAATTGTTGATGTTTGTGCCTTTATTACACATTCTATATTACAGTAGGAACAGAAAGCTTGGTGGAAATGTCTCCTAAAGGAGGCGAAAAGCGTCAAATGGAGTCTGTACGGCTGAAGATAAATGAACAGCTAGCGTCGGTGGGAGAGGAGATATTGTTTGTTGTGGACAAACAGCAGCGTGGCGCTGCTGATGTTTGTAGTGTGGAGCTTAGCGTCAGAGTGTTCGTGTTGGAGCGCCTCAGCGCGGTGGGAGAGTTCATGGTCAACCTCTTCCAGAGAGAGATGGAGATACTACAAACTCTGCTGGAGACACAAAACAAACTGCTGGACATTGATTTTGATATGGACATCGATCTACACACTGCAGGTTGGTAGATTCTGAACAACCCCAGCTTAGTTACAAGTATCATTAAGCTAGCTGAACGGAACTACATCTCCCAGTAGTTGTACTAGCCCTAGAATGTCTGTGATCATACATCAATGACATATATTCCTGTATACACAGCCATAGATCGAATGCCTCCGCTCCCAGTGAGCAAGGAGACATGGGCAGCATAAATGTACTCCGTGCTCAGTTTGTACTCACCTAGCCCTGAAACATGACTGCCATGATGATTATCATGACAGTCATGCACCCTATTTTTGGCGCTCGCTGCATTTACAAGATTTCCGATTTGAAATCTGAATGTTTATATAAACATTCAGATTTCAAATATAAAGTACTCACAATTTGTCCCACGGGTGTTATCCCGCGTTGTTTAATAAAAAGCATTTTTGTCCGAGCGCCCCGGCTACTTTTTTCAAACGGGGTTCGTTTGGGAAATCCACAGTTGCACACCGGGAGCGCACTCGCCTATTAGTCTGTATTGGCAGGGCGGTCAGAGTACCTATATCGAACACACCGAGTGCCACCCTCCTCCCGACCGATAGGGGCGCGTAGTTGAAAGCCAATGGGAAAATAACAGCTCGGATAAAAATGCTTTTTATTAAACAACGCGGGATGCAGAAATTCTAATCGCTGGAGCTGCTACTAACTAACACCCGTGGGACAAATTGTGAGTACTTTATATTTGAAATCTGAATGTTTATATATACGGAAATCTTGTAAATGCAGCGAGCGCCAAAAACAGGGTGAAGTTTCTTCATGACTCTCGTATGAATACGAGAGTCATGAATCATGGCTAGTACTCACCCAATAAATAATTCCAAAGACGTGGTCAGTGAGATATTGTCCTCTAGTTTCACATCCATGTAAAAGTTCTCAGGGCGAGGGGTCCGGAATGACAGCTGGACTTCCATTTATGACAGTCACTCGCATGGCAGGGTTTTCTGCTGCAGCCTAGGCTCCAGAGTCACAGGCACGGTGCGCGGAGTGCCTTTTTAAATCCATTCTCTGCAGCTGTAAGACATTAATTAATATCAAACCGAAAGAGCGCATTTCATAAGGGCGTATTACATTCTAAAAGACATGTATAGGTTACATTATTAATGAAAAACACATCGGTGAAATAATGTCTGCATCTGTGCCAAAAATTACGGATACATCTGTGAGACCGATGTCAGGCTCTACTCACAAGTTCAACACCTTGCTCTGTCAGGCGGTGTGAAGAGACTCGAGACATCTTTTAAACGATGGTTATGCTGACAAAACGAATAGGAGAATAAATGTCATCTTTGAGTTGACATAAGCACTTTGAGTTGCTCTGCTGATGCTACCTTCTCTCCCCTCCTCCTGTCTGTGTGTAAAGAGGTTTCATCTGAATATGAGGAGAGGAGATCCAGTCTGGTCCTGGAGGAACCACACCCTCCACAGATTAAAGATGAACAGGAAGAGGAGACTGGTGAGTCAACTTTGACATTACTACGTAGGAAGATGTGGTGCAATACTCTCTCAGGCATTTACCATTTCCGCAAAACCTTTAACTTGAACGTGTGCCAGGACAAACATCATGTTGGGTCGGGAGCTGTCGTACGCTTTGTCTGAACTGCTGACATGCTGTCACAAGCATCTAAGCATATGTATTCACTCCTAAAATGTTAAAATAAAACTGTATGTATATGCATGTAAAAGAAAAAGATAGATTTCCAACTTTACAAGCAATTAATATCACGCAATAATTAAAAACAATATAACATGATTACAATGTATTAGTTTGAGCTTAACCCATTTTGGGCGGGAACCCCTTTTGGTGTTAGCATTATGTTATGCTTTAGCTATTGAAAAATAGCAGATATACAAGCTCGTAGCACGCCACCGAGTGGCGAGCTTGTAGATCTGCTATTTTTGAAAAATCGAAGAACGACTGACATAGAAACAGCTTTTTCAGAAAACTGTCAGGATGTAGAAGAGCGTGTTTCATAAGGGCGTATTACATTCTAAAAGACAAGTGTAGGTTACATTAATGATGATAAAAATAGATTTCGGCCACATCAGTGAAATAATGTCCGATCGGGCATTGGCGCCTAAAATGACGGATACATCAATAATTAAAAACAATATAACATGTTTACAATGTATTAGTTTGTGCTTAATCAAACAGTGCTTTACTGGCCTTGTTATGCGAGCGCACTGGTGAGATGATTTGGGAGCGCATGAGTGTGACATCAGATGCCTATATAATCACTGATATTATTAAAAATATATTTAGGCATAAATTGACTGCACGCCTTTATTTCCAAGTGACAATGACAAGCATACAGCTTGCCTATTTGCAATTGTAGGCTATAGGTGTAAAGGGCTTAATCATTCACCATTTAACTAAGTGCTTTGACAGTTCAGATAAAAGCGGGAGTCGGGAGGTTGGGACCGCAGCGTGCGTCGCCAGCACATACCAGCACACATGCAAGCCTTCATCCATATGTTTATGATTCGTTCATCAATGATCAAATCACTCCATAAACGTTGAGTAAGATTGGATTGACGACATTGTAGTAGCCTATCTCTCATGCAGGCATCACTCAACCACAACACTTATCACAGCAGTGCGCAGTCTCACTGATCGCCTTCGCTGTGCACTGCACACGAATGGGTAAAATTAATATAGGCCTAGCCTACAAACGTATTCCATTCATGGCGATGTGTCATGTAGCCTTGAGGTGCGTGCGTGCGTGCATGTGTGCGTGCACATGACAGCAAGGCAAGCGAGGTGAGAGGGAAACAGACAGGGTAGGCCTACAGCTTTATTTAATTCATGCAGGTGTTCGTTCTTTATTTATTTAAAATACAAAGTTGGGGTTGCGTGTGCGTGCGTGCCTGTGTGTGTATGAGAGAGGGTTGAGGCGGGCAGTAAGGACACTTTTTTCCCCCTGTAACCATGGTTTCCAGGTCGGATTGCAGTTGTTCATGTCGCAAAAATGAGGGCGAGGCTTGATTTCATAGCCAGATAGATTTCAGCCGTCACATATATTAACGTCTGAAAGAAATTAAGGAAGGATCAGCTGTTTGATTTATATCAATTGATGTATATTATGTCTGTTTATGAGTCTGGCGTAGAGGATTTCATCCTGTGCAGGAAATCTTTTCAATACATTTCAATACAATTTATTGAAATGTCCGGAATGACAGCTGGACTTCCAATTATGACAGTCACTCGCAGGGCAGAGTTTTCTGCTGCAGCCTAGGCTCCAGAGTCACAGGCACGACGCGCACAGTGCCTTTTAAATCCATTCTCTGCTGCTGTTTCAGAGAATGGAGCGTGTTTCATAAGGGCGTATTACATTCTAAAAGACAAGTGTAGGTTACATTAATGATGATAAAAAAAGACTTCGGCCACATCAGTGAAATAATGTCCGATATCGGGCATCGGCGCCTAAAATGACGGATACATCGGTGAGACCGATGTCGGGCTCTATTCACAACGCCTTGCTCTGCGAGGCGTTGTGAAGAGACTCGAGACACTTTCTTGAAACGAGGGTTATCAAGACAAAACAAATAGGAGAATAAAGGTCCTCTTTGAGTTGCTCTGCTGATGCTACCTTCTCTCTCCTCCTCCTATCTGTGTGTAAAGAGGTTTCATCTGAATATGAGGAGAGGAGATCCAGTCTGGTCCTGGAGGAACCACACCCTCCACAGATTAAAGATGAACAGGAAGAGATTGGTGAGTCAACTTTAACATTACTACTCTCAGGTAAAACAAATTTATATTTTTATTATATTTTTATTAGTATTATTCTTAGAATCCACTACTACTGGTGCTGGGAGTCTGGTCCAACGCACAGGTCCTGGCTGTACTTGTAGTGAGAGCAGGAGGGGACCTGGTGAGGCATAGGAGGGGCCTGGACTGGAGGCAACCCACAGAGCCTAGTCCCTCCACCTGGTCTTTCCCTAGTGGGTCTGATCGAGGGTAGCCTCGGAAACCCAGACGTTTTTATTTCCAGGGAGAGAAAAAAGTCTGGGGCAGAGTCCACTTCAATTCGGCATACAGTAGCGCAAACGTCAGCCTCTCTCTGCTGATCTCTGATCGTCTGCACCTTTGTTAAATTGACGCAGACACGTACACAGACACACACACTCTCCTGTCTGTCGCTCTAATTAATTAGTCTCATGTCCTGCAGTCTAGTTTCTCCCGGCGGATACTGCCATAGAAAGCTTTCTATGCCATAGAAAGCATAGTTGAGTTCCAGTCTAGATCGAGGGTAGCTACTGGGACGTAAGTCGGGACTTGATCACGCGGCTAACTAACCTTGGGATACATCACTGAGGATACCAGGTGCATCTTTGTGATGTATTTTCGTTCTTTCATTCTAACGAGACTAAAGGGTCATTCAGCAACTAACGATAAATATATAGTTTGGTAACTCATGTTCCCCCAAAAGACAGACAGACACACAGCATGCTGGTGCTCGTGCCGCTACGACAGTATAGCCCAACAGGTCTGAACCCATAATCATGTATAGCGATTAAGATTTTTGGCATAAATGGTCATCAATCAGCACCAGACACTTCATTCAGGAGTGGTGGATTCTTGAGCCACAATGGTGCTGCAGGCTCCACCTGGGCAACGGTGGTGCTGCAGGCTCCACCTGGGCACCGGTGGTGCTGCAGGCTCCACCTGGGCAACGGTGGTGCTGCAGGCTCCACCTGGGCAACGGTGGTGCTGCAGCTCCACCTGAGCAACGGTGGTGCTGCAGGCTCCTCTTGCAGCTTGAATGGCCCTCCTAAAGGCCTCACCGTGGGGTTGTTGGGCTTCCTCCTCACGGAAGACACAGGCTGGGGCGCCAACCAACATACTGCTCCCGGGTGCCGTCTACATTCTGGCTGTCACGCGTCTCTCCGGTGGTCACCAGACTACTCAGTAAACCCTTATTGAATGATAAGTACAAGTTGTTTCTACTGGTGATTTCCACAGAGCACCACAGGGAGAGGTCTCCTGTATCTATAGAGATGGCCTCCAAAAGACATTCAACGTTGTCAGAGGAACAGCCAGAGGTGGACCAGAGACGTGGACTGTTTGATGCGAAGATGCAACCTGTAGTAAAGTTGTACCGTATAGGTATGTGCTGTTTTGTTTACCTACTTACATAAAGGGATATTTCACTTTCAAAATAATTGTGGGTAATGTTATCGTCTACTCTGGCTTTTTGTGAATACTCTGGACAGTTTTTAATCTGCTCCATTCAGTATTTAGATATTTTATATTATATATTATATTATCAGACCAGCCCATTGTAACTTCAAACTTCATTTTAACCATCGTAGATACACAGAAAACACCCATCCCTGGTTCTAGTGACTGATATTGTCCTTCCTTAGAGAGGGACAGCCATAGCTGAGTGGGTAGAGAGCACGTCTAGGAAACGGAATGTATAACAGTGATGTTGTTAGGTCTGCAATGGGTCCCAGGACCCACAGGTGGGATTCTTAATAAAAATGGTATTTCAAAAAAAGAAAAAATTTAATTGTGATATTATTTAATTTATACAAATCATGCATCAACTAAAGATTAATACCTGGAGTCACCACTAAACACTAAATGTATGACACACTCAAACATCATTGTATTATTGGAACATTGAGTTTGTGTCAATTGTTTACAGTTTTCTTTAATTTTTTTCTTGTATTGTCATTTTGTCATAACCTTCTGTTGAACATTATGCAAATGCAACATTATAATCAATACAAACACAAGATGTCTTCTAAAATCTTTACTTGGACAAGTAAGTAAAAGTGGCTCAAAAATGTAATGTCAAGCCCTGAAAACTGTCTTTGATTAGAAATGGAGAAGATGATGTTCCTCCAAAAAAAAAGTTCAAACATTAAATGTTTTTCTCTTTTGTGTTTTTTTTTTCTAGCCGTCCCGCACCTCCCTGTGTGTAAAGAGGAGGTTTTTACTGAACACCTCTCTGTGTGTAAAGAGGAGGTTTTTACTGAACACCTTCCTGTGTGTAAAGAGGAGGTTTTTACTGAACACCTCTCTGTGTGTAAAGAGGAGGTTTTTACTGAACACCTTCCTGTGTGTAAAGAGGAGGTTTTTACTGAACACCTCTCTGTGTGTAAAGAGGAGGTTTTTACTGAACACCTTCCTGTGTGTAAAGAGGAGGTTTTTACTGAACAACAGGAGAGGAGCTCCAGTCTGGTCCAGGAGGAACCACAACCACCACAGACTAAAGATGAACAAGAGGAGATATTTCAAAGACCAATGGAGGCTGATGGGTCAACGTTGACATTACAAGCAGTGAAAAGTGAAGATGTTCATGATGATGAAAACAGAGAGACAGAGCCTGTTGCCGGCACCTCAACTGAACACATGAAAACACAAGCTGATGTAGAGGACTGTGGAACATCACAACCAACTAGTGACGACCAGCTCCTCTCTTCACACTGTTCTGAATCTGACACTGAAGACAGTGATGAGTGGCAGGAGCCCAGTGAAGGTCAGTCAACTTTAAACACACTGAAATCACACAAGACAAATGTGGAAGGACAAAGATTGTCTTTGAGCAGCAAGCTGTCCAAGGACCTGAAATCATCAAAACAAACTCACTCCATGAGGAGCCACAAAGGGAAGAAACGCTTTAGTTGTACAGACTGTGGCAAATGTTTTAATCAGAAGTATCGTCTGACGAGGCACACAAGGATTCATACAAGGGAAAAACCCTTTACTTGTACAGTTTGTGGTAAAGGCTTTATTCAGAATGGTGTACTAAAAACACACATGAGGACTCATACAGGGGAAAAGCCCTTTACTTGTACAGTTTGTGGTAAAGGCTTTATTCAGAGTGGTGTACTAAAAACACACATGATGACTCATACAGGGGAAAAGCCCTTTACTTGTACAGTTTGTGGTAAAGGCTTTGCTCAGAGTGTTCATCTAAAATCACACATGAGGACTCATACAGGGGAAAAGCCCTTTACTTGTAACGTGTGTGGTAAAGGCTGTACACGGAGTAGTGATCTAAAAAAACACATGATGACACATACAGGGGAAAAGCCCTGTACTTGTTACGTGTGTGGTAAAGGCTTTGCTCGGAGTGAACAACTAAAATCACACATGAGGACTCATACAGGGGAAAAGCCCTTTACTTGTAACGTCTGTGGTAAAGGCTTTGCTCAGACTGTTAATCTAAAAACACACATGATGACTCATACAGGGGAAAAGCCCTTTACGTGTAACGTCTGTGGTAAAGGCTGTACACACAGTATTGAACTAAAAAAACACATGAGGACTCATACAGGGGAAAAGCCCTTTACTTGTAATGTCTGTGGTAAAGGCTTTACTCATAGTGGTGGTCTAAAATCACACATGAGGACTCATACAGGGGAAAAACCCTTTACTTGTAACGTCTGTGGTAAAGGCTTTGCTCAGACTGTTCATCTAAAAACACACATGATGACTCATACAGGGGAAAAGCCCTTTACTTGTAACGTGTGTGGTAAAGGCTGTACACAGAGTAGTGATCTAAAAAAACACATGATGACACATACAGGGGAAAAGCCCTGTACTTGTTACGTGTGTGGTAAAGGCTTTGCTCGGAGTGAACAACTAAAATCACACATGAGGACTCATACAGGGGAAAAGCCCTTTACTTGTAACATGTGTGGTAAAGGCTGTACACAGAGTAGTGATCTAAAAAAACACATGATGACACATACAGGGGAAAAGCCCTGTACTTGTTACGTGTGTGGTAAAGGCTTTGCTCGGAGTGAACAACTAAAATCACACATGAGGACTCATACAGGGGAAAAGCCCTTTACTTGTAACGTCTGTGGTAAAGGCTTTGCTCAGACTGTTAATCTAAAAACACACATGATGACTCATACAGGGGAAAAGCCCTTTACGTGTAACGTCTGTGGTAAAGGCTGTACACACAGTATTGAACTAAAAAAACACATGAGGACTCATACAGGGGAAAAGCCCTTTACTTGTAATGTCTGTGGTAAAGGCTTTGCTCTGAGTAGTGATCTAAAATCACACATGAGGACTCATACAGGGGAAAAACCCTTTACTTGTAATGTCTGTGGTAAAGGCTTTACTCATAGTGGTGGTCTAAAATCACACATGAGGACTCATACAGGGAAAAAACCCTTTACTTGTAACGTCTGTGGTAAAGGCTTTGCTCAGACTGTTCATCTAAAAACACACATGAGGATTCATACAGGAGAAAAGCCCTTCACTTGTACAGTTTGTGGTAAAGGCTTTACACACAGTATTGGACTAAAATCACACATGAAGACTCATACAGGGGAAAAGCCCATAGATGAATGAGGGCTCTTACAGGGGAGGAACCCTTTAGTTCCTGTTAGTGGCAAATGCTTGGGTCAAAATGCACATCTGAGGATAATGAGGAGGAATCATACAGGGAAGAAGTGGTTAGTTGTAATAGTAATAAATCCACATTTTCCCCATTTGAGTTGACACATGATATAACATACAATCGAATGATCATTAATTATATTCCAGGATGACAATGACAAGTGGTAGATACTAAAGCCGTGGAATCACATAATCTGACACTATCAACATGACCACCACAGTTTAGTTTCTTAAGTATCTTTTGTATGTAAAACCTATATACACATGGCACAAAAAGTTGTTGTCTTTGGTAGATTATTTCTCTATTGTAACTCTGTTTAATTATACCGTCGGCTGTTTCAGACATTAACCCATCTTAGGGCGGGAACCCCGTTTGGTCTTTTAAGCATTATATTATACTTTAGCCATTGACAAATGGCAGATCTACAAGCTAGTGCCGCGCTACGCTATTTTGTTTTTACATATAATCTTGGGGGTCCTTGACTGGTTTTTCAGATTACTGTCAGGATTTAGAAAACATTTAGTAGAATCGTTCCCAGGTCAACGGGTTAACCAGGTCAACATGGGTTAACCAGGTCAACATGGGTTAACCAGGTCAACATGGGTTAACCTTTTATACGTTTCGGGAAGTTGTGGGTGATGACCGGAAGAATAAGGTTGCACATTTTTTGTCTTAGTTTTGTGTTTCTTGTGAGGACTGTGGATGAAAATTAGCAACTGTGCTATATCCCGTGTATTTACGTCCATGTGACGTCCATTAATATGCATTGTCCTGTCCAAATAAACATAAAGTAAAAGTAAAACATTGGGAGTACTTTAGTTTTATGAGCCAGTGAAAATTGCAGTTTTATTAAAATTCTTCTTCTGCCCCTAATACATCCATGCAGAGTCAAGTGTTTATGAAACGTTGCAGTATATGGTGTAGAGCAGAGGTGTCGAACTCAATTTGGGGCGAGGGCTGCATTGGTCAAAAGGTCACTTGATGGGGGCCACAACCAGTTACGCTCGATGTCTCAGTCAGTCACTGCTAGAATATATATATATATATTCTACTGTAATTAATAAACAATTTGAAAGTAAAACATTTCAATTTGAAGTAAAGACATTACTTGTCTACCTGTTTACATCTGCTAATATGCAAAATATCTGCAGTTTCTGTTCAGTCATGTGTATTGACTTTCAATATTATATTATTATAATTTGAGAGATGCTAGTTTTGTTTAAGAATCAAAAATCTGTATTTATAGCACGTTTAAAACAGAAGCTGACCAAAGTGTTGTAGCCTCAGGCATATAGCAAACAGAGCATACATATAAAACCCATGACACAATCAGAAGCACCAATAAACCATTTGAATATAGAATAATTCAATCATCAGAATCATCTTTATTGTCACATCAGTTTTACAAGTAAAACAGTAGGTGAAATTCGTTTTTGTGCATTGTTACCATCATGTTATTTTTTTCAAGAAACAAAGAGAGGGATGAGTGATCAAGGCAATAACATAAAAATAAGATACATTAAGCTTGTTCCACACGTTTTTAGACCTGCATTACTTTCCTTTGGTTTATAATACAATGATATTTGTATAGCCAAAGTGGTTAAAATGTATAATTCTTATTTTCTTGTATTTCATTATTTCCTTTATTGCATTTATGTTTAATATTGGTGTTCAGCTTTCCATGCTTATATATAACTGTTTTTGCAGTTGGTAAAGAGCGCCCCCTAAAGTTTGTTTTAATGTTTTATGAAGCGCAGCTGAGGAGCATAATTGGCGTGGTTATGCAACATGAGGAAAGAGTGAATTCAGACGCTAGTTTGACACGTGGAACACACATGGTGTTTTTTGATGTCCCCTCTTATTTTTTGGAATCTAAATCACTAAACTCCATTATCTTATTCTTCATCATCGTTGCCTCGTGGAGTCTGTGAGTACTGTGGTGACAGTTTCTGCATATCATGGAAATTTTGTGCGGCCCGCGGATCGCCAGTTTTACATCCCTGGTGTAGAGGGTCATGCCAAATAACGCTGAAACAAGTCTTGTCCAGAAGCACTTCAAAATGAACCGCTTCAACCCTATGGATGGACAGTGGGCTTGGGTTTATGGACCCACTGAAACATTACCATTTTTTTCCCGTAGAGATTTACAAAAGAAATATTGATATAAATTATTTTAAGCCTATATAATCCAACCATTTAAGATACTGGTGAATCATGACCATATATATAACACCTATGATTCTGAAAAACATTTCCATTGTGAACAATGTGACAAGAGCTTCTCCCAGATGCTACGCTGACAAGACACCAGCGTCTACACACCGGAGAAAGACCTTATTGCTGTAAACAGTGTTACAAGAGTTTCATTGATATAGGTTGTTTGCGGACACACCTGCGTATCCACACTGGAGAAAAACCTTACCACTGCAAACATTGTGACAAGAGTTTCATTGACATATGTTGTTTACGGACACACCTGCGTATCCACACTGGAGAAAAACCTTACCACTGCAAACATTGTGACAAGAGTGTCATTGACATTTGTTGTTTGCGGACACACCTGCGTATCCACACTGGAGAAAAACCTTACCACTGCAAACATTGTGACTAGAGTGTCATTGACATATATTGTTTACGGACACACCTGCGTATCCACACTGGAGAAAAACCTTACCACTGCAAACAGTGTGACAATAGTTGCAGTAGAAAGGTACTCTGCAGGCACACCAGCGTCGTCTCCACCAGTGTTGATTTCGACGACTAAGACGAAAAATGTTCGTTGACTACCTTTTTTCACTGATGAAAAGTAAATGGAAACTAAAGGAAAACTAAGCTATCATAACTAAAACTAAGACTAACTAGAACTGCACTCTGTCGAGTGCATACTTGCTTGTTGCACTAGTAGGCCATAAATGGCCAACTATTGCGCAAGCAGAGCGCGCAAGTACTTTCGACCGCTGTAAACTGTCAAATCTCAGTATCTCTGTGAAGGAACGTTTGAAATGTATAATCATTAGGTGTAACTATTTGCTACCTACCTACTTTTTTACAGTTTTATCGATGTAGATATATTCTGGATCCCTTTTTGTTTTTTTAAAGAAAAAGAAATCATTGATATGTGATGAAAAAAAAGGTATATAAACTGAATTAAAATATGTTATACAGTATAATTATTCTGTAAACTGTGGAATCTCAATATCTCTGTGAAGGAACGTTTGAAATGTCTAATTATTAGGTGTAACTATTTGCTACCTATCTACTATAAGAAATATCTATAAAGACATATGGTCATTTATGTAATCTGGTCCCAGCAAACCAGGCACAGATTTGCTGTTTTTTTTGCATACACATCAAATGGCGGGTTGGCTGTCACAATTTACAATTTACAATTTAGGCATTTAGCAGACGCTCTTAATCCAGAGCGACTTACATTAAGCAAGAACAAAAAGCATGGGGAATACATCACATAAAAACATTTATCATGAAACATGCGTAAGCTAAGAAAGTAACAGTGGAATATCTATAATGAAATAAGCTATACATCTATACTACTATGATATACATTATGTACTATGACGTGCTATGACTACATACAATGCACTTATGCTGTTTACATAACATGCTATAAGTCTGTATCAAATGCTATCTAAGTCTACAGAATTGCTATCTAAGGGGGTGCTATGGGCCATGATGGAGTCTGAAAAGGTGGGTTTTCAAACTACGGCGGAAGATTGGGAGTGATGCTGCAGTTCTGACTGCAATGGGAAGTGCATTCCACAGTTTTGGAGCCAGAAGGGAGAAGAGTTTGGGACGTGTGGAGCGTTGTCCCGGCGTTTTTAGTGAGGGTACTTCCAGCTTCCCTGCGTTGGCTGATCTGAGTGAGCGGGAGGGTTTGTAGGGTTCGATCATACTTGCAAGATATGGGGGAGCCATACCTTTGGTTGCTTTGAATGCCAGCATCAGAGTTTTGTATTCTGTGCGGGCAGCGACTGGGAGCCAGTGGAGGGAGCGGAGCAGGGGGGAGACATGTGAGAATTTTGGCTGGTTGAAGACCAAGCGAGCTGCGGCATTTTGGATCAGCTGGAGAGGCTTAAGTGCACATGCTGGTAGGCCAGTAAGGAGGGAGTTACAATAGTCGAGTTTTGACAAGACTGTTGTCTGGATTAGGAGCTGGGCGAAGAGACCGGGCGAAATTATTATTTACAACTACATACTCTATATAGTATATGTATATAGTATACGTATTACTAGCTCTAAATGATGACGTAATACATACGTATACATATACATATACTATATAGAGTATGTAGTTGTAAGTTGATTAGCGGTATACTGTGGTTACTTTGCGCCAAAACGTGACAGCCGTCCCGCCATTTGATGCGTATGCAAGAAAAACAGAAAATCTGTGCCTGGTTTGCTGGGATCAGATTACACAAATGACCATATTTCTTACGTAATCATTGAGAGCTAGTCATACATATACACACACCACGTACTCTGGTCCCAGCAGATCAGGCACAATTTGCTATTTTATTTTTTACTGATTATGTATATAGTATACGTATGACTAGCTCTAAATGATGACGTAAGACATACGTATACATATACATATTGAACTGCCAGCTCATGAACCGCCAGTAATAATTACTAGGTAATTACTGTCTATTACATAGGTACTAATTTAGACTCCCTGAGTCCCTGATGTTGGATTCCAGTCATCAGTGGTGGACAAAGTAGCCTACGCATACTCATTTATTCAAAATGAAAAATTTCAAAGTACCTTTTCCTATTAATATCAATGAATCATGGATTTAAATTGTCAAATGTGCAAAAAGCTGATCTACAAGCTCAAAGCGTGTCACACCGCAACACGAGGTTGTAGATAGTTTAAGATTCGAAGGCAGTTAAAAAATATATCTATATCTATCTATCTATCTATCTATCTATCTATCTATCTATCTATCTATCTATCTATCTATCTATCTATCTGTGACAGTCACACACCTCCACCACCAGAGGGCGAAAGGCATTAAGGAAGTTTCTTACTCGAAGAGGGCGGTCACGTTTTTCTCTCTCCTCCTCCCTATCTGTATTCCTGCTTGCTTCTGCTCGTGTGTCTCTCTACACCGTCTCTCTCGTCCTAAATCTCTCGCCAATATGGATTTAATTAGCTGGTCCTTGAGCGCATTTGACAAGATTTTTTCAGAAAGGCATGCCGGAGCTGGCGAGACTGAATGCCCGGCGGGGACATTTAAACCGGCTTCCCTTACAGACAGATGGAAAAGACAGTTGAGAGAAACCACGCGCACCCGCTCCCCTGCCCCCCCCCGCCCGCACCCACCACACAGCCAACTGAGGGTGTTTTTGGACTGAGAACCAAGGCCGCAGTCTGCACAGCTAGCTGTGTTTACCTCCCACTATCTGGACTTTGAGACGATGTGACCCTGGGACACAGATCCGGGAGCCGCTCAGGATACACGCAAACATAAACAATGAACTAACAAGACATTTCACACACATCCCGCACCACATACCGCCTTCTCCCTATCCACCCCCAACCCCCACCTCACCCCGCACCCCCCCCCCACCTGCAATTCCCCTAACCCACTCCATGCTCCCCCCCCCCCCCCCCCACCATATTCTTTTCTCCTATGATGTAAGAAAAAGTTTGTGGCGGCGCGACCCAAGTTGCTGCGGCCCGTGCACTTCAGCACATCGCAATTTCGTTTTTTCTGCTGTCCACAGTTGTTCACAGTTGTTCACAGTTGTTAAAAAACTAGAATTTCGTGCGCGCTTCGCGCGCACTCATCCCAGAGCTACTTCGCCACGCACTATGGGAAGAAATAAATGGCGGGAGTTGACTCCACATGTAGTAACGGATGGGTTATTGGAAATGTACCATTGTTTTGTCCTGAATATTTCCACAGCCTAATTACTAAAGGATTGTGACTGGGACAGACATACAGTCTGACATACAATAGGCTACACGTGTGCACAGAGAATAAACAATGACCTATATGGCCAGATTTCTTAAATTAACATAGTTGGATTTTAACAGAAAGACAATGCCATAAATCAGTCAAAGTAAGTGACAGACTCAACAGTAGCACACAGCATGCAAGGCAGCGATGCATGCGTGCCAACATGTTTGTCCAGCTGAGATTTAGTGTCTCCATCTCTCTGTGGAAGAGGTTGCACATGACCTGTACGGCCACACTGAGGTGCTCCAACACAAACACAGACACAAAACAACACCACGCTGTTTGTCCAGTTGACCCAAATCAACACCAATACCTAGCCTGTTTGTCCAAAACACACTATCTGCTCGCCACGTTTCTACTTCGCCACAACCTAATGTTAGTAACAAATGTAGGGGAGAGCCGCCAAGGTTGTAACGCTTCACGGTTGTAACATGGACGTTATCTCTTGATTGGTCAACGCCACCATGACGCCATCGCGTCAGTATGTGTACAGCAAGGAAGTTTGAAGTGTTTACCTTCAAAATGCGTATAATTTTACACCTGGAGTATATGTGTGCTACAATTTTTGTCTTTGGTGTTGGTGAATAAAAATCCACATGGATGTGTTCATGCTTATGTTCTTCATTAGTTTGCATCGTGTTTAGACGGAATTCACATTCATTCTGGTCTGTAAGCAACTGCAAAGAAAACTTGCAAAAGCGGGTCATTTGTAACATGTGTTACAAATGGTCCGCTTCCATTCAATGCCATTATATGTAATATTTACATATTTGACATATTGGCCAATATTATATGTTCTAAAATTGTATTGTATTGTGTAGTGTATTCTAAAAGTAGTTTAGGGTTGTATAACATTGTACAACTCAATCAATCAAACGTTTGTTTAATCAATGTATTGCCCCATTGAAAAAAAAGAAAAGCCCAAACTGGTACACCCGATACTATTTAATATTTCCCTTATGTTTGATACATTTTCTTATCACATCCATGGTATGAAAACAATGCTAAGGAGTTGCTTCAATGAAATATAATTGCTTTAAGCTGAAAACGGGTTATTAGTTATTATGTGTAGTGTAGTGTAGTCAACATGTTAAGGCTCGCTATAATGACGCCCAGCTGTTATGTAATCGCGCATCTATAAATTCTAAGCGTGTGAGCCGGGAGTGTGTGTGTGTGTGTGTGTGTGTGTGTGTGTGTGTATATACATTCCGTCGGTAATTCCCTGTAGGCTTCACGTGAATAATGTTGTGTGCGCGCGTGCGGAGAAATAGTTATTTAATGAATCGCATGTTGGTGTGTGTGTGTGTGTGTGTGGGGGGGGCCTTACAGGCGTGCATGTGCGTGTGTGTGCGCGTGCAGGCGTATGTATACATTAGGGCTGTCACGATTCGCCTAGTCCACGATTCAATTCAATTTTCGATTTGCAGCTCACGATTCGATTCGATGTTCGATTCGCTATCACGATTCGCCTAGTCCACGATTCAATTCAATTTTCGATTTGAAGCTCACGATTTGCTTCGATGTTCGATTAAATTTTTTCAATCTATTTTTTTAAAACCTTCTTTTTCAGCATTGAGGGCTATATTCATTATAATTTAGGCCAATATCTTGGTTTGTAAAGAAAAACACTTGTTTCCCAATAAGTCACATTTATTTTCTATAAATAACAAATCAGAATGAGAATAATAAAAGGTTTAACAACTTTGGGTTTTATGCCCTAACATTTTTTAAATGTTTCTTGAAGATGAGATGACTTGTAACATTCTTGTTAAGCTCTAAGTAAGTAAAAGAAAGAAAAAAAAAAGTCAAATAGTATATAGACCCATCTGTTGTTAGTTCAAGTATTAAATACTAATTTAAGTGTTCAATTTCACTTATACACTACCTGGTTATAAATAGCTGCAGTAGGCTACACCATTTTATGCAGTATTTTATACTATTTCTATTTAGTGTACATTTAGTGGATGTGGCTTACATCCGGTCTAAAGCCCACCCACTGTATGCGCTGATTTCCATACACAATCCGTATCCTCCCCTCACCGGATGTTGAATTAACAGTACTAACGGCCATATATTTGACGATCTTTTAGACAAAACGATTGTAACGGGCAACGTTTCACATGTATTATTAGTTTGATACATTTTAGGAGTGAAAACATGTGTGACCTGCATGGCATTTTGTAACGTGGTTCTGCTGTTCTGCAACTCTCATTAAATATTGAAAGCCAGCGTTTTCCACCACTGATAGTGGTCGCATGTCTGCAGCTATGCAGACCGCAACTCCGTGCGTTAATTGTTTTGCACGGGGCAAATTAGCTGAGAGCTTTTCTCTATAAGAATATAGTTGGCTGTGTTGTTGTCTTTGTACCATCGTCGTTGGACAGATCGATTTCTTTGTGATGTCTGCTCGTTTTCTTTTCCACACTTATTTCCGTGTATCATCGTCGTCGCTGTCTACAACAGCACTGGCCATGGTGAAACGCAACAGCCGTCTCGTTCTCTCACTTGTCAACTCCTCTCTGTGTGTGTGTGTGTGTGTGTGTGTGTGTGTGTGTGACTGACTGTGTGTGTGTGTGGCACTGCTCCGATACAGCTGGATTTTCGTCTCTTTTTTTTCTCCATGCATTCGCATGGGCGGAATGGCCCGGCCGCTCGCGGAAGTAAATTGGCTGTGTGGCGAAAATAGGCAAAGTGATCGGTGTAAGGGTGATATGTTGGCACAATCCGATTAATGTCAAAGAACAATGTTGATGTAACTAAGGGAATCGTCGAGTCATTTTTTTTGTAAATAAAGAGATTTAGATGGAATAAGCGAAATAGCGATCGTATAATCTCTCCTGTTCCTTCTGTCTCTCATCAATGTCCTGCGCGAGGGTCGCCTGCAGACCCAGCTCCCAGCGAGTGCTGCTGCTGCAAGCAGTGAGTGTAGAGTAGGCGTGGCGCAGCATTAGAAGGGCGCAGCAAATACGACATTGAGGGGTAGAAACCATCCCGGGCGCGTGGTTCATGTAACATGTGTGTCACTGTGAAAGACTGGCCCCATTAAGTGAACGTAGTTGGCAACAGAGCTGGTGACGTAAGAGGCAGGGTGTTGCCAGGTTTGCGAATTGTAAGCGAGTTGTAGTGTATGTAAGTAGCGTGGTTTAAAGGGCTTGTTTGTGGGCTGGTTGGGCTTGTTTCTGACCGTGTTGGGGCAGCAGTGATTCCGTGTTCCGTGTAGGAATGTTTCATAAAAGTAATATTTAATAGAGTAAATAAGACACTTGAACGGCTAAAAAATAGCCTATGTCAGTTCGGGGAGCGTTCCGAATTTATTTTGCATATAGAGATGTGTGCTGAAAGTGTGGTTCGGTCGGAGATAGAGCAGAAAGAATGAGTATGGGTACACCTTTTCACTTGTATAGTAGATGACAAATAAAGCATTCTATTCTATTCTATTCTATTCAACAGTGCCTGGATTATTTTGTTGCGCATGCGTGGGAAAACCTTTGACCCTGAAGCGCTTGTTTGCATCACGTGATGCCATCACGTCACGTGACTGCGTCTAGTTTTCCATTACGGCGATGGCCGCTGTTGAACAAGTCAAACATGTTGTCGTGTCTCTCGGGAATTGTTGATGTTTGTGTCTTTATTACAAATTCTATATTACAGTAGGAACAGAAAGCTTGGTGGAAATGTCTCCTAAAGGAGGCGAAAAGCGTCAAATGGAGTCTGTACGGCTGAAGATAAATGAACAGCTAGCGTCGGTGGGAGAGGAGATATTGTTTGTTGTGGACAAACAGCAGCGTGGCGCTGCTGATGTTTGTAGTGTGGAGCTTAGCGTCAGAGTGTTTGTGTTGGAGCGCCTCAGCGCGGTGGGAGAGTTCATGGTCAACCTCTTCCAGAGAGAGATGGAGACACTACAAACTCTGCTGGAGACACAAAACAAACTGCTGGACATTGATTTTGATATGGACATCGAGCTACACACTGCAGGTTAGTAGATTCTGAACAACACCAGCTTAGCTAGCTGAACGGAACTACATCTCCCAGTAGTTGTACTAGCCCTAGAATGTCTTTGATCATACATAAATTACATATATTCCTGTAAACACAGCCATAGATTGGATGCCTCCGCTCCCAGTGAGCAATGAGACATGGGCAGCATAAATGTGTTTTTGCTCTGTGAGGCGTTGTGAAGAGACTTGAGACATCTTTTAAAAGATGGTTATGCTGACAAAATGAATAGGAGAATATATGTCATCTTTGAGTTGACAAAAGCACTTTGCTCTGCTGATGCTACCTTCTCTCCCCTCCTCCTGTCTGTGTGTAAAGAGGTTTCATCTGAATATGAGGAGAGGAGATCCAGTCTGGTCCTGGAGGAACCACACCCTCCACAGATTAAAGATGAACAGGAAGAGGAGACTGGTGAGTCAACTTTAGCCTCGTAAACCCAGACGTTTTTATTTCCATGGAGAAAAAGAAGTCTGGGGCAGAGTCCACTTCAATTCGGCATAGAGTAGCGCAAACGTCGATCACTCTCTGCTGATTTCTGATCGTCTGCACCTTTGTTAAATTGACGTACACACACACACACACACACACACACACACACTCCTCTCTCTCTCTGTCGCTCTAATTAATTAGTCTCATGTCCAGCAGCGGCGCACAGTTTCTCCCGGCGGATCCTGCCGGGAGCTGCCTCTGCCATAGATAGCATAGGTTAGTTCCAGGCTAAGTCAACTTTGACATTACTACGTAGGAAGATGTGGTGCAATACTCTCTCAGGTAAAACAAATTCATATTTTATTAGTATTATTCTAACAAGACTAAAGGGTCATTCAGCAACTGTAACGATAAAAATATAGTTTGGTAACTCATGGTCCCCCAAAAGACAGACAGACACACAGCATGTTGTTTCTGCTTGTGCCAAGTTTGAACCCATAATCATGTTTAGCTATGAAGATATTTGGCATAAATGGTCAGAGTCACAGGCACGGCGCGTGCAGTGCCTTTTAAATCCATTCTCCGCAGCTGTAATAAATTGATAATTATCAAACTGAAAGAGCGCGTTTCATAAGGGCGTATTACATTATTTTTTTATTGAAGTATGTATTAACTGTTTACAGAATTACAGTACATTTCAAGCACATTAAAAGCATTACACTTGTTTACAAGAGGGTCCACCTTGTTCAATTCATCAAAACATTTGGAGACGTTCAAATATACACTTCTATTTTTCCAAAGAACAGAACAGGAATTCATCATAAAGGAAGTAAAAAGGGAAATATACAGTGAGGGGGGAAAGGGGTGGTTGGGTGGGGAAGGGTAGATTACATTAATGATGATTAAAAAAATACTTCCAAAAATGACGGATACATTGTTGAGACCGATGTCGGGCTCTACTCAACACCGTGCTCTGCGAGGCGTTGAGAAGAGACTCGAGACACTCATTTTTTAAACGATGGTTATGCTGACAAAACGAATAGGAGAATAATCTTTGAGTTGACAAAAGCACTTTGAGTTGCTCTGCTGATGCTACCTTCTCTCCCCTCCTCCTGTCTGTGTGTAAAGAGGTTTCATCTGAATATGAGGAGAGGAGATCCATTCTGGTCCTGGAGGAACCACACCCTCCACAGTTTAAAGAGGAACAGGAAGAGGAGACTGGTGAGTCAACTTTGACATTACTACGTAGGAAGATGTGGTGCAATACTCTCTCAGGCATTTACCATTTCCGCAAAACCTTTAACTTGAACGTGTGCCAGGACAAAAATCATGTTGGGTCGGGAGCTGTCGTACGCTTTGTCCTCACCTGTTTTTCTGTCGTACACAAGCGGAGCAGCATTGTCTGAACTGCTGACATGCTGTCACAGGCATCTAAGCATATGTATTCACTCCTAAAATGTTAAAATAAAACTGCATGTAAAAAAAAAGATAAGATACATGTTTACAATGTATTAGTTTGTGCTTAACCCATTTTTGGCGGGATCCCCTTTTGGTGTTAGCATTATGTTATGCTTTAGCTATTGAAAAATAGCAGATCTACAAGCTCGTAACGCGCCACTCTGTGGCGTGCTACGAGCTTGTAGATCTGCTATTTTTGAAAAATCGAAGAACGACTGACATAGAAACAGCTTTTTCAGAAAACTGTCTGCTGCAGCCTAGGCTCCAGAGTCACAGGCACGACGCGCACAGTGCGTTCCATTCTCTGCAGCTGTTGAAGAAATGAATTAATATCAAACCAAAAGAGAGTCAAGGTTAGGTTATCTTTATTTGTCTCCCTTGGGAGAAATTTGTCTTGGAGACAGAGTCACAGCTGCATACAAATAACAGACATGTTCACATACGAAAAGAAAGAAAACACCATGAAACACCCACATACACAAAACAGAGATATTGCACACATTCCCTTGATAAAGTGCAACTATAGCAATCCCTGATTGAGCATTTTAGTTGACACGGGAACAAAAGAGTGTTTAAATCTATTATATACACATCGTGGAGTTCTATACCTCCTACCGGATAGCATTAGCTCGTACTCTCGGTACAGTACATGCAAGGGGTCAGATACAATATTCCGAGCCTGTCTCACCACTGCTTGTTCAAAGATGGTCTGGGGAGTGATGGGTGGGGTGGACATGCCCATGATCTTCCCAGCCATGTTTGCTAGCCTATTTACTTGAGACTTGTATTTCACAGTTAGATTGCCAAACCAGCTGGATATAGCGTACCGTATCTTAGGATTGACTCTATACTAGCTCTGTAAAAGGTCAACATGATATTTCTACTGACTCCAAAAAGCCTAAGTCTTCTGAGAAAGTGTAGACGTTGGTGTATCTTAGAACACAGTGTTGTAACATGCGTGTGCCAGCTCAGGTCCTCATCGATCCGTACTCCCAGATATCTATATGAGGGGACCTGTTTGATGTTATGGTCATGGACACTAATTATACTGTGGTCTCCTATGGACCTGGGGTCTACTATGACCTCCTCTGTTTTGTTTACATTTATTATCAGATGGTGTAGATCACACAACTCTATAAACTTGTCTACTCCCTCTGTATGGCTGAGGATGTTATTATCACTCTTGAGCAGACAGTGTCATCACAGTATCACAGTGTCATCGGAGAACTTGATAACAAATTGATTTGGATGTGAGCTGACACAGTCGTCCGTATACAAGGTAAACAGAAAAGAGGAACTGACTGTTCCTTGAGGCACCCCTGTACTACTCAGTGTCTCCTCTGAGAACACGGAGTTAAATCTCACCCTCTGTGGTCTACTAGAGAGAAAAGAAAAATACCATTTAATTATAAAGGGGTTCACATTTAACTGAGCTAATTTACGCAACAGAATATCTGGATGTATGGTGTTAAAAGCTGAGCTGAAGTCGATAAAAAGTAATCTGGCGTATGCCACCTTACTTTCCAGGTGTTTCAAAGTGAGATGAGCTACTGTAGATATTGCATCGCATGTACTGCGTTTCTTAGAATATGCAAATTGATACTGGTCTAGCTGGGGTCCTACCTCCTTTAGGAGTTCCTCTGTCAGGATCCTCTCCAGTGCTTTTACTACATTAGATGTTATAGCCACAGGCCTATAATCGTTATTCTCTAGTGGACATGCTTTCTTCGGGATTGGGACTATCACTGATTTTCTCCAGATCTCAGGCACTGTATGTGAGTCTAGTGACAGCTGGAAAAGCCTGTGCCATGCTGGGGCTAGTTCCTCAGCACACGTTTTCAACAGGAAAGCATGCATTCCGTCTGGCCCTGTTGCTTTATCGGTCTGTATGGTTTTAAACACTTTACAGACGGTGTCCTGATTTATTACCATCCTGTTATTAACAACATCACAGTTCAGTTCAGTAATCACCTCATAGCATCTCTGAGAAGTATCACATTCAAAACGCATAAAGAAATGATTGAGCTCATTCGCTCTGGCGCTCTCATCTAGAGCAAAGATGGGCTTCCTCTCTGCCTTCATATTAGTCATCTCCCTGATGGAGTCCCAGAGTCTTTTTGTGTTCGAGTTGGCCAAGTCTTGTTCCGCTCGTTCCTTAAACTTATTTCTGGCTTCTCTCATTTTTATATTCAGTTCCTTCTGTGCAGCCTTTAAGGCTGCCGTGTCTCCTGATCTGAAGGCCACCTTTTTCCTATGTATACATTCCTTGATTTCATTTGTGAGGTATGGCCTATTATTATTAAACGTAGTTATTATTTTCTGTGGCACAATCATTTCAACACAGAAAGAAATATAAGCTGTAATAGCCTCGGTGGCTGTCCCCCATATATGGGGACTAGGTTGGTGGAGGGTGTGTAGAGCCCAGGATCACATTAGATGATTGACACAGGGGTGAAAAATGGGTTACAAAATTGTGGGATAAAAAAAAATATATATATTTAAAAAAAAGTCTTCGGCCACATCAGTGAAATAATGTCCGATATCGGGCATCGGCGCCTAAAATGACGGATACATCGGTGAGAGCGATGTCAGGCTCTCATATCTACGAATGTATATTTGTATTAGTATTATTCTCAGAATCCACTACTCCTGAATGAAGTGTCTGTTGCTGGGAGTCTGGTCCAACGCACAGGTCCTGGCTGTACTCGTGGTGAGAGCAGGAGTGGACCTGGTGAGACGTAGGTTGGGCCTGGACTGGAGTCAACCCACAGAGCCCAGTCCCCCACCTGGTCTTTGGCACCAACCCATACTGCTCCCGGGTGCCGTCTACATTCCGGCTGTCACGCGTCTCTCCGGTGGTCACCAGACTACTCCTGGTTGTTCAGTAAACCCTTATTGAATGATAAGTACAAGTTGTTTCTTCTGGTGATTTCCACAGAGCACCACAGGGAGAGGTCTACAGTATCTAGAGAGATGGCCTCCAAAAGACATTCAACGTTGTCAGAGGAACAGCCAGAGGTGGACCAGAGACGTGGACTGTTTGATGCGAAGATGCAACCTGTAGTAAAGTTGTACCGTATAGGTATGTGCTGTTTTGTTTACCTACTTACATAAAGGGATATTTCACTTTCTAAATAATTGTGGGTAATGTTATCGTCTACTCTGGCTTTTTGTGAACACTCTGGACAGTTTTTAATCTGCTCGATTCAGTATTTAATCTGCTCGATTCAGTATTTAGATATTTTATATTCATTTTTATCAGACAAGTTCCCTTCCTATTATATACAACCCCATTGTAACTTCAAACTCCATTTTAACCATCTTAGATACACAGAAAACACCCATCCTTGGTTCTGGTGACTGATATTGTCCTTCTGAATACGTGTTTATTTATTTGTAATATATTTTGTGGGAAAGATACAATGAGGGGGGCTGTTGTCACGCTCGCTATTCACTCACATGTTTATTATTATAGTTGTTCTAGTGGCCTTCAGAGGGACAGCTGAATGGGTAGAGAGCCCGTCTAGGAAACAGAAGGTACCCCAGTGATGTTGTTAGGTCTGCAGTGGGTCCCAGAACCCACGGGTGGGAGTCCTAATACAAACTATATTTTTTGAGAAATTGTAATCTTAAACCCGTGTTTGACATTATTGCATTTATGCAAACATCAACTAAACATAGTGTCATTTTAAGACCTGGAGTATTGGATCATATTTTTTGAAACTTCCAACAACCTGTTTGAGTGTTTGTGTCAACTATTGATTAATTATCAGACCAGCTCACAATATATTAGTCAGCAATGAGGGGAGGGGCAGGGTGCGTCCACTGCAGCTTAACCCAAATAAATCACGCTGGCCGGTAAAGTAAACTACAAGATGAACGTGTTCAAATTCCGCGGTAATTCTGCTGAGTTTTCATCGGAACACTGCGGCCGCGTATTGCGTTCGGGCCTGGTCATAACCTTCTGTTGAACACTTAATACTTATCTGTAACTATTCAAATGCCTCTACGTCCGCTCTAGTAACTATTCAAATGCAACATTATATTCAATACAATACAAACAAAAGTACATGAATTTTTACTTGGACAGGTGAGTAAAGTTCTTGTCCAAAGGACAAGAGGCTCAAAAATGGAATGTCAAGCCCTTTGATTTCGAAACCAAAGCTATGAAACAGGAAACACTACGTTGGAAAAATGCAAAGTTCATTAAATGTTTTCTCTCTTTGTGTCTTTTTTCTAGCCGTCCCGCACCTCCCTGTGTGTAAAGAGGAGGTTTTTACTGAACACCTCCCTGTGTGTAAAGAGGAGGTTTTTACTGAACACCTCCCTGTGTGTAAAGAGGAGGTTTTTACGGAACACCTCCCTGTGTGTAAAGAGGAGGTTTTTACTGAACAACAGGAGAGGAGCTCCAGTCTGGTCCAGGAGGAACCACAACCACCACAGACTAAAGATGAACAAGAGGAGATACTTCAAAGACCAACTGAGGCTGAAGATGTTCATGATGATGAAAACAGAGAGACAGAGCCTGTAGCCGGCACCTCAACTCAACACATGAAAACACAAGCTGATGTAGAGGAATGTGGAACATCACAACCAACTGGTGATGACCAGCTCCTCTCTTCACACTGTTCTGAATCTGACACTGAAGACAGTGATGAGTGGCAGGAGCCCAGTGAAGGTCAGTCAACTTTAAACACACTGAAATCACACAAGACAAATGTGGAAGGACAAAGATTGTCTTTGAGCAGCAAGCTGTCCAAGGACCTGAAATCATCAAAACAAACACACTCCATGAGGAGCCACAAAGGGAAGAAACGCTTTAGTTGTACAGACTGTGGAAAATGTTTTAATCAGACGTATAATCTGATGATGCACACAAGGATTCATACAGGGGAAAAGCCCTTTACTTGTAACGTCTGTGGTAAAGGCTTTGCTCAGAGTGTTCATCTAAAAACACACATGATGACTCATACAGGGGAAAAGCCCTTTACTTGTAACGTCTGTGGTAAAGGCTGTACACACAGTAGAGAACTAAATACACACATGAGGACACATACAGGGGAAAAGCCCTTTACTTGTAACATGTGTGGTAAAGGCTTTGCTCAGAGTAGTGATCTAAAATCACACATGAGGACTCATACAGGGGAAAAGCCCTTTACTTGTAACGTCTGTGGTAAAGGCTTTGCTAAGAGTGATAATCTAAAATCACACATGAGGACTCATACAGGGGAAAAGCCCTTTACTTGTAACATGTGTGGTAAAGGCTTTGCTCAGAGTAGTGATCTAAAATCACACGAGGACTCATACAGGGGAAAAGCCCTTTACTTGTAACGTCTGTGGTAAAGGCTTTGCTCATAGTGGTGGTCTAAAATCACACATGAGGACTCATACAGGGGAAAAGCCCTTTACTTGTAACGTATGTGGTAAAGGCTTTGCACAGAGTAGTGAACTAAAAACACACATGAGGATTCATACAGGGGAAAAACCCTTTACTTGTAACGTGTGTGGTAAAAGCTTTGCTCTAAGTGGTAATCTAAAATCACACATGAGGACTCATACAGGGGAAAAGCCCTTTACTTGTATTGTCTGTGGCAAAGGCTTTGCTCGGAGTAGTGAACTAAAATCACACATGATGACTCATACAGGGGAAAAGCCCTTTACTTGTATTGTCTGTGGCAAAGGCTTTGCTCAGAGTAGTGAACTAAAATCACACATGAGGACTCATACAGGGGAAAAGCCCTTTACTTGTAACGTGTGTGGTAAAGGCTGTACACAGAGTTGTGATCTAAAAAACACATGAGGACTCATACAGGGGAAAAGCCCTTTACTTGTAAGGTCTGTGGTAAAGGCTGTACACACAGTAGTGAACTAAAAACACACATGAGGACTCATACAGGGGAAAAGCCCTTTACTTGTAACGTCTGTGGTAAAGGCTTTGCTCAGGATGCTCATCTAAAAACACACATGAGGATTCATACAGGGGAAAAGCCCTTTACTTGTAACGTGTGTGGTAAAGGCTTTGCTCACAGTTTTAATCAAAAATCACACATGAGGACTCATACAGGGGAAAAGCCCTTTACTTGTAACGTCTGTGGTAAAGGCTTTGCTCACAGTGTTCATCTAAAATCACACATGATGACTCATACAGGGGAAAAGCCCTTTACTTGTAACGTCTGTGGTAAAGGCTTTGCTCAGAGTGTTCATCTAAAATCACACATGAGGACTCATACAGGGGAAAAGTCCTTTACTTGTACAGTTTGTGGTAAAGGCTTTAAACACAGTATTGGACTAAAATCACACATGAAGACTCATACAGGGGAAAAGCCCATAGATGAATGAGGGCTCTTACAGGGGAGGAACCCTTTAGTTCCTGTTAGTGGCAAATGCTTGGGTCAAAATGCACATCTGAGGATAATGAGGAGGAATCATACAGGGAAGAAGTGGTTAGTTGTAATAGTAATAAATCCACATTTTCCCCATTTGAGTTGACACATGATATAACATACAATCGAATGATCATTAATTCTATTCCAGGATGACAATGACAAGTGGTAGATACTAAAGCCGTGGAATCACATAATCTGACACTATCAACATGACCACCACAGTTTAGTTTCTTAAGTATCTTTTGTATGTTCTTCTTCTTCTTTCGTGTATCGTCGTCAAATGTCCAGCTCAGTGTCATAAAGCCACGCCATTGTCTCTGGTCCCACTTGGAAGAGGCCAGCCTCTGAAGGAGGTCTGTACAGAGGACAGGTGGTAATGATGTGGTCGGCAGTCTGCTCGGGCTCGCCACACGCGCATGCTGCGCTGTCTGCCAGGCCCCACTCCTTCATGGACGATCCGAAGCGTCCGACCCCGGTACGGAGGCGGTTTAGCAGGGTCCAGTGCCGGCGTGGTAGATGTTCTCCTTCGACTCCGTCTCCCGGGTCTTGGATGTAGCGGTGCAGGCGTGTGGGCTCAGCCGACTCCCATTCCCGCTTCCAGGTGGTTGCCAGCCATGCCCTTGTAGACAGGTCCTCAGGGATGGAACCAAGCATGTCTTGTGCTCTCCTGTTATAGGGGTGACGGGACTTAAGTCTGTATGGGGGCGCTGCCTTGGTTGTTGTTTCGTGCAGGATATGCCAGTCGTTTTGGTGGGCTTTCCTTGCAAGCGCGAGGGTTGCGGCCTCTCGTCGAAGGCCGGCGGGGGCAATTCCTGCTAGGACTGGCAGGTAGGACACAGGGGTCGGCTTCAGGCAGCCAGTTACAATCCGAAGGGCATTATTGATGACCGGGTCAATCTTCCTCACGTGAGGGCTTCTACTCCAGACTGGAGCACAGCACTCTGCAGCAGAGAACACCAGGGCTTGTGTGGAGATCTGTAGTGTCCTGGCGGAGGCTCCCCAAGTTTTGTATGTAAAACCTATATACACATGGCACAAAAAGTTGTTGTCTTTGGTAGATTATTTCTCTAGTGTAACTCTGTTTAATTATACCGTCGGATGTTTCAGACATTAACCCATTTTAGGGCGGGAACCCCGTTTGGTCTTTTAAGCATTATATTATACTTTAGCCATTGACAAATGGCAGATCTACAAGCTAGTGCCGCGCTACGCTATTTTGTTTTTACATATAATCTTGGGGGTCCTTGACTTGAAAATGTTTGAAACATCGGTTTTTTCAGATTACTGTCAGGATTTAGAAAACATTTAGTAGAATCGTTCCCAGGTCAACGGGTTAACCAGGTCAACATGGGTTAACCTTTTATACGTTTTGGGAAGTTGTGGGTGATGACCGGAAGAATAAGGTTGCAAATAATTATTTGTTGTCTTAGTTTTGTGTTTCTTGTGAGGACTGTGGATGAAAATTAGCAACTGTGCTATATCCCGTGTATTTACGTCCATGTGACGTCCATTAATATGCATTGTCCTGTCCAAATAAACAAATAAAGTAAAAGTAAAACATTGGGAGTACTTTCTTTTTGTTGAAAACAATTATTAGTTTTATGAGCCAATGAAAATTGCAGTTTTATGAAAATTCTTCTTCTGCCCCTAATCCATCCATGCAGAGTCAAGTGTTTATGAAAAGTTGCAGTATATGGTGTAGAGGGTCATGCCAAATAACGCTGAAACAAGTCTTGTCCAGAAGCACTTCAAAATGAACCGCTTCAACCCTATGGATGGACAGTGGGCTTGGTTTTATGGACCCACTGAAACATCTACCATTTTTTTCCTGTAGAGATTTACAAAAGAAATATTGATATAAATTATTTTAAGCCTATAGAATCCAACCATTTAAGATCCTGGTGAATCACCACCATATATATAACACCTATGATTCTGAAAAACCTTTCCATTGTGAACAATGTGACAAGAGCTGCATCCCAGATGCTACGCTGACAAGACACCAGCGTCTACACACCGGAGAAAGACCTTATTGCTGTAAACAGTGTTACAAGAGTTTCATTGATATAGGCAGTGTTGGGATAGTTCACTTTTTTTATGAACTAGTTCAGTTCACAGTTATTTATTTTTTTAAATGAACTAGTTCCGTTCATAGTTCATTATTCAACATTTTGAACTAAAGTTCATGGTTCCAAAAAGTGAACTATTTAGTTATTTTTTAGTTATTTTTAGATTTCTTTCTCCAATACATTGCTGCAAGCTATTTGTCAAAACTATTGCCACAGCCCACACAGAACCACAGACAGCAATTATTGTATCCGTTTTAACACTGAAACTATGTCAGATTAATCTAAATATCCAATTCCTTATCCAAATAGGGTTTAAAGGGTTTAGCATTGAGGGGACAGGCCTCCGAATACTGGTATTCAGTCCACACTAGTGGACTAGCTTTCATTTCTAGAGTCTACAGTATATTTTCAAAAACATGAGGAAAAACTTGCTGCTTGAATGGACTTTATTATGAAAACAAAAACAGGACTATATAGTCCCTAAGGTGCATGTCGCGTTATTCCATAAAGGCTCTTCACAACGCTATAAGCTCTGTAGTATTTTATTTGCAACAGCACAATAAATCTGCACGTACATCCAGTGGTAGTAGTGTAAACAAAACTTCCCTCGTATCCGCTGCCCGCGTCAACATGCCATGACGTCACATCCGTTTAACCCCTTAAAGACATCTCATGCATTCCACCATATCATACTACCACATCTCCCTTTCTGTAAGAACAAAGGGTGGACTACCTTTGTCTCTGCAGGTCTTGAGGGGTTATTCTGCCCTCTTTGCTGGAAGACCTGTCCCTTAGCTGTCCCTGTTTGAACATGCAAAATACTAGCTAATATACCTTAAATAATTCCATACTAGAATTCTCAACTTAAACTTTCAGGTATAGAAACGGTAACATTAGAGAAAAACTTTCAATAGCCACATTAATCAACCACAATCTTTTACTTCCTTTTCCTTTCTCTTTTCTCTTTTTTTTTTTTTTGCAAGAAATAAATCAGTCACAAATCAAGTCTGTGTGGTTGTCTAACCTCCCTTCCAGACCTGGTACGCACAGTCTCTGTGGGATCCCCTCTGACAGGTGACAGGTGTCACCACAGGGAGAGTCGGCTCTGGAGCAGGCAAATCCTCCCCCACCGGCGCCTCTGCGTCGTCGACCAATCCGCCGCCGGTCTGTAGTGGCACCAGATGATGCCGGTTCCTCCTCAGCGTGCCCTGGGGCACCTGGACAATATAAGAGCGAGGAGTGTTGTGTGTAGACAGCACCGTGCCCTGGACTCTTGCATCGGTGATCCACACATCCTCCCCAGACACGAGAGGCCTCAGGGCTCTCGCACCGTGTCTCCTGTCGAAAGATCTCGCGTCGGTCCTCCTCTTCTCCTTTTCTCTGGCGCCCAACGCATCGCAGTCCGGCAAGGCAGGATCCAACAGCGTCGGAAGGGCAGGAACTGTAGTGCGAAGGCGGCGCCCCATCAACAGCTCGGCTGGGCTATAACTGTTCTGCAGAGGGGACGCCCTGTAGGCCAGCAATGCACAATATGGGTCCGACGCCTTCTTCAGCAGGTTCTTCACTGTTTGCACAGCCCGTTCAGCCTCCCCATTGCTCTGAGGAAACTTGGGGCTGCTGGTGACATGTTCAAAGCCGTAGTCTGCTGCAAAGGCTCTGAAGTGGCCACCAGAGAACTGGGGCCCGTTGTCTGTTTTCAACTTCTGACAAATCCCGTGACGGGAGAACATGGACTTCAGGTGGACCACCACATCTGAGGACCGTGTGGGCGACAGCTGTGCAATCTCCACAAACCTCGAAAAATAATCTACCACCAGTAGATAAGTCTTTCCATTCAGCGTGAACAAGTCCGCTCCCAAGGTCTGCCACGGCCTGTCCGGCATTTCAGTAGGCATCAGCGGCTCCTTGACGTTTGTCCTCTCCTGGATGCAGGTTCTACACTTCAGCACCATCTCATTTAGCTGGCTGCTGAGCCCCGGCCACCACACAGATTGTTTGGCCCGACCCCTACACTTTGTCACCCCCAGGTGTCCCTCATGTAGCCTCTGCAGCACATCATCTCGCAAGGCTAATGGAATGACGAGCCTCGTGCCCCGCAGCAGCAGTCCGTCATGCACAGTCAACACCGCTCTCTCCGCCCAGTACTGCCTCAACGCACCCTGCAGTTGGCTCTTGTCAGGCCAGCCGTCTGCGTAGTACCTCATCATTGCAGAGCATGTGCTGTCCGCTCTCAACTGCTCACGTAGGTTGCTCAGATAATCTCCACAGACAGGTAGGTTGCTGATGACAGAGTCCATGTAGATGTTGGTGTCCTCTAGTAGGCTTGTTTCCATGTGTGCTCTCGTGGCTCTCAGAGGAGCACGAGACAGAGTGTCAGCAGTCCATAGGCTTTTGCCAGCGACATGGTTGACTGTGTAGTTGTATCTCATGAGCCTCATCCTAAATCTCTGGATTCTCTGTGGGAGGTCGTCCAAAGCTTTCCCTCCCAGCAGGCTCACCAGCGGTTTATGGTCAGTTTCCAGCTGGAATGGCCTGCCCAGAATGAAGCAGCTGAACCTTTCACATGCCCACGTCGCAGCCAGTGCCTCCTTCTCCACTTGAGCATATCGCTGTTCTGTCGGTGTCATCGACCTGGATGCATATGCTACCGGCGACCACTGGGCGTCACTCTTCTGCAGCAGAACAGCCCCCAGGCCAAAGGAAGAGGCATCAGCAGAGATCTTCAGTACACTGTTTGGGTTGTACAGTGTGAGCACTGGTGTGGATGACAGCTCTGATTTCAACTGATTAAAGGCTGCCTCCTGCTCTGTCCCCCAATACCAGTGGTTTTTCTTGGACAGTAGGTCTCGTAGTACTTTGTCCTTTTCTGCCAGATTAGGCAGGAAGCGGCCCAGCTGATTGACCATGCCCAGAAAACTTCTGAGTTCACTGACATTTTTAGGTGCATCCATCTCCTGTACTGCCCTCGTCTTGTCCGGATCCGGCGTCACCCCATGTGCTGAAATCACATGGCCAAGGAACTTGACTGTGTGGCGTGTGAGCTCACATTTGTCCATGTTGAGCGTAATGCCGGCCTTCTGTGCTTTCTCCAGCACTGCATGTAGCCGTGTATCGTGCTCTTCCTGCGTCTTCCCCCACACAAGGACGTCATCCATGTGACACAGCACCCCTGCTAGCCCACAGGTCACCTCGGTCACCATCATCCGTTGGAAGTGCTCAGGGGCCGACGCTATGCCAAAAGGTAAGCGATTGAAATAGTAGCGCCCAAAAGGCGTGATTAAGGTGGTGTATTTAGCAGAGTCTTTTGTCAAAGGTATCTGCCAAAAGCCCATATTAGCATCTAACTTGCTGAATACTGTAGCACCAGCTAGCATGCCCAGAGTGTGTTCGACAGAAGGTAGGATACATTTTTCTCTGCAGACTGCTTCGTTCATCTTAGTAAAGTCCACACAGATGCGAACTGCACCTGACCTCTTTGGCACCACCACCATCCCGGCACACCAATCAGTCGGCTCCTCAATCTTGGTGATTACGCCCATCTCCTCCATGCGATCGATCTCCTCCTTCACCGTCCCCATGAGCGGCAGAGGGACTCTGCGTGGTGTGTGGAGAGAGAAGGGCACAGCTCCCGGCTTCAGTTTAATTGCGTAAGGCCTCCGAACAAGACCTAAGCCACAACACAGATTCGGATACTGTTGCTTCACTGTGTCCATGGTGATATTGTGAACTCTGTGCACAAGCTGAAGCTGTTCAATGGCAAGGCCTCCCCAACAGCGCAGCATGTAGGTCCCGCACAACATAGATGTCCTCTGTGGCTTCCTGGTCACCACTGCGCAGCGTTTCTCTGGCTACACCCAGGACGGAGAGTACATTGCCACCTGGCCCAAACAACGGGCGTGTTGACTTTGCCAGGTGCTTCACACCCTGCCCCCCTATTATGTCATAGTACACCTCGGCTGGCAGGGCAGTGACATCAGCACCAGTGTCTATTTTAAAGCACACATTTTTCTGTCTCACTTGTAGCTGCACAGTCCACGGGTCCTCTCCAGCGTCCACAGCTCCTGAGAAAAAGCTGTCTTCCTCCTCCTCCTCAGTAGTGACAGCATTCAGTGATCTTGCACCGCTTCTGCACACTTTTCCGTAATGCCCCCTTTTTCCACAGTTATGGCACATAACATCTTTAGCAGGGCAGTCCATCATTCCATGTGAGGGCATTCTACCACATCTGTAACAGGCTTTTGAGTTAGGCTGTGACCCTGCATTTGGTCTATACCTGCCCTGCGTTTGTGTCTGAGGCTGTGTCTGAGGCTTTGAGGGGAAAGTAGGCTTCCTGTAGCTCTTGGCATGGACAGCATCAACGTTAGCACCCATGTTAGCACTGGTGTCTTCACCTCTTAAGTCAGACTGCTGTCTTCTAACTTCTTCCGCTTGCCTCGCCTTTGCAATAGCAGTTTGAAGGGTTAGGTTAGGGTCTAGTTGTAGCTTTTCCGACAGCGAGACATTTCTCAGGCCAACCACTATCCTGTCACGGATCAGCTCATGGTGTAACTGCCCATAGTTGCAATGTTCAGACAACCCATGCAGCGCGGTGATGAAAGAATCCACAGTTTCTCCCGGCTGTTGCACACGTAGATTAAACTTGGCTCTTTCGTAGATTACATTCTTTGTAGGCACAAAAAAATTCATCAAAGCTTCCCCTAACAGACGTGTATTCTTTCTTCTCGTCTGCCGTTAGCGTTAGCCCTCTTAGCACATCTTCGGCCTCATCGCCCATGCAATACACTAAAGTGTTCACCTGGTGTTCGTCCGACGTCACGTTCAGGTTGCTTGCAAGCCGAAAACGGTCGAATCTGCGGATCCAACGCTCCCATTCTTGTGGTTTGGCAAAATCGAAAGGCTCCGGAGGCTGTATGGTGAACGTAGCTGTTGGTGTAGGTTGCGCCATTTCCTCGTCTGCCATTCACTGCACAAACGCTTTCGTCTTTTTTTTTCAAAAAACAACTCGCTTATACGTTGCCCAGATCTGACACCATGTCGCGTTATTCCATAAAGGCTCTTCACAACGCTATAAGCTCTGTAGTATTTTATTTGCAACAGCACAATAAATCTCACGTACATCCAGTGGTAGTAGTGTAAACAAAACTTCCCTCGTATCCGCTGCCCGCGTCAACATGCCATGACGTCACATCCGTTTAACCCCTTAAAGACATCTCATGCATTCCACCATATCATACTACCACAGTGCAAATGTTTTTCCATTTAAATTTCAATAAGAAATGAGACAATACTGCAATGTAGATATACTCTGTTACAAGTAGAAGTTCTGTATTCAAAATGCACTTAAGTAAAAGTTCAAAAGTATCAGCATCAAAATGTACTTAAAGTACCAAAAGTAGCAGGCATACAAAAGCCCAGGCAGGCCCACATACAAAGGAGACCATTCTAAACTGCAGTAACGTGCAGTATAGGCCTACTCTTTACAACAAAGTCCAGAACATGTGCCGACATAGCCCTGCTAACACAATCTGAGGTACGAACCATGCTGAGGTAGGAAACTATGCTTGTACCTCAAAGTGCAATATTCAAAGTGCAAAACATTTAAACATCAGTCACACTATTATTTTCTCCCTGACTTGTTCTCTTCGGGCTTGACCCCTAATAATAACTATAATAATAACTATAATAATAACAAAGAGTCAGTCAAGTGCTGAGTTACTTTCTGTCCAGTGTGAGTGAAGATCTGTCACCACTGGTAACAGTTCAGATAAATAACTAAAAGTGCAAAAAATGAATTAAAAAAAATGTTCAAAAGTGTTCAGGTCAGTGGTACTTTCTGTCCAGTCTGAAAATGCCTTATCTGTATGAAGATCCTCTGTCACTGGTCACAGTGGTCTCTCCCTGCCTGGTGGATCTGCTGTTTCTTGCTTCCTGTAAAAACAAAAACAAGATATGCTCTGTTATTATTATGACCAATGCACACAAATATACTCATCTCTGTTATGGCATTGGTTTCTGGCCTCAGCTGCCTGACTCAAACGACACATCGCATAAGCATATTCATAACCATCACATGATGATTGTCTACTACTGTATCAGAGGGACTGACTGTACGTACAGTATGATATGAGATGCAAGTGTGTTCCAGCTCATTCTGTTCTTATCATGGTTTCCATAAGCTACTAGGGATGTCATAGATCTACTGTATATTACTCTGTGTGTGTAATAAACATTGGATTGGAATGCACATTGGTAACATATCACCTTTAAAATCATTACAATCTCCATTGGCAATACATTGCACTTCTATAGCCCAAAAAACAGGTCACAACAAAAAGATACCTTTAAATCTTTTCGTTGCCCTTCAAGATGAGCTGCTTCTCAAAGTTGGCATCTCCCAGCCGGTTTCTCCTGGGCCTGAATGAGATGAAAGAAGTGACATTTTAGAATGACAGTAATCTGTGCTAAAGGAATTGTGTAGTGTGTATGGAGGCAATCACTGAAATAATTTGACATTTTTTTTAATATATTGAAAATCACAATTACTATTTTGCTTCTGTAGCCGGCTGGAATTGAGCCTTTGGGGCCACCGTCGCAGCAGCCTCACACACTGCGTCACTCGTCATCACGTATTTAAATGCCCAGCCGGCAACCAAACGGCAGCTTGTTGTGGTGGTGTCGGCTGTGGGTTTTGCGACCCAGGTTGGTTGTTCTTTTCTCTTCCCTGACCGGGTGAGTGACATGATGCATTGTGTGCGTATATAGATGTGTGTGTGTGTGTATATATATATAGCATTTTAATTATTTTTGTTACGACCCAGGTTTAAGTCACACTTGACGAGTCCATGACTGTACAAGAAGGATAACATGACAGAACACAGACACTTGAAGGTACATATATATGTAAACAATTTGGTGCTCTGACTGGATGCTGTGTTTTGTGATATTGTACTAAATGGTTGTTTATCTCCATTTCCATAGTAATCGCCACTGCTGTTTTGTTTTAGTTTATTTTTTAGTTTGAGTTCATACGTTTTTATTGCTTTTAGTATTTTGAGCCATTTCGTTTGTTTTCTGTTATTGAGCTGTTTTCCTTTTGTTCATTTGTTGTCCCCCCCCCCCCCCCCCCATGGTGGCGAGTATTTCATATGGACGCCGAAGAGAACCGAGTGACGATTTAGCTGACTGGCCGTAGGGGTTGCTACCACTGGGATCTCACGTTAGCCCACGATTAAGGTTTGGCTGTGCACCTCTTTTCACGGTGTCGCTCCTGTTGTTTCCATGTATGCTGTGTGCTGTGCTTTGCTGTGCCTGTGCGTGTGATTAGTATTTTAGTTTCTTAGTCTTTTATTGGTTAGTGTGTTTTTCTAGCTGGTTAGCTCACCCTTATTAGCCTTTCAACTATTTTGCCTATTGGCCCCACTGGCTCCAAATGTAACCTTGCCTCCCCCTTTTATCAATAGTGTTGCACCTGCTTTTAAGAGATTGTTCGCCTTATATATATATATATGATATTAAACGTTTTGTATACGCCTTATATATATATATGATAATAGATGGTTTTGTATTCATACTCTTATATGATTAATACATTTCCGTTTTGTGAACACCGTCTCAAGTCCTTATAAACAAACTTGCATTTTGTGGGGAACCCAGTTTACTGGTCTAGATAATTCCTTGAACTATCAAGGTGGCGTAGTCATACAAAAGTAAATCCTTTGGTACACTTGGTTACACTTCATACACATTAAAATAAAATTACCAAGACAGAACTATGATTGAGGCTGGATATTTACTGTACTTATTACCAACGCATAGTAATTATGGAATATAATCACAGTTCATCCCTACCTGAATATTTGACCAGCGATGCTGAAGAGCCTCTCGACCGGAGCGCTTGATGGCAGTGCAGTGTTGTGTTTATGAACAGCCTTTTGAGTTTTGGAAAATGCTTGTATTCATCAAATCCATCTGTGGTCGGGGCATCCAAATAAGTGTCCACTTCAGATTTTTGAGTTTGAGGCATTCTGTTAAATCTGAAGAATGAAGCTGCAGGATCTTTCTTGTTGCTTTCATCACTGGTTTGACCCGAGTTTGCGTCAGAGTCAGAGATGGTTTGAAATTCTCTTTGCAGCATGAATCTGTACTGTACACGTTTCATGTCATCTTGGACCCAGTCTAGCTTGAATCTTGGCACCAGCATAGCGGACAGTATGTTCTCCCTCTTATCCAGAAGACCGGTCAGCCTTGTGCTCAGTGACTGCTGGATGCTCTTTATGAGGGGACGGCATGTAATGAGTCCCTCTGCAGCAGTGGGTTCGTTGCTCTCATCCAACAGGTCATTCAGATGACACTGCAGTTGCACAATGGTTGGAGCCAGGTACCCAAGAAAGATGTTCTTCTCTGATTGGAGGATGTTTAGAGCAAGTGCCAAAGGCCTCATCACATCCACAAACTTGTGTATGAAGTTGATTTCATCTGGCGAGAATCGACGAAAGCCAAACTCATCACTCACAGTGTGCAGGATCAGATCGTCATGTAGGGGCGTGGCATCATTTGCAGAGGCGACCGCATCCAAATTCATTTCTGCCTTGGCAGTTAGTGTTGCAATGCGAGACAGTCGCCCCATGGAAAGAAATACAGAGTTCCATCTTGTGTCATTTGGCACAACAAAGCTAATGCCAAGCTTTTCCTCCACAGTATCAGAAGCCTTTGGACTCCGCCTCACCTTGTTCCACAGAGCAGATGCTTTTGTAAAAACAGCCCTTGACATTGCTTTGTAGCGTTTTTCAGTTATCTTTTCTGTATCTTTGGCCACTAGATTCAAGGTGTGAGCCATGCACCTTCTGTGAGGAGGGAGATAGGGGTCATCCAAATCTGTGAGAGGCACAGGCTCCACACCATCTTCATCTGAGCTGTCACTGGCAGCAGCAAAGGCTGAGTCTGGTACTGGTTCACTGTCATCTTCACTTTCACCTGCATCCATGTTGACCATCTCTGGCTCTTCTGCTTGAATAGTAATATCCATTCCAAAACAGTTGAATGCCTTGACAAAATTTGCAGCGTTGTCTGTTACTGTACACACAGCCTTATTGTGAATTTTAAATTCCTTGTTGACATCTGACATTACTTTTGCCAATACATCATGTGTATGTCCTCCTTTAATGCGCCGGCATGCCAGTACTGCAGAGTTTCTCTCAGAAACATCTGCTTTGTCTAGCCAGTGGATTGTGATGCCCAGAAACGACTTATTTACAGCTGACCAGCAATCTGCTGTTGTGCAAACAGCATCTACCTCAGACAGTGCAGCCTTAAGATTACCTATGTTTTCTTTGAATTTCCTGTCCATCAGTGTCTGTACCTTTTTTCTTGATGGCACGGTTTTTGATGGCTGCAACCCTTTAACGAGCCTTATGAAAGCTGGCCTTTCCACTTTGCTCAATGGCTGAAGATCTCCAATTATATAGTAGAAACAGGCTTTCTACCTGCTGCTGGGTGACGGAGACAACGGGGCCGCTCCTGTACTCGGTTAATGGGAGTTGGGTCGGGGTGGTAGATGTAGATGCTGATGCTGATCTGCTCTCTGTTCTCCTGTCTTTTCTACTCGCGTTTGTATACCTTGAAAGGCTTGTCGAGTGCTTCTTTTCAATGTGCCGTTTGAGGTTGGCTAGTGACGTCGTCGACGAACGGACTTTCTTCTTGAGACCAGGCGGACAAAGTTTACACAGAAAGGTTTGATTTTTACCGTCTGGGTCAGTACTGAGTTTTGTCACAAATTCTTTTAAATGACCATATGAACCTGAATCTGAATGTGAGCGGTCCTCCGGCTCTTCTTCTGTTGACTCCATGCTGTATAACTTCTTTGTTGTGATGACGCATTTGTTAGTGCGACTGTGCGACTGCGACACGGGTGACAGGCAGTCGCTGTGCGGTTGCCAGGTTGGGTGGTTTTTTTAGCAGGGATTTCGAATGGAAGGCTCTATTGAAATCTGGCACCCTCTTGAAGACTTGAACGGTGTTATGAACGTGAACAGCTGCGTTCACAAACACCCAGAATGAACGCGTTCACAACAACGTTCAAAATGTGGAAATGCTGTACGTTCAGTTCACGTTCTCCCATAATACGAACGCGTTCGTGAACGTTCGTTCTTTGAACGCGTTCGGGTACAACACTGCTTGTACCATAAAGTGAACGATCGCTTCACTAATATCCTCCACTAATAGTATAGATATGAACAAACTTAGGGTAAGTTTGTTCTTGTTGGTGGGCGTGTTACGTGCCACATAGGTATGTAGGTATGGTTGTCTGTAGGGTCTGTATTCCTTCCCTGTCTCTCCTTCCCTCTCCCCTCTTTGCATTCTCTGCAGGTCTGAAGGCCATAACCAACACTGACTCCAGCAGCCCTCATTGGCCAGGCTCTGATTTCCTGGCTCCGCCTTCAACCAATCACACTCACCTGTGCCCTATAAAAGGGCTGTGTTGGGCTCATTGCAGCAGCTCTCTTCAACAACAACAGTCATTGTTTGTAGACAACAGGAACCCTTGCGCTCTTTGTTCTGCTACCGATGTCTAGTGCATATGCCCTGCCTTGGGATAGGTAAGATGGGGGCCTCTATACATAGACCACACGTAGGCAGAATCTATGTTAAACCACACTAGGTAAGGGATGGTTGCCACTTTTGTATTTATCCTCATTGGACAGTGTAGCTAGGCAGTCAGGCTTTTGTTTTCATGTCCGTCAGTTAGACAGCATTGTGTTCACCTTAGCTGCTTAGTTTATTATTTTGGCAACATCCGTGTCCCCTGGCAGTGGCATACTTTTGTTTTGAACATTCTGAATCATTTGTAATTATTGTAAATATTCACTTGCTTGAAAACCACTAAAATACCATAAGGTAATTTTTGCCTCGAACCTTGTGTTTGTCTCTATTTATTTGCACCTTTTTAATGCTTGGTATCCCATACAAATTATGTTGTGTTACATACATAAGGGTTTCGTAACATCCGTTTTTGTATTGATGTTTGATACTGTTGTCCTGCAGTGTTTGAAGCTGTCCCAGCAGCTCCCACCAGGACGAAATGTTGAAGGTATTTGTTTTTGTGTTTTACTTCAAACTGTAGGGTGTAACGATATAGTCACTGCATCGAAAAATCTATTAATTTCAAGAATCGAAATATATATTGAAATGTAGACGGCAACATTGACTTTGTATTGTGTTGTTTTGCAATGCAAATAATTGGTATCTAATCATTTGGTAATGAAATAATCAATTGTATCAATACTAAGTATCTGTGTTCTATTTAGCAATTTTCACAAGAAATAAAAATAGGGGTTTAATTACTTTTCCATTACATATCGCTACACTTGGTCTGTCGCTAAATGTGTGTATTCTGTGTTCATGTCTAGGTGCGGGTTTGTCCATGTGTTCAAAAATGTATTTATATCCATAGTCATAAATTTACCCTTACAAACTCTGCCATATCCACATGTTTCACACAGATTTAATTTCTTTGCCAAGTAGTTCTGCATCGATTTTGAAACATTGTCTCTATCTGTTGTACCCGTTGAAGACCTGTAAGATGGAGGAGCCAGTGGATTCAGATCCCGATTCTGATTGGGATTCAGAGAGACTCAAGAGAATCATTCTGCAGGGACTGGCCAGTGGATTTAGCATGTTGCAGGCAAGTAGCTATATTTTTCTGTGAAGCACATCTAAGCAATTCTCTTGCAGTTGCAGAATCTGATATTTAGACAATAACTACATAAAATACAGTATTATCTACAGGACGCAAATGTGATGATGGATATAGAATGAAACATCCTTACTGTCCTTGTTACAAGGTTATTACAACAAGATTTTGTAATAATTACTCATTGTATGTTCACAGCTGCCAAGCAACGTGCTAAGGAGGATCTTTGTCCTTGTGGTGCTTGAAAATGGCGACGCTGCAGTCCGCACCCTTTCTCTGACTTGCAGACGTTTCTGGGAGGTGCTGAGAAGGAAAAGGTTTTTGGAGGAAGCACACTTTGCCTGGCTTGACAGTAAGTGTCTCACATTCTGACTTGTATAAGGACAGGTCCAACAAAGCTTTTTGCAAGCAACTCTAAATTGAATTTATTGAACCTAGAGTTGGGAAGACTTGCCGCTTGCAAGACTTGGTTCCTTTCCCAGCAGTTGCGTAGGTGATAAGACAGTTATGAGAATCTCAACAAATAGAGGGTAAGCGCGTGACATCATCATCAAACCAGGAAGTTATGCAGGAACGCCAACTGAGTGGCAAAAAACTAATTTCTGGCCTTGACAGCCCATTAATCCACACAAAGTCATATCTGATTGCATTAAACAATGTTAAACTCACTTTGCATGTTGCTTTGCCACTCTATGTGCCATTCACTTTATATGCTCATAACACTTTGGAGATAGAAATAGTTATTTAAAAAAAAAAGATGTATATATATACACACACACGCATGCAACTAGAATTTAGAGTTTTTTGCGGCTGCAACAAACGGGTCCGCGTCAATATGCCGACGGTCCATTGGTCCGATCGACAACCTACCTCAAACCCTCACCCTAACCCTAACCTCCCCCGGGGCAGACACCTAAACCTAACCACCCACCCTCTCCCGACCCCCAGCGCACCTCAAGGAGCAATGGTCCGTCGGATCATAGGGTGCTTCCCGCAACAAACACGCTATGGACTTTATTTGAATTGTGTCTTGACCTCTAGATTTATCATGGCTGAAAAGGTTCTTTCTACAAGTTTGTCACTGTATATTTGCATACACCGTGAAATGAGCTAATTGCATTTAACCCATGTTCATGAGTCGTCTGCTCTTTTCTCATCAGGTGTGGTGAACTGGAATGAGCATTCAAAGGGGTACATGGAGGGTGCCATTACAGATTGGCACATGCAGACAGTGCCTCTCTACGTATAAAGTCAGAATAGGCTACAGGGGGACTGGACGTAGAGGGCAGCTACTGTCCTTTTATTCCGACGATGACCTGAAAGGGTTCTGCAGCGTTGACTGCTTTCAAGTTCAAGTTTATTGGTCATTTTTAAAATACACACACCTTATACAATGTATTTAGGGTAGGCCTGTCAAAAAAAATCGATTCGAGTTAGAATCGCGATTCTAATGCTGTCCGATTCAGAATCGATTCTCATTTAAAAAATAAAAAATAAACTTTTTTTTTTTTTCACAAATGTACCTGTGCATGCAATGCATTATGGCCTGGGTTTCTGCATAGTGCATTTACTACCAGCTAAGCTAAGCCTGCCAATTGTATTTATTTTACACCTGTTTTAATACTAATGTATTGTTCTGGTATTGAGTGAGAAGAGATTTTGTAACTTTTGTACTGGTTCAAATTTGTGCAAGCTAAATAAATGAGACATGTTCTCTTACTCTTGGATTTAACCTTTGTGTGTTTAAATCATTCAGTTAACTGAATGATTTAAACACACAAAGGTTAAATCAATTGATAAAACCTTTACAATTATACAAGCTTTTTACTAAATGTACTCTGCTTTCATGCCAGAAGACTGGAGTAGATCATGCTAAAATTCTATTTAATTGTTTTTAATAAAATAAACTGCTTTAGAATCGAAAAAAATCTTTTTTGAATCGAGAATCGGAAAAATCGAAAAGATCGTTTTTGAATCGAATCGTCACCCCAAGAATCGGAATCGAATCGAATCGTGGGACACCTAAAGATTCGCAGCCCTAATTTAGGGTTTTCTTTTTTGACCAAAAGGGTGTTTGGCAGAAGCCTCAGCTTATAGTGCCAGCCCTTTTAATATTCAAAATAACTTTTAGAAAGGAAAAATAGATACAACAAAACAAATAAAAAAACAAAACAAAACATAGAGAAGACAAGACAAGACAAGAACTTACAGACAAACAAAAAAGGAGAAGGACAACAGAAATAATAATAATAATAATAATAATAATGGTAATGGTAATGATGATGATAATAGTAATAATAATAAACAAAGGAGGAAGGAGTATTTTGGTTATACTTTTATGATATCAATCCACTTTATACTTATCTATCATATTGTTTTTAAGAGTTTTTTTTAATGTAATGAGCTGCTTAATTTTACTTCTTTATTGAGGCTGTTCCAATTGTTACTCCTCTGAATGTTAAAGATCTTTGTTTGCCATTAGTTCTGGTTTTTATTTTTTAATAAATGCATGTACCTCTGAGATTGTATCCTGTTTGTCTTATATGAAACATCCCCTGGATGCAGTTCGGGAGCATGTGATTATTGATTTTGTACATGAGTTGAGCGATTTTAAAGTCTACTAGTTCTCTGAATTTAAGACTGTTTGATTTTATACTCATAGTACTCAGCATTGTGGACAATTCTTATTGCTTTTTTTTTAAGTACTCAGCATTGTGGACAATTCTTATTGCTTTTTTTTAAGTATATATATTTGGTTGCTTAGTGTTTTATAAGTATTTCCCCAGACTTCAATACAGTATGTAATGTGTGGTAATATTAAAGCTTGATACAGACTATATAGTGAATCCATGGAAAGAATGGTTTTTGTTTTATGTAGTATTGCGGATGGCCCTTGATATTTTTGTTTTTAGTTGGTTTATATGGGAATTCCAGCTTAGCTTATGGTCGATAACCACGCCAACAAATTTATTTTCATAAACTCTCTATTTTTACTGTATCTATCATTTCTATATTTTGTTCAGTTTGACGATTTCCAAATATAATAAACTTAGTTTTATTTAGATTTAATGATAGTTTATTTGCATCAAACCATCTTTTTATTGTTTTTAATTCCCTTTCCACTGTATCCAGAAGATTATTCAGATCTGTGCCAGAGCAAAACAGATTTGTGTCATCGGCAAACAAGACACAATCCAGCCTCTCGGAGACTTTTGCATATGTCGTTAATATATAAAATGAAAAGCTTTGGCCCCAGGACGGATCCCTGTGGGACCCCACAAGTGACTGTTGATTCAGATCTATCATTATTAATTTGTACATATTGAGTTCTGTTTTCTAGATAGTTTTGAATCCATGCATTTGCAACCCCTCTAATACCATATCTATTTAATTTATCCAGTAGTAATCTATGATTTATTGTGTCAAAGGCCTTTTTTAGATCTATAAATATCCCACAGTATATTCATTATTTTCGGTGTTGGTAGATATCTTATCTATTATTTCCATAACTGCCATGGTTGTGGATCAGTTAGATCTGAAACCATATTGTTGGTCGCTTAATAGATTTTTCTATGAAATGCTCCAGTCTATGTGCAAAAAGCTTTTCTAATATTTTTGAAAATTGCGGGAGAAGATAAATTGGCCTATAATTGGAGAAATTATGCTTATTCCCATTTTTGAATATCGGAATGACTTTTGCAGTTTTCATTTTATTGGGAAATATTCCTGTTTGAAATGACTGGTTGCAAATATGGGTCAGTGGTTTTGCAATATATAATATAATATTTTTAACTAGACTCATGTCAATATCATCACAATCAGTGAATCGTTTATTTTTAAATTTATTTACCACATCAATTAGTTCTTTCTCCTCGATTTTCATTAAGAAAATGGTATTGGGGTTGTTATTAATGATATTTACATCAACACCGTCCTTCATTATTGGGTCAACAATCTCATCTGCCAGATTAGAGCCAACCTTAATAAAATAGTCATTAAATTAATTTACAATGTCCTTGTGATTGGATATAAGGGGTTTACTTTCTGTAGTAAAGTGCTCTGGATAATCCGATTTTTTTCCATTATGCTGTTTAAAATATTCCATGTACCTTGTGTATTACTTTTATTTTGTTGCAACAGTTTATTGTAGTATTCCTTTTTATTAAGTCTCATTATACCAATTCATTTGTTTTTGTATATTTTATATTTATTTTCGGTTTCCTTGGTTCTGTTCTTTAAGAACTGCTTATACAATTTATTTTTATTTTTGCAAGCATTTTCCAGACCTCTTGTCATCCAAGGCTTTTCTTCAAATTTGTGTTTTTTTCTGTGGTCTTAGTGGACAATGTCTATCATATAGAGTAGTAAAAATGGAAAGGAATATATCATAAGCCATATTTGGGTCAGCATGAGAGTAGACCGCATTCCAGCTTTGCATTTCCAGATCGTGTTTGAGAGCCTCAATAGCTTCTGGTGTTTTATTGCGAGTTAATTTGGGATTTTCAGGATAACTGAGTTTTTGTTTTGATATGGTTTTGGAAGGTTGCAAAGACTGGAAGGTGCTCTGTGATATCATTCAACATAATTCCACTTACTATTATGCTCTCAATGTCTTTGGTAAAGATGTTGTCAATCAAGGTTGCACTATTACAGGTTATTCGTGTAGGTTTTGAAATAGCAGGAAATAGGCTTAAGCTATACATTGTGTCCACAAAGTCACCTATTTGGTTAGTAACTGAAGAATATTTAGGATCTCCAGAAACCGGTCGTGTTGGTGTGTTTATCACGTCAGATGAAACAGTACCAGCGGCTTTTTTTTCGTCTAATTCGGTGGAGGGGAGTTTTTTGTGAGCGGCGACGGAAGAAGCTTCAGCGGACCCGACCCGGCCGTGATCTCTTGTCCATTCGCAGCGGGGATGATGACGGCGACCACCGCGAGGAGTGTTGTGCGACGGGGACCGATGACGAGCCACCGGACGGGTGTCACGGGTGGGCTGCGGTGAGGTCGATGGAGCGGCGACAGCCACACGGAGGCCTTGGTCTTTCATCACGTCGGCGCGGGGACAGCGATTGCGGGCGGGGATCGGTGAGACGCAGCGCGGAGCAGCAGTGGCCGACTGACCTGCAAGCTGAGGGCCTTCACAGACGGGGGTCTGTGATGAAGATGTTCCGGGCTTTTCTTTTCGTCCCATCTCTGTTGTGAACAGAGTTGGGAGGGGGGAATGATGATGATGACGAGGACAGCGGGACAACAGCAGTGAACAGACTCTTGAACTTTGGTCCGTGCAGCTAAGCGAACATTTCGAGGTAAACTAGGAGGAGCAGCATACAGAGAAGAAGTTTCCTTTGTTCGTACAGAGAAAAGATGGACTTTCTTCTCTCTGTTTAACAAATAGTGCGTCAAGTTTGTTTTCAGCATGAATTATAATAGGCCTCATGTTGGTATGTGTTTGTCGTATAATTAGATAAGTTGAGTCATTTAGCCTAATTATGAATCAATGAGGAATTTTCCTATGGATATGAAGAGATATGTGATATTATTTTTAGACTCTGGCGTGGAATGTGTATCTACTTGGATCACCAGTGTGTGATGTTGGTCAGACGTAAATCCGAGAGTGGTTTAGCTGGCATTGTGTATTTAACATTGGACAGCAGAGTTTAGTCGTAAACCACGTAGGTTATTACGTATCAAAAAGTGCTCTTGTAAAAGGGAGCCGAAAGCGGCATTTGTATTGTTTAATGTCAGTTACCTGTACTAATCATTTTTCCATTATTCATATATGGATGTCTGAAAACCATGTTGGGGGAATTCTGTACTGTAAGGCTGTTATTTTTTGGTTTCTCGAATGTATTGTCTAAGCTAAGGGTCAAGGGGGGTGTAAGATAATTATGGTTCCATATTTTTAGATGATCATCTTTTGATGATCAAGGGGGGAATATGAAGAATATTTAGGATCTCATAATTATACTGTGTTGCAATGCCTTCGTGTCAATTGTGTAAATTTACATACAGTAGACCTCTTGGTGAGCAGCTGCTACTGAGGGGTGTCGGTCTCTTCAGGAGTAGCTAGGAGCTAATTCCGTTGTATGTTAATTAGGGGTCTGTGTTGACCTGAGTTGCTCAAAGGACTTTGCTACTATAATAGATATGCACCATGTCGATCCCTTTGACCAAATGTGGAAGGTTTAAAAGGTGGCCTACAAGGCTATCAAGTCAGTCAGTCGAGGCGCGAGCCTTGTGGGAGACGTGAGCCATGCACTCTGCTGCATGGCTGGCGTGATGCTGTTGCTGTGTATGCTGTGTACTCCGTTTGAATAAACATCTTGGAAGTTCTCTTCGTCTGCTGCGTGCACATTTCTCCTCTGTATGGTATATTATATACATCATAACCCTAACCAAATAGGTCAGTCATTTTGACATTGAATGTATCAAGACATGATCCCGGACTTCTGTATACACTACTTATAATTATACTCCACATATATTTCCACTGTAATAATTTCCATGATATTTTCCACAGTTAATGACATTGTTTCAATTACTTTGCATTTGAGATCATGATGTACATACAAAGCAACTCCTCCATACTCATTGTTGGGTCTGTTCATGGTGAATAAATGATAATGGTCTAATTCAACATCGGCCTCTTTGTCTTTTGAGAGCCAGGATTCCGATATCGCTATAATATTGTATGTGTTAAACTGTTTTAAATAGTCCTTAATGTGTTTAAAGTTTTTATGGAGACTTCTGCTGTTGAAATGTATCATTGACAGGCTACCGTCCATTTTCAAACTGTTGCTCGGTGTAGTACTCACAGTTCCAGTTTGTGTCGTTGTAGACGTGGTTATCCGGGTCAATGCTGTTTCCAAGTTCATACGACTTGTATTCTGTATAGTCAAACATTTGTAGGTTTAGCTCCTCATATTTCTGTGCAGCCACTGCAGCGTTATGATCCATATCCCGCGGTCCAAAATCATGATTATCGACGTCGTCAAAAGGGAAAGAAAAATCATTGTCTCTATTTGTGTCCATCATAGATTCGGTAGTAGTATTTGAAGAGGTTGTTTACTTCCATGGACAGACCAAGGGAACAATAAAAACAACAAACACAGAGACGGACGCTATGCATATAGCCTAGGGCTAGGCCGGCTATATAACTCATCTTCGCAGCGTAGATCTACACTGTGACAGCGCAAGCACTTAGGCCGAAGTGTCATTATTATTCATCGAGGTCTTTAATTCCTTCACCGTCACCACTTTTTCGCTTTCAGGTGATCCGTCTTCGTTTAGCCGGATTAACACCTTGCAGTTCCTCGTCCACGTTGATTTTATTTTTTCTTGTTTCTTTAGCAAGCGCGCCTGCCTTGAGATTGCAGCATTATTTTTCGTGAGATGCTCATTAACATACACTCCCGTCCCGGCCAGCTTCTTACCCTGTCTGTCGTAATAAATCAATCTTGCCTTTTCGGTTGGCAAAGCGAACTATAATAACAGGCTTAGATGTGCTGTCCTTTCGAGGTAGTGTGTGACAGGCCGAGATGTTGTTGCTTGAGATGGGCATGTCAATACTTTCGAAGAACGTGACAACTTGTTGCTCAAGTGTTTGTAGCTCAAGCTCAGGCGCATCCTCGCCTTTGTCAGTATCAGTCGCGGCCCTTGCATAAGTTTGATGCTTTGTTTTCAGGCCCGTGATAATGATGTCGTCCATCCTTGTGTATTGTTCCAGGTTTTCCATCCTATTCTCCAAGGCGTTGATTTGCTTGTCCTTTTCTTTTATAATTGTTCTGAGGAGTTTCACCTCCTCCATGAGGTCGATCAGTTTGGTCTGTTGTTTGGAAACGTTTCCCATCTCCTCTGATAGATCATTTAATATGGACCTGAACTCCTCCATATCCTCATCCGACTTGGTTTGTTTCTTTGGTGGCATTCTGTTTATTTTTTATTTCTGTAGGCTATTTAGATAGTCATGATATTATGTCCAGCAGCAGCAGCAGCAGCAGCAGCAGCATGCGTGCGTGCGTGTGTCAGGTTGCAAGGCTTTTACGCTGCTGGATGCAGTTTCAATGACTGTTGAGAACTCTAGTGTCTTTTGTCTTTGTCTTTGTCTTCCAATGTGTCGATCAATCTCTTCAATCGTTGCAATCAGCTTGTTACCATGGGACCATGGGGTGGCGCTGTTATCCTTATAAGCGTCAGGTTCATTGGCATCTGTAGGGAGGTGTTGGCAGAGCTGCCATTACAGCGATAGGAGGAGTATAGACAGTCTAGGAGCTAGTCGGATATAAGTCGTATATACGGAGGAAATAAATAAGACACATGTAGGCAGCAGCGTCAGTTCACATCATCCTCGTCAGCTTCATGTTGACACACAACAGATCTGACGAGGGGCGTTTATTTAGCCAATTTATACACACAGTAAATAGGCACTTCCTGTTAGCATCTCAGTCCTTCTGAATAATAGGTTTCATATATATATAGATACACAATATAGATCATATTCCAACAGGAGGATTGACCCGGAAGGGCAATGGTTTTTGACCGCAGGTACGTCACTGTTGTTCAAACACTGGAGCGAAATGTTTGTTGGTCTGAAATGTTTATTTGTTTGTCTATGCTGATTATTGTTTATTCTGAAATCACGCAGATACTGATGCCGTACTCACTAAATGTGTCAAAAGCAACAGGAGCTGCCTGTGTGTTTTATTATCACAAAATGGGGCTGACACTCTGCACAAACAGTATGGCATTGGACCAGCGCGTCAACCAGGTCCATCTACGGGATCAACTCCTCGAGAGCTAAGACGGGTAATGTAATAGTGTAGTGTAATAAGTGTAATTGTAGTGTAATAAGTGTAATAGCATAGTGTAATACGTGTAATAGTGTAGTGTAATAGCATAGTGTAATAAGTAGGGATGCACCGAAAGAGAAATTCTTGGCGAAAACCGAATACTGCATAGCCGGATACATCTTTGTTGTAAAGCTACCTGATTATGGCAAAACCTAACTTAAATAATAAACACTTATGGGTCCACAAAAACATCTAATTAATTGGAGGCTTTGTGATTAATTAATCTCAATTAATCACATTTTAATCGCATATCAATAGGCCTATTTGACCTGAGCAGTGAGCTTTTTTTTCTACCTAAGCATAGGCCATAAAACAAGTAGTAATAATAATAGTGATAATTAGGGGTGGCCGATCGATCGGTGGCCGATCACCGATCGATCGGATCGGCCGTGCAAAATCCACCGATCCGCGAAACCGATCAACAAAGCAAAAAGCTGCGCCGTGTGCCTGCAGCCATTTTACTAAGGCATCGATCTGGCGCTCTGTGAGCCACTAGTAGCGTCTTCTAGATTCCATTCCACACACGCGCTTCCAAAGAGGAAGTAAACGAATGCCACACTGCAGAGCGACAGCAACAAACACGACACAACATTAGAATTAGAAATGTCTCTCGTTTGGCAGTTTTACGATGTGTCAGATAAAGACCCGAAATATGCAGTTTGCAACACGTGTGGAGAAGATGTCCCACGTGGAGGTAATCAACCAAAGAATTTTAATACAACCAAAATGAATGAATTTGAAAAATAAACCCGACGACGAGCATGCAGAATGCATCAGGTTAAGTGAAGCGAAAGAAGCTGCAACATCAGAAACAGAAGAAAAGAGGCACACACAGATGACGGTTAAAGCAGCGTTTAAAGCCGCCGAACCTTTCCCTCACGACAGCAAAAAAGCAACGGCCATACATAAGAAAGTCATGCAATTCATTGCGCTGGATCAGCAGCCACTATCAGTCCGCCCGAGGTAACTCCCTGTCACCAGCCCAAGATCTGGTCAACACGGAGGCGGCCGAATGCCTCTCCTCACCAGCCCCAAGTTTGTGTCCCATGGGGCGGCTGAATGTCTCCCTCTTCCCCGACAAAGTCCGACCGCGAACTGACAACTGAACATTTTGTGTCCATCCCGGTACACTACACCGTTTGTCCCTGCACTTCACTCACTGACACCTCAACAGCAAAGACAATTCTCTTTATGTTCACAGTAGCTGAGCTACCGTGGGGGCGGCTGCATGCTGTCTGATTGGCAGCCTCTGGTGGACAAAACCATGCACAACTCCCCTTCCACCACCACCACTGCACCAATCACCCACAGGTGTCTGCCATCAGCACTCTGGGCTGATTGCCATTGTCAGCTCAGGTGAGCTATCCTACATAAGCCAGTGTCTCTGTGCCATGTCTCTTGTAGAATAATGATGGCGATGGCTATGTTTTCAGGATCTGGATTCACCGCCGCTCAGCAACAAGCTGGCATTGTCAGCTCAGGTGTGCTCCCCTACAAACACTCACACTCACTCCACACACAGTTCACTCAGACAGCTCTCCACTCCAGAGTCCAGACCCAAGCCATGCGTCAATGACAAATGTACGCTCCTGTTTACTGTAGTATTTGTTTTCTATACTATGCTCTGAGTTGCTTTGATTCTTTTGAGTTAATTGATTATTGCATTTGTCTGATCTACACTGCTAAATGCCAAATACTGAGATGATCCCTTTTTTCTGTCTTTTTCATGTCAGAACCATGGTTTCTGGAAATATGGAGAAATAAAATACAAGTCACAAGTCAATGTCAATGGTCTTTAATTTGAACATTTTGGGTGGTCAGCAATGTCACATGAACAACGAACTTTTAAATAAATATGAAATCTCTTGTGCAGTAGTAGTACTGTAGTCTTGCAAATTATATTGCCAGAGTGATAAATGACATATCAACCAGATAGCCTATAGATAGTTGATGAGAATTAATTTTTCATTCGGTTTCCTTACACTTTTTTTCAGAAACCAGTGGGTAATTTGTATTTTCTGATTTATTTTTAACAGTGACCTAGCTCAATGCATTGCTCCAGGCAAATGGACTACCAAGTTCGGGACAGACATTCAGGTACATTTCTCTTGCATCTCGCATGCATGTCTTTCTTGTCCTTTGTAAATTGTCTATCTGTTTTTTAGACAGAAATGTAAAAACGGCAACAGGGTACAGTCAAACACTCCTAAAAGTCCTTGCTGTCTTGTCTTACATTTAGGCCCTATGCAATCAATGTCTTGCATAGTCTTACATTTAGGCCCTATGCAATCAATGTCTTGCATAGACATGGACAATAACAATTCACATGTAAATAAATAAAAGAATAGTGGCACGGTGGCACAGTCGGTAGTCGCCTCACAGCTAGAAGGCCTGGGTTTGATTCCCGCTGGGGATGCTGTGGGCGTGTTCCCTCCGTGTCATCAGTGCCCATACCCGAGGTGGGGTTGGCGAAAGGGCCTTTCTGTGTGGAGTTTGTGGTAGACAAATTATATAATCATTTTTTAAAGAAATAACATTTCAATATCACAGTAAAAAGAACTAATGCTGCATTTCTGTTCCCAATTATCTTACAGGGTTTCGCTCGCCAGCAAAGTGGGAATAGTTGTGGCATCTTCATGCTGATGGTAAATTACTTTCTTTTGTCTATTGTGGCGTCTCGGTCGAGGACCGCGCACCACGGGTTGGTAACCCCGGGGAGAGAGAGAGAGAGAGAGAGAGAGAGGGAGGGAAGGCCTGAGACGCTCCGTGCTGGGTGTGGTCCAGGACGCACGGTACATCCCACGGCATCTCTTCAATTACAATTATCAGACGAGCTGACACCTGCGTGCTGACACAGACAACATAAAAGCCCTCTCTCTCTCTCAGTCTAGTCGAGACTCTCCCGGGGGGACAGACTGACCTGGTGCTCGGTAAGACCAACCCATATTCCCTCTCACCATATGATATTATATAATATAATATAATTATATTATATTGATCGACCCATAGTAATTGTGTTGTGATTCTCTTGTCTAACAGGACTATCCAGGCACCGACTAAACCTGCCGTTGGGCTCGGAGGCTATGGCAATTCATTCCCCCTATTCCCTATATAAGAGACAAGTCTACTGGGTTCCTATCCTAGTCCAAGGAGGTTGTCAACCTGACACAACTGATTGGCAGAGTTCCGATGTTGACTGCGTGTTAAAATGGCTTCCAACTCAAAGTCGTCTCTCTCGGAAGAGAACTATGTGTTGTGATGCTGTGACATCTTTAAAGATCCTGTTCTCCTGTCCGCTGTCTCCTGTGTTCCTTGATGTGAAATCAGAGCCCCCACACTATATATAAAGTGTTATTATTTTATTTGAAACTCATTCAGTTCACTGATCTTTGCCATTCACAGTATGCACTCAGCCCGAGTACAGACGTCCCGTTTTGGCATTCTGAGGTCAGTATCTTTCAAAAGAAAATCCACCGTTACAGTAGTGTTTCTTTTCTAAATTTCGGTTATTACAATATTCATAACAAAGTAAGAAGAAGCTGGCGGCGTGTTTCCTCCTCCGCGTCATCAGTGCCCATACCCGAAGGCGGGGTTGGCGAAGGGGCCTTTCTGTGTGGAGTTTGCATGTTCTCCCCGTGTCCCCTAGGGTATAGTACCCTCACAAAAACATGCAGTAATCCTGGTCTCTAAACTGCCTCCCCCTGGCCGGCCGGGGCGCCTGATGGAGGGGAAAAGAACTGGTTGGAATAACGTGTTCCTTCCACGCGCTACGTCCGACCAGGGAAACTCCCCCATGTCAGGTGTAAAGGAGCAACTTGGACACTCAAGCATGAAGGAAGCATGAGTTAAGTCTGTTGCTCTCCCCAGGTTGGCGGAGGGTGTGTAGAGCCCAGGATCACAGTAGATGATTGACACAGGGGTGAAAAATGGGTTACAAAATCGTGGGATAAAAAATATGTTAAAAGAAAGTAAGAAGAATACAGAAGTGTATTAAACTCTAGTGTTAACCACACACCACAATATTAATATATTGTGTTTCTCTATTTAACATGGATTTATAACTCTTCTTTATGCATTGCAGACATTGACGTGCATATAATACTGACATTTTTAAATATAGACAAATGGTAAACTACTGATTTGTGACTTAAAATGACTCAACTAAAATCTTCCATTTCATTTAGGGGGACATTCCACGTATCCGGAAATGGTGGTGTATTAAACTGATTAAACGGTTCCAGATTGATGGGTAAGACAAATGTAAATGTGTGTACTTCCTAAACACCATTTGTTAGGGCTTTAGTTTACTTTTAATTGTGATACCAATATCTCATTCAAAAGCCATGGACAGCGCTTTGCTTACTGGACCGATGAGGCCACAGCCTTGCTGCAGGGGTTGCTGCAGCCAATATACAACCTCCCAAGGGCTAAAAAGAGGGTACATAAGGTGAGCAGAAATGTAACACACACTGACATTCCAAAAAAGTATTTAAATAATGTATTGGCTTGCAAGATAGTCTACGGGTTTAATTTGGGTTTGTGTTTGTGTGTGTGACCAAAAACTCATGGCTTACCTAAGCGTGCCTATAGTGTTCTTGTTATTTTGAATTAAAAGGTAATGTCCTGATCCTAGCCATAATTCTCTCGGGGCCGTTGGACCCAGAGGAGGAGGACGAGGAGGACGAGGACGCTGAGGCTGAGGCGGAGGCGGACTTGGAGCCTCCACAAGATTGAGGCCCAGACTTTGCCTACGATTCGGACCATAATAATGTTGTGTATTGTGTAAATTGTTGTGTATTGTATTGTATTTTATTTTTTCTTTATAAATAAAGATTTGCTTTTTTTATTATTTTATTAAAAAAAAAAAAAAAAGGAAAAAAGGTAATGTCCTGTATTTCTAGGCAGCCAGGATGATCCATCCCATTGATGCAGAAGCCAGAGCAAGAGTGAGGAGAGACCAGAGGATTCAAAATTGGCCATGTCTTGGTGCGTGGCTGGGGACCGTTGTGGGGATTGGGGTGGCAGCGCTTGTTCTTACTCACGTCCCATATCTATATATGGGAAAAGATGATGATACGTTAAACGTTTTTATCAAGATGTGCATTGGTTCAGGGTGTTCCAGGACTGGGGGTCTAGTGGGCTGGGGGGCGGGTCAAATAACTGCACGTGCAGTTAATGCACGTGAAGTACGTGCAAGTACGCCTGCGAGTTTGCCCTGATGGACGTCTCGTGTTTTTTTTTCTTGTTTGTTTTTTGAGCCCCATTGTAATAGTATCAAATTTGAAAGCACTATATTACCTCATTTCAAAGTAAAAGTAAAAAGTGTGTCTCCACAGTAAGCTGAATAATAAAAAGTGTTAATGGAGTTTCTAGGTGAAAGTGTTTTTTTGACGTGCCAAAATCTGCTATGAGCCCCATTATAAAAGTCTCAAATTTTGAAAGCACTATATTTCTAAAACTGACACCTTTCAAAGATTCCTTTTCAGGCAAACATGTCCACGGTAAGATGAACCTAAGTAGGCTAGAATGGGGTAGGTAGGTTTAACCCATTCTGGGCGGGAACCCCTATTGGTATCTTACCCCCTCAGGCCGGGCACCCATATTTGGGTTCTGTACAGTATGTACAGTATTCAAAAATGTCATGGAGGCATAATAGTAAGGCAAATATCGTGCATAATTCACACGGTCATATGCAAACAACCATGGGTGGCATCATGGCACGCACTGATTGGAGATGTAAGTCCCAGTTGCCTTCCCGAGCTGCACGGACCAAGCCAAGCACAATGTCAACCATGTCTATATATGACATCCAAAATGCTGCCAGTTCACCAGCCTCACCATTTCTGATTTTCTGTGTACACATCAAAAAGATGCAGTACTTCCATGCATACTTTATTCTGCAAGAGGTCGTTGATTGATTCTTCAGTAGTTTCTGCACTGATGCGGGCTATCATTTCATCAAGGATATGTTGCTTCTGAGGGTGGGTGGTCTGAAGGGGTCCGCGTCAATATGCCGACGGTCCATTGGTCCAATCGACAACCTACCTCAAACCCTCACCCTAACCCTAACCTCCCCCGGGGCAGACACCTAAACCTAACCACCCACCCTCTCCCGACCCCCAGCGCACCTCGGACCAATGCTCCTTCGGAGCAATGGTCCGTTGGATCATAGGGTGCTTCCCGGTCTGAAGCCACTGGGGAAACTCTTTCCATGCTAGACGCAGTAGGGCTTCATACACGAGTTTGTGAAACCTCAAAGTTCTGTTGTACAGCCTCCCATCCATTACAGCCTGTGCCGATCCTTCAGCGATAACGCCAGCTTCTACAGCAAGATCTCAAAGGCCAGCATCCTGAAACCTTTTGCCAATGCTGGCCATAAAGTTAAACACAGTGTGAAAGTCACCCGTGCGTAATATGAGGTCCTTAAACAAAACAGGATGTTTCCAGGTCAGCTCAATTGCTTTTGCATAGATGGCCTGGTCAAACACGCAGATGATGTATGGGAGCTGGAGCTGTTTAAGTATAATATTTGATCTCTGCAGGATTTCAAATACTGTGGCAATGTCTGTTGCTGGTGCATTGATAGTTGGGAGATAACCTATCTCATCACTAGTTATGTCCATGCTTTGTCTTTGAATTATATTGAATCCAGTCCAACTGGGAACATGATGTTTTTGTTGTCTGCACAGAGACCAAAGGCTGTTTTTCTGCTTTGCAATCATCAATTGTGGCTGAATTGCTGCCATTAGCGGTGGACCTACTCTATTTCCAGCATTGCAGCTGTTCTGGTTCAGAATCAATTGAGCGCCTTTTGCTTCTCTCAAGGGTTTCCTTCTCCCTTGGGAGTTTTGGTCCAATGAACTTGGGTTGTATCACGATTCCATTTACACGATGTGATGTGCCTCCACCGCTGAGGGTCTCCTCTATACGATCAATGTTATCCCATACTAGAGTTGTGAAAACATTGGGGTGTATGTTGTGTGGCAAGGCTACATTGAAATCACCAAAATACTCTAGCTTTTGAATGCACAAAGCTGTTTCAATTTGCTGTGTCATGGAATATGATACACCATGACCAAGACGGTTTAGCAGCTGGATAAGTTCCACATTACCAGTTAATGTTTTCACCACCATAGGTAACAAAATGTGTTTGAGTGGCTGCTTCCTCCCATGGGAGACGGTGTATATCAAGTCCTGGCCTATAGAACTGATGTGACGTTCAGTCTGTATAGTTCGTACCTGTTCTAGGTTCCCCGTCAAAACCATTTGCAGGAAGTCACTCACTGATTTGGGGATCATGTTTTCTGACTTGCTCATGTTTATCTAGAGAGGGGGGCCAAATATTGTCACATTCATGTGCTAATATATCACTCCGTAGGTGAAGTGCTGCCTTTGCTAGTAATGCCGCCTTGTCTTCTTCTTTGGAATCTGTAACTCTTTCTCAATTCTAATCATATCACATACTAGTTTATCCATGGACAGATTGTGTGGGTATAATATCACTCTTCCATTGGGATCATATATTATCTCCATATCACTTTTAAACTCTGTCTTAAGTTTGGAACAAAAGTTTTTCTTTGTTGATTGAGTAACGGTAATTTTTTTTTATATGTTCAGGGATTTTGAATTATATCAGATCTTATGTACTCACAGACCTTATTGAATGCCATTGCTTCTATTTCTGAGTACTCGTTACTATGTGCTGCGTCAGAAGTTTGGGAAGACTTGGTCTGATCTGTTTTGGTGAACAATCGATAACATGTTCTGTGAAAGTGCACCTCGGCACCTATCACATTACGGCTTAAGACAGCAATGACTCTACTGTCCAATTTAGAAACAGCAGCCTTGCGTAATGCACAGTCCGCTTCCTCTGTGACACATTTTATTAAATGTTCCCGTGTTTTTGTGCCTTTGATATATTTCTGTACTTTTCACATACTTTTTCACTTCATCATTGGATGATGTTGCATTTTTGCTGGATTGTCGCTGCACAATGGTGTCTAAATCTCTTTTCATTGTGAAAATCTTCCTGCACTTAGCATGATATTTTATTTTGGGGATTTCATTTGGAGGCAAGTTATGTGCAATATCCACGAGGGGCTGAAATTCACGGATCTGGGCGGCTTGTGATAACGGAGCCCATGAATTTAAGTCCCTCAGTTCTACTAATGGGGCCATTGGAGATTCCAAAGACATGTGTACAACACAGTCAGTGGATTCCTGCCTATTGATTACTGGTCTCTGATCTGGTTCCATGCTTGCTTGCTAATGCTTGCTAATGCTTGCTTGCTAATGCTTGCTTGCTAATGCTTGCTTGCTTGCTTGCTTGCTTGCTTGCTGACTGGCTTGCTCACTGCTCTGTCTGAGTGGAGAAACAAATCTGAGCTCCAGTCAAACTGGGGCTTAAATAGGGCTGGCTTGATTGTAGTATGATTGTCTCCAGGTGGTGTCCACCTGCCAGGCAGGAGGCTCAGACACGCCCACTCCCAGAACTAGGTCAGACTGTGAGATTCTCAACAAACATCTAACATAAATTACTATCAGTGAAATGAAAAATATTAATGATATTTTATGTGAACAGTAACTTGTAACTTTCTGCAGGGTAATTTCCCAGGGGTGGGGGATCATTCTATGCCATACTTACCTACTTTTGTTTAATAATTGGGGAGTATTTTGGGTACACTGTAATGCTAAATGCAAGTCTCCAAGTCTAAATGTAATATGGTGGGAAATATAGCCCATTTTGTGACCAAAGAAAAAAAAACGAAAATACTAATTTGACCTATTTTTTGAATTATTACTCTTGTATACCTTTATTCTATATTCCCAAGAACCATTTTTTGTCATTACAATGTTTTATAATTCAGTCTCCATCAATTCCATGCATAGTTTAATGTATTAACTTGTATTATAAGGATATTATATGAAAATGAATAAAGAAATGAGAATTTCGGTTATTTCTCATATAAAAGTGGTGGTAACAGGTAGAAAGCTACCAAGTTGGTAGTGCTACCAGGGCTTAAATGATACCATGGGCATGTGGGAACATAAAAATCATCATTAGAATTTGCCACCAGAATCTATTCCTATCAACCCCACTGGCCCATGGACTACATGTTCAATTCATCATATAGTGAGCCTGCATGCTGCTAGTGGGAGCGAGGCTAGTTAGAGAGGAGGCAGGGCAACCTGAGTTTGTTACATTAGGAATGTAATATTGTGTTGTCCAGGAGGACGCAGACTGCTGGCTTCCTTGGATCTACTTTGTCTACGGTAAAAATGATTATATGCATGATATACTTGATAAGGAGTAGGCCTACAGGCTACAGTACTTTTTTTTTTTCACTACAAGTTTGATTTTCCTTATGAATGGTCGATGCAAAAATATAATTTGACTAAATCGATAGTTTAACTGTTGCAGGCAGCCCTATGGATATCACACTCCAATTTATGCGACTGTATTTAAAGATACAAACAGGAATATAGGATGTAGATATATATTATTTTGTATAACATTTGATGAACTTGTGCAGCCTCGGTCTACTTTATTAGTCTTGTCTTGTGAAAAAGGAACCCAAATTACTTAATTAGTGGTAGTCAATTGGCAATGGGCCACTCAGCCTATTACACAGTTCAAATAAATCACACCCGTGTGAAGTGAGGGGCGCTCTTATCAGAGCCATAGAGTAAGACAGAGTTACGACATTGAGGGGGCAGAAAACAACCGGGTCATGTGGTTCATGTAGGCTAACTCGTTTGTCACGGTGAAGCCTATAGACTCCAATGCATTCCGTAAACTTCCTTTGTCACTATTCGCCAAATAAAACTATGTAGAAGAGCCGCCATTGGACTGGCCCCATGAAGGTAACGGAGTTGTCGTAACTATGGCTTATCTTCATCATCTCCGCTTATACGTCATCATAGATCATCTCATTCTCAACCAATGGCGCATCTCCTATCCAATCAAGCCGGCCAATCACAATTTGTGTCCTCACTTTTGTCTTCAATGTTTGTGTTTACACAGACCCTCAAAGCTGGACATAGGAGGGGCTAGCGCCACCACCAACTGAAAGACGTAGTAATGACTAGCATCATCCAAGGAAGAGATGTCTTCAAGAAGACTACACTTGAGGTACACACACACACACACACACACACACACACACACACACACAAATGAGCAACAAAGACATCAAGAGAATGAAATGAAATCAAGCTACTATACTGTGTATAATTCAATTAGTTTATAAATTATTAAGTAAGTAGGCATGTCCTTCAGCCCCAAATCTCCACTAGATGGTGTCATGTGTGTAAAGCAGCCAGTCTATTGAGATTGATAGTAGAACGCTAGCGGGCTCTAGTGGTGCTCGGAGGAGCTGCTTTCACTTCACTTCATGATGACTCTTCGGGACTGCAGTGCAAAGTGTCTCTTCTCCTGTCAGTGTTCACTGCGGATCAGCAGACTGGACTCAGCGCTATTCAGTACAGGACCCCCAAAGTGATGTATTTGCATTTGGCTAAAGAACCCCATCTGAAAAGGTTTTGTGCCAGGAATGCACAGAAGAGACGATTTATGTAGATATGCAAATTATTAAAATGTTTCCAAACATATTGGATATTCTTAAAATAAATCACACCCGTATGATGTGAGGGGCGCTCTTGTCATCGTACAAATTTACGTCGTATTTGGCGGACATTTGACCTAATTTCTCCTTTCATACTAGTAGCGGCCCTCAAAAATAGCAGATGTACAAGCGACCTCCTGTGAGCTTGTACATCTGCTATTTTTGAAGGGCCAACATATAACATTTGGATAAAGTGGTTAAAAGTATTGTGATTCCCCCTGGAGCCCCCCTCAAGGACCCCTGTGGGTCCCCTAGGGCATTCTGTCATTCTTTATTCGGATCCCCATTAGCTTCCGCTGCTGCGGTCGCTAGTCTTCCTGGGGTCCACACAGAACATCACAACAGAAAAACAACATACAATACAATATAAATACAAACAACTGACACTTGTCTGTCTAAATCTAAATTCAATTACATTAGATTAGAATACCAAAGATATGTAGATAATGTAGGTTAAATATCATGTACAAAAGCACATCAGTCCAATTGTGTGACCACTTTTGATTCTTTTATGTTAACAGATAATGAGTTCCACTGTTGGGTGGCTCTATAAATAACAGATTTTTTAAGTGTTTCTGTCTTTTGGAAGTTCCAAATACCCTGAGCTTACCTGTCTAGTTTGATATCTATGCTTTAGACCTGAACTAAATAATTGATCTCTATATAAATCTGGCTTTCCCTCAATGATTGCATTTCTGGTAAGTTTTATAAGATTATTAGTTAATTTAGCCTCTACAGTTAGCCATACTAAACTGTGGTGCATCCTAGTGTAACACCTCCCGGGCACGGGGCAGTGCTACAGTATTTATGTCTCCTAATAGTGCGGCAGTTAAGCACATCATATGGAAGGTATTGTGCATTTTATGACTAAAGCGTGAAACTTTCTACAGTGTTTCTATATACTATGAAGTTTGTTTTCAGACGTGGAACCACTTCTGAGTTGATGTCTGTAACTCGTTAGAGGCTGTACACATATCGGGTTGTCAAAAACATGCATTTTTCCCTTTTTTGCAGGCACAAAGACAGTATATCAATAAGAAGAGTTCTGGAACCCACTAGTCATCATCAAATTGCTTTAATAGGTTAAATTAACAGTAGGAGATATGTCAATTGGGTTTCATGGGTCATTAGGTCACACAAACACCTCACATAAACACTTTCAACCATTTGTGTTCAATTGTATTGAGCATTTGACATCTCTTCTTAACATATCCTATTTGCAGTAAAGAGTGTCTACCATGCAATGACATTATTAGAGAGGCCTAACCTAACAGTCTCCTGAGCATGAACAAAGGGCAGTACACTTGAGGGCAGACTTTTTGCACTTTGTGCACCCTTTCTTGCAACCACAATGTATCAGTTCATAGCAGCTCTGTGAGGCTTCTGGAAGGGTGGTCCACAGTGGCTGCCATCCCAATTCTTCTTTCACCCAGCCCCAATCAGAAGGGCTAGGCTGGATGAAGGGAATGGCATAGAAGCCACATTGATGACCAACAGGGCACAGTGGCACAAGTCGCTTCGTGCACCCTTTCTTGCAACCACAATGTATCAGTTCATAGCAGCTCTGTGAGGCTTCTGGAAGGGTGGTCCACAGTGGCTGCCATCCCAATTCTTCTTTCACCCAGCCCCAATCAGAAGGGCTAGGCTGGATGAAGGGAATGGCATAGAAGCCACATTGATGACCAACAGGGCACAGTGGCACAAGTCCTGTCGACAATAAAACCAACCTGCAGCGACGGCGGAAGTCGTCAGAAGAGGTGAAACAGTCTGTAGTACCCAAAGTTCACACTTGGTCTACTGACACTGACAGCCATGTCTGTAGTAAGGACAGGGTGTGCTTCTTCTGCAACAAGCTAGCAGGCTCTCAAAAAAAAGAAAGTGCTGAAATGAGGCTTCGACAACACAGTTGGACTTCAATGTTAGACAAGCTGCTTTGGAAACGGAAGACACTTACTAGGCAAACTTGCACCTGGGGACATGATAGCCCTCGAGGCAAAGTATCATCGAAACTGCCTCCGGATGCTCTACAACAAATCAAGACAGGCGCATTCAAAGGATGGACATGAGGAAGAGACTCAGGTGCATGGTATTGCTTTCGCAGAGTTATTGGCCTTTATGGAGGTGATGACTGCGCCCCAGTATTCAAACTGGCAAACCTGGGTAAACTGTACCAAGAACGACTTAAACAGCTCTGTGCTACAGTAGATATATAGTATCGTGTCCACACAACCAGACTGAAGAACCGGTTTATGTCTCAGTCATTCAATTCAATTCAAGTCATTCAAGTAATTAAAAAAAGAAATCACATCATAAAAAGATTCGGCATAGCCTATATACTGACAATTACACCCGTCAATTTAACAATTCGAAGCCCCAAAATCACCCTAACACCACTCAGTTCACACTGTTGTGATTCTTTTTTTTTTACACAGTTTTTGACAATAAAATGGAAAGTTACGAGGAAGTGGCTGAGATGAACACCCAGAACCTGGTCAACATGTCAGCTCCCTTTAAAGGAGACATGGAGGCCTTCCTCCACAGGCCGAAAAGTGGGGCAGCCATGGCCATCCACTCCGTCTGTGTCGACGAGACTGTCTGTGAGGACAGTCTCGACTTTGAGTTCGACACAGAGGGAGTGGTGGTTGAGCTGACAGAGCTAAGAGCAGGGACGAATTAACTATGTATTCGTCCCTGAGCGTGTCAGAAGTGGACACCCGTTCCACTGGCCATTTCTAAAAAAGCACTTACCACTGAACAAAATAAGCCAGCCACTACAGAGAGAGTGGTCAAATGTCCACGGGTCCACCCTAGGGTATGTGGATGGAGGGTGGCATGTCACCTGACCCTTGCCCCCTCCTCCCATACCCTACCCAGTGGACAATTGAACAATTTTCTGCAGGCAAGGAACATGTGCTTAAAATTCCAGAAGTCCCTGGCCCTGGAGTTCCAAAACAAATTAAATCTCATCACAACGGCGGACAAGGAGAGGCCTTCTGTGCAAAAAGAAAATCTCTGGGAAACAGCAAAATTCAACATCCTTTGGCAGGACCAATTTTTCATACTCGACCTCTTGGACCAGGCCATAAAGGAAGTGTCGACCCCAGCCGGGATCAGAGTGATGCTCACTCTGACCCGGCTGGGCGACAAAAACCCATGCCCGTTTGTGCTCCAGGACATGATTTACCCTCACCTTCTGACTACTGTGACTGCCATTTCCGTGCACGCCGTAGTCAGCATCAAGTCATTGGATGGGAAAGTCGACCTGTTGTGGTCGAGATATGGGCTGCACAGGGTCATTGGCAGCCAAAGCAAGGTGTACACAGCGTGTTACCACTAACTGTGTGGAGTTTTACTTCAGTGCCGACGACCACTCCTGTGAAACGTTGAAGGAACGCAGCCTGGATCACATTCTGGAATACTTCAGTGTCCTCTACCAGAAGGAGGAGTTCCTCTCTCTCTCCGTGGAAAGACTGACAGAGGTTCTCTCCAGTGACCATCTGGATGTTCCTGAGGAGGACATGGTGTTTGAGGCTCCCATGCTGTGGTTAGACAAGAGTCCTACCCACAGACAGAGCTTTGAACAGGTGTTGGAGCACATCCGTCTGCCTCTCATCAGTCCCTCCTACCTCCACACTGTGGTTGAGAGTCTGGAGGTGGTGAAAGAACAGCCGGGCTGTCAGAGGTTCATCTCTGAGGCCAAAGGGGAGCAGCCATACTCTAAAACAGCACGCCCACGCAGGATCACAGTGATTGTGATGCTGGGAAAAACTTTTGTTGAGAGCTTCGATCCACTGACCAATCAGCAGAAGACTCTTGGACGACTGCCCATGTACATAAAGGAGTATGCTGTGTGTGCATCAGGTTCCAGTCTGTATTTGGCCGGAGGCCTTGATGAGGGTAATGACATTAGCAGAGAGATGTGGCGCTATGATGTTCTTCATAACTCATGGTTGAGGATGGCTCCCATGAATGAGCCACGCTATCATTTCAGCCTGGTGATGCTGGATGGATGTGTGTTTGCAGTCGGGGGCCATGGGAGTGAGAAGAGTGAAGACTCAATGGAGAAATGCCACCCGCACACAGACTCCTGGAGGTTCATGGAGTCTGTCGGTGTGGCAGCGCATTACGATGTCTGCTGTAACGTGGTCGCTCTGGATGGACATCTCTATTGTTTTGGAACGTTGAAACAGTTTCATGGACCTGCAAGTTCAGTCTTTACACGTCGCAAGGTGGAGAACCCTAAAACATCTGTGTGGACACTACATGCTCTACATCCGCAGAGTCCACTACATGCTCGATCAGCTGCTTGTGTTCTGAATGGAAAGATCTATGTTGCAGGTGGTCGTAATGATAATTGGAAAATTGAATATACGATGGAGTGCTTCAACCCCCAGACCAACCAGTGGACCATGTGTGCCTCCATGCAAATGGAACGCCGCTGGTCGAAGGTTCAAATGGCTGTGGTGGATGGAAAGATCTACGTTCTAAGAGAAGGAGATGAGGGTGAAGACGATGACGAGGATAATTATATCCGCAACATCGACTGGAAGCAGTGAGTGAGATGGACACAGCCTCCCATGCTGCTGCTGCTCCTGGCCAGCCTATCAGAGCTGAGGGGCGGGGCCTTCCCTTCCAGTCCCTAAAAAAAAAAGAGAGAGAAAATACTCAGCCTTGTTCTTTTCATTGTATCTTTTAGAGTTGCCAGTTATTGTCACCTCTTTTTTTTCCTTTGTCATTATGCCAATGCCCTCCCCGCAAATGTTGCCACTGCTGTTGTACCGTATTTACCCAGCGAGGAGCCCCCACCGGGACGACATAGTATTAGTGCCTCCCCAGTCCATTGGAGTCGCTAGCACAGCTTCCCTCTCCCGGACACGGACAGTGTGTTGGTATACTGTAGATGTGTGTCCAAGCCAGATGCCCCGTGGTCAGGGCCGTAGGAACCACGGGGGTCCCCGGGGACACGTCCCGGCCCACGGGGGGCCGCGAGCCAGCAAACCGTTTTGGGCCGCCGGCCACGGGGAATAAAAAAGCCAGATAGCAATACCACAGTGCAGACATTCTATAACGTTATAGAATGTCTGCACTGTGGTATTGCTATTTGCTACTTTTAGTAAAAGGCAAGCAAATAAAAACATTAAACATGCCAGCCAGGGAGGGTGCATTTTGTCAGCATTGTGTGTTTGCTATTGCTAAGCTCACATTGGTCAGTTTGTCTGTCTGCTAGTAGACTTGGGACTACAATGGAAACATTGTAGTTTTAGTTAACCTATCATTTTAGCCTTAATGTCTAAAGTTTACTTTGTGCTGTGTACATTTCTGCCTTACAATGTAATCAATAAATCAATGTATGTCTTCATTCCTATTTCCAACAGGTGATGGTGGACAGGGAGGAGGAGGGGCTGCTTGAAGTTGAGTCAGATCCAGAGGACAATCTGAGTGACCAGGAGGACGGTGAAGACAGTGACTGTGACAATGTACTAGTTGAACCGGTAAGCATTATGCAGTGCAGACAGTGGTGTAAAGTAACCTTTACTTTGCAGATTTTTATTGTGAATACAAAACATACATTAACCACTTGGCTAATATATTTTGATGGTAACACCTTTGTACTTTTACTGCCATTTAATTCTCTAGACTACTAACTACAGTAAGTAAGTTAGATGTTTTTTTTATTATTTAATTATTTTCATTTCAAATCACTTTAATGAAGTGCTACTTGTTGGTATGTTTATTTTAGATGCAGCAGGCATGGGCCAGTGGCAGCTCAGACGAGGAGGGAACACAAACTGAACCTGAAGCAGAAGAATTGCTAACTGAGCCATACCAACCAAATCAAAGTGAAATTGTAGTTCAAAAACGTAAGAAAAAAACTTTACGTTTCCAAGAGAATTGGTTTAAAGAGTTCACATGGCTTCATTACAGCCATAACTTGAATGGAGTCCTGTGCTTCCTCTGTGCTAAATCATTCAAGTTAAATTATAATCCCATGGCAAAACATGTAGATAAAGCGTTTGTTTCTGCTGGATTCAGAAATTGGAAGAAGGCATTAGAGAGGTTTAAAGATCATTCTACAAGCAGGGGTCATCAGCTAGCAATTGATATGCATCGCCAAGAAGCAAATCCTATCAGTTCCCAGCTCTCTAGTGCTTTGGCAACATCACAGGAGAGGCAAGGTCGTGCTTGAGGGAGATTGTGGAAGCTGTGTGGTACTTGGGGAGACAAGGTCAGGCTCTCAGAGGGACTGAGGCAGATCAAGGGAACTTTTCCGTCTATCTCAAGGTACAAGCACGTAAGAACCCTGTGTTGTTGGAGTGGCTTAAGTCACGGGATTACACAAGCCCGGTTATCCAAAATGAGATCTTGAGCATAATGGCAAACTCCATCGTCAGAGAAATAGCCACTGAAATCCAACAACAACCACAGTTGCAATAATCCATCATTATAGATGGAACACAGGACATAACGGGGACCGAACAGGAATCAGTCTGTTTCCGTTACGTCGACAAAGATCTGTTTCCTCACGAATAATTTGTTGGTTTATATGAGGCGACGCTCACAAAAGGAGAAAACCTAGCCAACATAGCCAAAGACGTGCTGCTTTGTTTGCATTTGTCTCTTGATGGACTTAGGGGACAGACATACGACGGAGCAGCAAATATGTCTGGAAAATATAATGGTGCACAGGCCTTTCTTTCACGAGTGCAACCACTGGCACTGTATACACTGTGGTCCTCACTGTCTCAACCTAATCACACAGGCAGCTTGTTGAGTTTGTTTAGTAGTCTGTGATGCGCTGCAGTGGGTCCATGCACTGGGGCGTCTGTATGGACTTTCGGGAAAGTTCAAGACCATATTTCAGTCCATAGCAACATAGAAGCTGGGACCTTCACGACACTGAAACCACTGTGTCCTACCCGGTGGACTGTGCGGGTTAAAGCCATCCATGCCCTTTTCCAACAGTATGAGGCAGTGTTGCTCAGTTTGACAGAAATGGCAAGGTCTGACTCTGATAGTGCCACAAGGGCAAATTATCTACTGGACCGGTTCCAAAATGGCAACACAGTCCTGGGACTCCGTCTTGCTCTAGAGCAGGGGTAACCAACCAGGGGTTCGCAAGCTACCAGTGGCTCGCGGGAACCTTTCAAGTCGATCCCGAAGTGTCAGACCCATTGGAATGCAAATGCTTGCCTTTCAGGCTGCCTTTATATCCTACTCGTCTCTTTGAAAACGCTTCTGATTGTGATTATGGGTGGGGGAGCGGACGGATGACGGGGACCAAACGGCGGTGAAAAGTTGACTTCACTGACTGATTTATAAACGGCTTCGAGTCAGTGTTACTTCCATGTTGCGTAGCACTGTCCAATCTTTGGTATCTTTAAGAGCAGCAGCTGTAGGCTATTTTGTCACGATCGCGTTAATGAAACCAAACGCTACACGCGGTGCATGATTATTATTTCATGTGAATCATGTCAAAATGAAAAGATGATGTGGTTGGCACACAGCGCAGCACAGCGGCCCGAGAACACAATAAGAAATATAACATTATTATTCTCCTCCTCCTCCTCCAACAACTCGATAACGTTCTCATTTTAGTTTGTTACTCATTTTCTGAGCCATGCAAATAAACAACAACCAGCACTGACTGGAGACGGAGAGGTTCATGTGCCCTGCGCGTAAAGCTTAGCCAGAAACAGGACAGTCATTGCGTCAGCATGGATGTAGCCTCGGAAACCCAGACGTTATATTTCCAGCACAGAGGTGAGGGGGGGTATCGTTTGGGGGTAACGTTTGCGGCTTCTATCTGTTACTTCTCTGACACAGCGCAGTTCAAACAGACTTCAGCCAGTCAATAGTGGGACACCGCACGCTGAGAGCCACATACACAGCTGCATTTGGTTTTTAATTAAGGGCGCGTTCTGAGACCAGTCTGCAATGCAAACTAATAGGCGAATGCACTCCGGTGCATATGCAAAGGAAAATAATGACTTCTGTCCGTGACAATAATCAATGCTACAGTTTGAATTCTGTACACACGCACACATAGAGCAAAACATATGATAAATATGAAATATGAAAACTTGTTGAACTACAACGCATGAGTCAAGTAGCTGCTTTTGTATCAAACCCTTTCCTCTTTACTGAGCCTAGTGTCATTGAACTGCTGTCCGATAAAATGCAGGATGTGTTTGCATTAACTTCAGATATTTAAATGGAGATTATTGGATTAGTAAGTGACTGTCACCTGCAGGTCAGAGCTAAAGAGAAGGAATTTTGGTCTCTTGTGAGCAGAGAAGTATCACCTGATTGTGTCGTGTGCACTCAAGCTGCATGCCTACTTTGGTTCCACGTACTGAAATGGCCTTTTCACAAATGAAAATAATAAAATCCAAGTTTAGAACTCGTATGACTGACTCACATCTTAATGACACCCTCAGACTGGCAATCACTAAATATGAACCAGATTTCAAAACGCTTGCAGATAAAGTGCAGTCACAGCAGTCTCATTAAAGGTGGGCTGACCCTGAGAGTATGTCACCATATCTGTGCAAATATATATGATCATGTTATGCCTATGTCATTTGAACATCTGCCAATATTCATTGAAATGAGAAACAAAATATTTCTAATACTAATTATTTCTAATTTGTCTTAATATTATTTGACATTGATAATATACTTATAACTTACTTTAAGTATTTATTCTAATTTAAGCTTTAGTCTTTGTGTGGATGTGTGCACATGCATTGAGCCTGTCAGAAATAGCAAAAAAACAAGTGTTTTTTCTAACACGTTTTAGTGGTAGATCTTGGCTTACAATTGGGAATAAAATGGGCTCTTGGGCTTGAAAAGGTTGGTTACCACTGGGCTAGACCATGTCACCCGCTGAGTGTCACACTGAGTTATTGTCTTTAATAATTATTAGCTCATTATAAATCAAGCTAAAACGTGTTCTATCTCTCTCTCTCTCTCTCTCTCTTTGTGTGTGTGTGTGTGTGTGTGTGTGTGTGTGTGTGTGTGTGTGTGTGTTTGTGTGTGTGTGCGTGCAGGTTCACAGCTGCAGCACTGTTCCAGAGAAAACTCGAACATTAAGGTAAAACTTAAGAGCAATGCTGGTCTGTCTAAGTTATCAGTTTGTAACATATGTGCGTGCTTAGGTGGGGAGTAGCCCTGGCCCTTGTTGTTACATACAGTATGTACAGTATTTCACATACAGAGCCATAGATGATAAATGATCCGTTTGTACTCACCCATTAAATAATTCCAAAGACGTGGACAAAACGTGTATTTAGTCAATTATCTCCACTTTTTCACGAGATGCAGACGGACGTCTTTCTCTCCGGGCGAGGGGGGGCCGGAATGATCGCTGGACTGATTTTACGAATACGTCCTGTTTACCACAGACGTCATCACCAATTGACCAGGGAAACACAAAAGTTTGGGTCACACAATTTGCAGGTGCCTTGCGATAGGTGCTGGGTAATTAATCACACCACCTGCCAATTGAAATAGTCTGAAATACTGTATGTAACAACAAGAGAGGGCTAGGTGGGTAGATTACATTGCGGCAGTTCTAAATAATATGGGGTGCCCAAAAGGTAGATGACATAGGCTGTGCAAGTAGAACACTTGGTTGACATCAACAGCTTCTATAGTAGACAGCTTTGTTTTCAAAAGTATTGCAACTATTGTCTGAACCCTAAGACCTACCACTTCCATTCAGAATGGGGGAGAAGTCTTCTTTCCTCCCATTATTCTGCATCCCAGGTACTATACAGTATATATGTAGTTGTGTACCCCTTCAAGTTTTTCAGCACTGGGATAACGTTTTATTGTTTTGTGGGTACATCCTGTTGAGCTGGTCATTTAACCCATTTAGACCTGAGAACAGATTTTAAAACAAATCTGGCAGTTTTCTGAATAACTTAGCACTGGTGCTCTAACTTTCATGTCAAGGACCCAGCACTGGTGCTCTAACTTTCATGTCAAGGATTTTCATACACTTTTTTTCTCCAAAAATAGCAAATGTACAAGATTGTAGATCTGCTATTTTTCAACAGTAAAGCTAATATAACTAGATGTTTCAATCCCTAAATGGTAAGTTAGCGCTCTTGAAGGTCAGAGTGGAGTGGTGAATATGGAGTGTAGGACTTTCATTGAGGTCATCAGGTGGGTCCCTTTCGGGACCCTGGGTTACCTTTTTCTGAAGTTTGGACGACGGTACCCTAGTGTCGCTGATGGTTTATTCCACTCTCCATAGGACGCAGATTTACCTAGTCTCTGTTCGCGGAGTGATGCGCCGTCGCTTGAGTGTTGGTGATGTTTCAAAGATGTATAACACAGCTTTAGGAGACAGCCGCAACGTGTGCGAAGCGGCGTTAACCGCCATTGCGGTTAAGTATTTTTAATCTTTTTTTTAAGTTTTGCTTCGCTGAAATTCTCTCTCTTCCTTGACTTCCTTGTTGACTTCCCATTGTACCGCCTCCCGAGCGGCGACTGGCTAGCTGCACGTCCTAGTTACTGCCTCTGATTGGCCGACCACATACATGCAGGATGTTTATAACGCTGTTGTGTCGTGGGAAGCGGGACATGGGAAATGAGGAAGAGATAATTTCAGAGAAGCAAAACTTTAAAAAAAGATTAAAAATACTTAACGGCAACGGTGGTTAATGCTGCTTCGCACACGTTGCGGCGGTCTCCTATAGCTGTGTTATGCATCTTTGAAACATCTCACCAACACTCAAGCAACGGCGCATCACTCCGTGAACAGAGACTAAGGGTTAGGGTTAAGCTATTTTTGGCTGACATCTTATGTCTCTCTCTCTCTCTCTCTCTCTACCAGTCTTCCCTCTCCTCCTCCTCCTCCTGTCCTGAACAACAACAGCGGTAACGACAGCGCCCCCTGCAGCCTGTCAGCATGAACTACCTTCGCCCTCGCCTGTCGGACAGTAGCTTCAGTAGTCTCTTCTCCTCCCAAGTGACCGAGGTCGTCATGAAGGGACTTTAACACTACTGGTCTGAACTCAGCTGGCAGCACAAGCTGATGACTCTGCTCTCCGGACTGGCTTTGGCTCAAGCGGTGTAGTAACCCGTCCTCCATCATCAACTTTCCCATTTGTCTTTTCATGGCTGAGATCTCAGGATTAGACTCTTCATCGTCTGGCCACTTCCCTTGCTTCACCGCATTGATGGTCAGCCCTATGACTGGATCTTGGCCTTGAGCAAGGATTAATTCTTGTCTGGACAACTGGCCCAGTGTGTTCAGCTGCACCCTTGTAGGGAAGGCATACACATCTGGCACACACTCAGGGGATGCTCCAAGTTGTTCGACTATCTTGGAGAGGCTTGAGGGGATCCAAGGACTAGGAAAAGTTTGTCAGCAGTTTATGAGTAACCTTTTCCACTGTGTGCGTTCCGTTAAAAGTGACAGACTGAAAATGGCAAGTTTGAATGAAAAGGCGGGCGACCCAGACTTTGAGGACTTGAGGTCTCATTTCAAACAAACTGAGTGGGAACAGCTGAGTGACATAGAGAAGATAAGATACAGGAACATGAAAATAAATCACCTGTTTAAGCTCTCGCATGGTCTGAAGTCTGACCCTCCAGAATTCATGAAGAGACGCAACAAGGCCAGGCAGGTAGAAACCTCACCTCAGCTAAGTGAGGAAGAGGAGGAGGAGGAGGAGGAGAAGGAAGACGATGAGGAGTGGACTCCTGGTCCGTCTGGACGTCAGATAACTGTAGCTGTGCCCTCCAGTGACCGAGAGCACAGGCATTTACCCAGGATCAATTACACCGAAGAAGAAGAGCCAGAATACTTCTACTGTGACCACTGTAAGGAGTTCTTCCTCCACTACTGTGAGGAACATGGGGTTCCTCTGTTCTATTATTGCCCCCCTATAGATCTAGGAACGCCTCAAAGAGCCAAGAAGACCCTGCCTAAAAACTTTGAGATTAAACAGTCCCGTATTCCAAAAGCAGGTCTAGGGGTGTTTTACCGTGGAATGGATTATCTTCCTGCTGGGACTCACTTTGGTCCATATGAAGGAGTGAAGACAGACACCAGGATATATATTTTAAATGCTCTGAGGTGGCCAAGATGTCCGTCGAGATGATCAAATCGAGGGCCAACATGGACTTCTTGCTCGAGATCGGCCAGGAGCTCCGCATCGAGGTGGCCCAGATGTCTGTCGAGATGATCAAATTGAGGGCCAACATGGACTTCTTGCTCGAGATCGGCCTCCGAACGGCAGAGAACATAAAAAAAACTTTTGCCAATGCCGACAGAAACCACCAGCGTGGGTTGTGGCACAGAGCTAACCAGTGCCAGTGTTTCGTGTGAGCCAGCTGGTACCAGCGATATGGTTTGCACTGCACGAACAGCATGTGTGGATGTTGACTGTGAGACTGATGGGCTGCAGTACTGCTACTCTCCCTCCGGTGGATCCCGCACACGCCTGCATATTGACGAGCGGACGCGGCGCTATAAAGAAGGCCTGTGTCTCTACTGCAGCCAAGCTGGGCACCAGTGCAGGGAGTGTCCCTACAGATACTACCGGTAGATAGATCATCACGAGTATTTTTTTGTTTTAGGCCGTTTTATGCATGCTGTTTGGAGTTTTTGGTTTTATTCTAGAGCTGTTTATGCAGACGTAGCTTTGTTTGGAGTGTTTTAATTGTTTTATATTACGAGCTGTTTATGCAGACGATTTGTTTTATTGAGCTGTTTATGCATGCAGCTGTTTAAGGTTTTTCTACACTATTTTGTACAATTTTGTATTTTGTGAGTGTTTTAATTGTTTTCAATTTATATGAGCTGTTCATGCAGACGATTTGTTTTATTGAGCTGTTTATGCATGCAGCTGTTTAAGGTTTTTCTACACTATTTTGTACAATTTTGTATTTTGTGAGTGTTTTAATTGTTTTCAATTTATATGAGCTGTTCATGCAGACGATTTGTTTTATTGAGCTGTTTATGCATGCTGTTTAAGATTTTTCTATTTTGTACAATTTTGTATTTGTACAACAAAGTTGTTAATGCAATTGTTTTAATGCAATTTAAATTTTGTGCATGCAGTGCACAAAAAATCAAAGGCATGGCAGAAAATGGTACAAATTAAGTGATGTGTATTTTTTACAGTCTATGGAATTGTGTCTAAGAGACTACAAGGTTTAATTAAGTATGAGAGGGTAAAAGTGACTGAATGGGTTAATTAAATAATAAGTGTGAAATGTATAAACGTATGGTCTGTTAAAAAACGAATATTATAAAATATCGCTTATTAGTTAATTTTGTCAGGCATTTCACAAGTCAGCTAATCATATGATGGAAGGGTCCTAGCCAGCCATTTTCTTCCAGTCTGAAATTCATGTTTTGTCGAAAGCACGTATATTCCGGCACCGGCAAGACGAAGGAAATCAGTTTCTTATTAAATCAAGTAAGTTCTACATGGTTCATTGTACAGCACTGGCTTGTGTTTTTCTGCATTTATGTGCGTCATGTCGGCACATGAGCGGTTTTATAGAGTGGATGTAAATATAGTATAGCTAGCTATAGATATAGATATAAAAGTTCCCGCCTCCCCCCTCTCTCATCATCTCATCATCATCATCTTATTGCTACCGGCATTCGTGCTAACCTTTTTTTGTCGATTTTTTTGGTTCCTAACACCATTAAACGCATGGTGTGTGTTTTTAGTGCATTTATGGGGTTCATGTCAACACACAAGAGATGTTTTATATGTGCGTGTTTTATATGTGCGTGTTTTAAACCTAGGACCTAATAAAATGTAAGCATGCAAAATTGCTAATGGTAGCTAGCTGGCTATTGCTACAGGTCTAATGGTGACACACTAGCCAAACGCTAGCATAGCAAAACGCTAGCATAGCATTATTAGATCTCCAAGACCACATTGGCTTAGCATAGCCATTTGCTTTGGACTTTGGAGCTTTGCATTTTTGTGCGAGCGAAACAGATAGCATTGTTTGCCGGCTACCTCGTGGTAGCACAAATATTACCCCGAGACAGAGCCTTGTCTGAAACGCGGCCTCGTGCGCGGGTGTCCCCAGGCGTACCTCGGTTGTCTGTGGTTCGTTTCGGACGGGGAGAAATCGATCAGAAATGTTAATTATCTCCCCATGCAGCCAGCTCGGTAGTATAGTGAGCACGTGCACACGTACGTGCACAACACAGATAAGTATCTAGTCTATAGTGTTTTCAAAGAGAGCCGCCCCGTTTCTAGCTATCTCAAGTTGTACTCTGAGAGTCTGTGACTGACTAACCACTCAACGCTAGTCTTCAGTGCGCCCACATGCAGCTCCGCCAACCGGGCAAAGTGATGCCCAGTGGCGTCCCGGCGTCCGACGCACCACAAAACAACAAACTTACAGAAAAAGTTATTCAATAAAAATAAAAATACATCAAAACAACAAACAGCGTTAAGCGCTTCTTCTTCGTCCTAGCACGGGGGTTCACGTATAGCTCTGATGATGGTCTCTAAACCAGTGGTTCCCTAGAGGGTCCTTGAGGGAGTTTCAGGGGGTCCCCAGGGAAATGATAGTTAGGAACCACACGGACCCTTATGGGTCTGTAACTCATAAGTGTACAAATGGAACCATTTGGTTCCATTTCTACACTCAAGAGTTAAATAAAATTTGAGGGTCCAAGAGATAGAAATGCCATTAAATGGGGGTCTGTAGACTAATGCATGTCAAACTGGGGGGGGGGGTCCTTGAAATTAAACGGGTTGAGAATCACTGCTAGAGCTGTAAATTCTCTTATAGGGGTCCTTGGCGTATATTTTCAAATGGGGGGGTCCGCGCCTCCGCGGGCTAATTAATGTAAATTGTGGGGGTCCTTGTTTGGGAACGACTGCTTTAAACCACCCTTGGCCCTAACTATAACCTTCTCTGCCTCGTGCACGCACACACCGTACTCACCACCACCTCCAGCTGAAGACCGTAGCCTATCTTAGCCTATCTTCTTGCCTCTTGAAGAGGGCGGACGCTTTTTTTCTCTCTCCCTCCCTGTCTGTACTCCCTGCTCAGAGCGTCTATTCTACACTGTCTCTTTTAAACCCCTGAAACTATCAAAACATGGAACTAATCATGGAATTAGTGTGCTGGTCTCTGTACGTGATGGACAACATTTTTTTCATGTAAATTGGGTTCTGGAGAGCCCGCTCAATACCCTGATGGATCTTCCCCCGACTATCAGCGTAGAAGAGGCATATCTATTTGGATTATGGTTACAGGATTTCTGCTGATTGGGCTGTGCATTGGTCTTGTGTACCGAAGAATTGGAAAATGGCAACGCTGAACGGAGCCCCTATGCTGCCTGCCATGGCCGAGCTGGGCAGGGCACTTGGGGAGATGCATCAGAAGATGGAAACGATCTGGAACAGGCCAGCCCTGCAGATGCATCAGAAGATGGATACGATCTTGGAACAGGTCGGCGCCCTGAGAGCCATAACGGACATAGAGGAGAAATAGCCATATTTCTATCCCTCGCTCTAAACATGAATCTGGATTCCCCCCCAATTGACAATCTCCACAAGAAGAGACAGCGAAGAAAGGATCCTCTGCCCCCCCCCCCCCCCACACCTCAACCCCCACCCTCCCTGACACCTGTTGTTGTGTCTTCAGACTATGGGCCGTGTTCGTTTCCACTGAACTTGCCATAATAACGCAGGACTTTGAGGCAACGTGACATGACCTTGGGGAGATATGCCAGGAACACACACTTACACAAACCCCCCCCCCCCCCCCCCCCCCGGCAGCTATAGGTATCTTTTTTTCCTCCCCCTGCGCAGCTCATCCCTTCGATGGCTTGCGTAGGAAGAGAGCTTTTTTTGTGCCTGGCCCAAGCCCCCGCCACCCCTCCCCAGAAACGTGCCTGCACAGCCGAGTATTATCATCTTACTTGAAATGTGATGTGATGTCTTCTTACCCCCCTCTATGTTTTCTTTTTATTTTTCTATGATGCAAGAAAGATGTATTGTGGTGGCGCGACCCATGTTGCTGCGGCTCGTGCACTAGCACATCGAAATTTCGTTTTTCTGCTGTTCACAGTTGTAAAAATGACAAATAAACCTATCTATCTATCTATCTATCTATCTATCTATCTACTGCCCATAGCATCACTGCCAGTACGGACAGATGGAGAGCAAACTCCCCCTCGTCACCGGCACCAAAGAAACACCGAAAAAATAAACAAAAATTTAATCAAACCCAAATCTCGTTTAACAACAAATCATGTCCCACTGAAATTGAACACTACATAAGATGTTAATTTGCCCACTTTGCAATATATCTATCTTAAAGAATGGATCACATTTACAATTATAATGTGTATAGTGTTTTCCATTCTTTCCACTAGTACCACAGCAGGACACAATCTTGATGAAAGTCATGACAATTTACAATGTATTTCATTAGAAAGACAGTAGGCCTATAGTACACTCACGTTTTAACAAATGGGAAGTAATTCAGGCAAACATCATTTGTTTGATTAATGCATACAGTCCACTAAAGAAAACTGTGTTTGAGGAGAGAAAGAAAAAAATCACAATATGAATATAGCAATATAATCTATACGTATGTCTACATCAAATTAAACCACGTTCTAAGCTTGTAGATCTGTTGCTTCTTCCAAACGTTTTGCCTATTTTGACATGCCCAAAATGGAGACCATTGGGTTTCATATCGTCGTCGTCGTATTACTGGTAGTCGAGGAGTGAATTTAATGCCTGACTTATTTCGTCTCTTCTGTGTTTCTGTGTCCACCCATGGCAACCGCAGCTAAAACCGCCTTCCCCACATCTCTTAACACTAGCAAGGCTGAAAAAATTTCACTACTACTCTGTCGAAAATATTCCGGCCCTTTCGACCGATCTCCCCCATTAGCCGCACCCCCCGCACCACTCACTCGTTCACACCTCTTCAGCTGGCGACATTGCTGCCTACAGTAGACGCACACACTTTTCTTTTTCTTTTCTTCCCTCTCTTATAAATACATTATTATACACCCAATGAAAATGTACACTTCACGGATTATAGGCCATTTGGAATTATAACAATCGGTAGAAAAATGGCCGAGAATAGCACAATTTAAATATCAACCGTTTTGTTCCGCCAGCCACTGCGGCGAAAATGGTTAATCTTCAAGCTGCCCCCCTTTCTTTTTTCCCTCTCTTTTGAATACATTCTTCTTCGTCATGTAACAATGTCTTTCAATGACTTTATTTCCCCCGAAACGGAATAAATATATTGTGAAATATGGTGTGTTGACTGTTCTGTAATAAATTAATAAATTTCGTGGATCATGCTCTTTTCTCCAGGCATCATCGAGATGAGATGTGCGACAGCCGTGCTGTTTTCAATTAAATTAGGCCTACTTGTATAATATGAATAAATGCTACATCCTACATTGCTTGTCTGTCTAATCATTCACATGTTTTTTTTTGTATTTAGGCGGGTGTGTAAGGCTTAGCCTTCCCAAAAATTATGCTGACACGTTCAGCGGACTGGCTGCTGTCTCTGTGCCGTCTGTGAAGAGTAATAACACATTTTTAGACCATTTGGGAAATAAATAAATAAATGCGGCCCTCGCTTAGTCCCCCCCCCCAACGCAATTCTGTAGCCTATACCCAAAGGTAAAAATGTGGCATATGCGGCGGGCCTATGCCCTAAATATGCCATATGCATGTCTTCTGTAATGTGTATGGCTGTGTGTGGGGGGGGGGGATGGGTATTACATTAGGCCTATCTTGTATAATATTCACATGGTCAAAGCACGTTGTTTGTGAGAGGGGGAAAAAGTATTTTTATAGACACCTTTGGGTATAGGCTACAGAATTGCGTTGGGGGGGGGACTAAGCGAGGGCCGGATTTATTTATTTATTTCCCAAATGTAGCAGCTCATCTGTGCGTGCGTGGTCTGTCATGAGATGCTCAAGGGCGTTTGTGTGTGTTGGGGGGGGGGGATGGGTATTACATTAGGCCTATCTTGTATAATATTCACATGGTCAAAGCACGTTGTTTGTGAGAGGGGGAAAAAGCCTCACTAATCAGACTTTAATTCAGGCTTACAGAAACTATGCATATAGCCTATGGTACAAAAAAAACATTTTTATAGACACCTATGGGTATAGGCTACAGAATTGCGTTTGGGGAAGAGTTTCTTTCTTTCTCTAATCATATGGAGATTACTCTGTATGAAATGTGCAATAAAAATAAAAATAAACAACTACACTTTAGAAACACTTTTTTACGTTCTCACATACAGTAGATAGATCATGAAAGGTATAAATTATAAGCACAAACACAAAGAATACTGTCATATGGACACATTCCAGCAGTTGTCACCTGCATGCGGGGAAACGCCCTAATGTCAAATAACTTAAATTTACAAAGAAGTTACCAGTACCAACAAAACATGCAATGCTTATGCATTGAGAGCTTAGTTGATATATTATTGTTAGATTAATTATTAACCTACACCCCTCAAAATCAAAATCGACTTTTGCAATTGCAAATACAATGATAAATCCTGCTTCACTGACTTCACTGACTTTGTTTGCTTTTAGCAAACTTACTGAGAGTTATCTATCTAAACACAAATCAAGTTGATAATTTAATTCATGTTTAAAGTACTAGTTTAACACTAGCCACACACAAAAACTATTTTTCTAGCTGTGTCTATCACTATATCTCCAATACTTCTCACTAGAGCATACAGTCCTAAAAACGAATAAATCTCTGGATGAAAACAATGAGTTTCTTTCTTTCTCTAATCATATGGAGATTACTCTGTATGAAATGTGCAATAAAAATAAAAATAAACAACTACACTTTAGAAACACTTTTTATTGAATTTTTACGTTCTCACATACAGTAGATAGATCATGAAAGGTATAAATTATAAGCACAAACACAAAGCATACTGTCATATGGACACATTCCAGCAGTTGTCACCTGCATGCGGGGAAACGCCCTCTCTATAAATGCATGGAATTTTGTTGTAATAATAGCCCTATCAGAATCAATTCACATTGAAATTAGCCTATACAACTTCGATGCAAAAAATGTGTATAAATCCACATGCAGTCACAGGTCAAGTCATTTCACGATCATGATTCGAAGGAATAAGACAAGAGAGAGGCGGTATACCGCAGAAGAAGCTGCCAGCATCGTTCTTGGACAGACGGCTTTTGGCGACATAGACAGCGAAGATGAAGATTTCGGATTAGTCTTAGGAGAGGACCAGGCTGTCGAGACGGAAGAGTACTACCCGCCAGCTTCAGATTCATCAGATAGCGAATCTGAATGTGAGGCAGATGACACAGATTTACCTGAAACATCTCAGCCCGAGACTACGACTGAGACAAGTAAAGATGGAACAATATGGTCTTCTATGCAAACGGGTGCTGGCCGCGGCAGACTGCCAAAGCATAATATCTTCACAGCCAGGCCAGGTCCTACTGCTTTTGCAAAGGTCAGAATCCACGACGAGTTGAGCAGTTTTTTGTGCATGTTTGACCCCGAGATGTTGGAAAACGTCAAAAACTGCACAGTGAAGTTTGCCCGCAGTGATGGACAGAATAAAGATTGGGATTTGTCTGTTACTGAACTGAAAGCATTCATCAGCGTGTTTTTCATTTGTGCGATGTCGACATGTGGTTATCCATTGAATCAACTGTGGGCCAGAGGTGCTTGGGGGAATGAGACGGTAAGAGAAACAATGCCTCGTGACCGTTTCAAATCCATAATGCGCTACCTGCGATTTGATGACAAAGACAGCAGAGAAATTCGGAAACAAACGGACAAGTTTGCTGCAATAACCGACATTTGGAATCAGTTCACAGAAAACTGCATATCTTGCTATGTGCCTGGAGAGAACATCACGGTCGATGAGCAGCTATTCCCCTCCAAGGCAAGATGTGGATTTACGCAATACATGGCCAATAAACCAGACAAATTTGGAATTAAGTTCTGGATCGCTGCCGACCTGGACAGCAAATACTTCCTGAATGGATTTCCCTACCTTGGGAAGGGCCAGTACCGCAGCAGGTGATTTATTTTCCTTTTCTAATAATCATGTATTTAAAATGTCTTTACATCAAAGCCTATATGTATATACTTTTACGTTGTAATAACCATTACACCTTCTCCCTGTCATTTGTAGTGATGGCGTGCCGCTGTCTCAAGACGTTGTCCAGCGGCTGGTGGCACCATTCCTGGACAGAGGCCGAAATATCACAATGGATAACTTTTTCACTTCGATGAAGTTGGGACAGGCGCTCCTAGCAAAGAACACGACTATACTGGGAACTGTGAACAGACAGAGGCGAGAGTTGCCTCCATCCGCACGTGGAAAAGAACAGCTGTTCCACACACAGCTGATGAAGAGCGATGGTGCCACACTGACGATTTACCAGAGCAAAGCTAACAAAAACGTTTGCATCCTAAGCACCATGCACCGTTCCATCGTGATTGGTACCGACCCCAAAGCGAAACCAGAGTCTGTAACGGACTATAACAACACGAAATGGGGAGTGGACATTTTGGATCAGATGGCACGAAACTACAGCGTGAGACTTGGCACCAGGCGTTGGCCAATGGCAGTATTTTTCAACATTCTGGACCTGGCTGCCATCAATGCCTATGTGTTGTTCAAACAGTGCTTGAACAAACCGCAGCTCACCAGGAGAGAATTCCTACAGGACTTGGCACTACAGCTCCGTGAGGAACACATGCTTGAAAAGGACTCACCACCACCTCGCACGCCTCGGCGCCAGCAGCGCGCTGCGCTGCAGCCTCTGCCTACGACACCACAGAACCAGCCTACGACACCAAGAGGCACCAAGAGGAGCCAGAATGGTCCAGAGACACCAGACACCCCTACGCCCAAGAAGAGAAGGCAGTGTCAGCTTGACAGATGTGGAAACAAGACGCTATCCAGCTGCCATAAATGTGGAAAACGCGCATGTGGCTCGTGCACTGGGACATATACGATGACATGTGTCAAGTGTGTCTAAGCGAAAGAAGCGACATTTTTGTAAATGAAACTAATGCATAGGATTTGTGTTTTCCCTGATTTTATTTCGCTTTATATTGTTTCATGCATGCTTTCTGATATTGTGAACAATAAGAAACAATAAACATGGTTGAATTAACACAAAGTACTCGTTATTTATACTGATTTGATTATACAGTTGAGCAATATTTATAGGCTTCAAAGCACGTTGTTTGTGAGAGGGGGAAAAAGCCTCACTAATCAGACTTTAATTCAGGCTTACAGAAACTATGCATATAGCCTACGGTACAAAAAAAACATTTTTATAGACAGAATAGACAGATAAGCAATGTAGGATGTAGCATTTAACATTTTAAATACATGGTTTATTGGCATAGGCCCGCCGCATATGCCAAATTTTTACCTTTGGGTATAGGCTACAGAATTGCGTTGGGGGGGGGGACTAAGCGAGGGCCGCATTTATTTATTTATTTCCCAAATGGTCTAAAAATGTGTTATTACTCTTCACAGACGGCACAGAGACAGCAGCCAGTCCGCTGAACGTGTCAGCATAATTTTTGGGAAGGCTAAGCCTTCATGTGAATGATTAGACAGACAAGCAATGTAGGATGTAGCATTTATTCATATTATACAAGTAGGCCTAATTTAATTGAAAACAGCACGGCTGTCGCACATCTCATCTCGATGATGCCTGGAGAAAAGAGCATGATCCACGAAATTAATTAATTTATTACAGAACAGTCAACACACCATATTTCACAATATATTTATTCCGTTTCGGGGGAAATAAAGTCATTGAAAGACATTGTTACATGACGAAGAAGAATGTATTCAAAAGAGAGGGAAAAAAGAAAGGGGGGCAGCTTGAAGATTAACCATTTTCGCCGCAGTGGCTGGCGGAACAAAACGGTTGATATTTAAATTGTGCTATTCTCGGCCATTTTTCTACCGATTGTTATAATTCCAAATGGCCTATAATCCGTGAAGTGTACATTTTCATTGGGTGTATAATAATGTATTTATAAGAGAGGGAAGAAAAGAAAAAGAAAAGTGTGTGCGTCTACTGTAGGCAGCAATGTCGCCAGCTGAAGAGGTGTGAACAAGTGAGTGGTGCGGGGGGTGCGGCTAATGGGGGAGATCGGTCGAAAGGGCCGGAATATTTTCGACAGAGTAGATATATGCCTAAAATCATATTTACAAAACGTTTCAAATGGAAAAAAAACAGAGATGATTTCAATCGAATATTTAGACAAAGTCATGCAAGGGGAACTTTCTCTGGACTCCATGGGCTAAGAAAATAAACTTTTAAATCTCAAAATCGGTCTGAACGGCTGCTCCGACTTCCTAGTGTTAAACCCCGCTTCTTTTGTCTCTTCTGTGTTTCTGTGTACACTCCCGACTCCGTCTCTGTGAGTTCTTCCTGATTCTCGACCTTGGCTATGATCTTCGCCTGTTCTTTCATTTCCTCCAAATACTGAATTCGGGTCATGTAGCCCTCCTTGGCTTCAGACCTCTCCCCCTCGATGAGCAGGTCTATGTATCCAGGGGCAGAAAGTGGATTGGGCCTCAAAGCGATCTCACTCAGTCTGGCCAAACATGCAGCTGCCTCCTGCACGAGGGACACCATCAGGTCCTGGAGGTCTTTAATCTCTTCCTCTAGCCGTTTGATCACATCTTGTACGGACATCTTTCCTACCGTGGCGTTCTGGTACTTTTCCTTTATTTCCTGCATTGTGACCTTCTTTGTCGTCACAACCCACTCCCATCTGAAATACTCGATGGCATGGAGATTCAAACCACAGTTACATACAGTACTCCTTCCACTGTCGTCTATGGCGGCACAGAGTTTCATTGGTTGGTTTTTTGGTATTCCACAGAGGGGGCTTCGTCATCCTGATTACTTCAAGTTTCACTATCCCATCTTTAACCTTTGGCTGTATGCCATTGATGGCTGTCTCAAGCCTTTTGCATTCTTTAAGAACCTCCTTTCTTAGCTGCAAACTGTTGGTTTCCATTTTGTCTAAAGCGGCAAAGAAACGTTTCAAGCTCTTAATGCCCACGTTCCAAAACATTTGTTCAAAGTTTTTATCGTCAGAGTCTTCATCTTCGTCCCTTTTCCCGAGGGAACCATTGTCTGCAAACAGAGCAGAGGTGAATTTGAAGTGAATGGGCAACCCTGCATCTGTTTTGGGACATGGGACATTGGACGTGTTTATCGCCTCCAGAACTGGGGGCTGCTGGCCGTCTGCAAACGTCACCAGCATCCGAATGTGCTTTGCAATGTCTTTACCAAAAATGGACAGCACGGAGTCAAACACGTACTTCTGTGTGTGTGTCAGTCTTGCAAGAGCGGCCTGGGTGGGTGCATGTCTTTTTTCCGAAACCAAAATAGCCGACAGGACAATGGTCCGACAGTTTCGGACCATTGTCCGAAATACCGTCTGTTTACTCCAACAGTTCGACATGACATTAGACAGACAGAAGTTCCCGCAATAGTCAGACAAACCGTAGTTTAGACCGTAGTCCGACACGGGAGACCTAGCACGCAACGGCAACGCAAGTGTGCTTGCGTGCGTGCGAGAGAGGGGGGAGAGAGAGAGGGAGAGAGAGAGAGAGAGGGGGGGGGGGGGGAGACAGAGGCACACGTGTGTGTGTGCGTGCGTGCGTGTGTGTGCAACGCCATTTCTACTGTTATGTCAGAAAGGCGCACGGCACTTAGAGAGAGAGAGAGAGAGAGATTGGGGGGGGGGGGGGTGGAACGCCTCCCCTTATGCAAATAGCGAAAATAGCTGGTCTGCAAGCTCAACTTTTTGTGCAACCCGCGATGCTTTGAGTGAGTGAGTGAGTGAGTGAGAGAGAGAGAGAGATACGTAATCTGTATATTTTTTTCTGTATCCTTTATTCTCTTGAGAATTCCACTATTCTACTGTGCTCTCTCTCTCTCTCTCTCTCTCACCTTCACCGGAACATATGTACAGTATTTGTTAATTGAGCGTGGCCAGCGTGTGTGTGCATGTGTGTGTGTGTGGGGGGGGGCATCAAAGTCACGTCCCACATTTCAAGGTATTCAATTGTAGACTCTGATTAAATTAATTTAATCGGGGATATTAATTAACGAACTATTATAGGCATATACAATGGCTTAGTGAAAACATCTGCATAAATCCTTCATGTTCCATGTTTATATACATCTGCATATTATATAATATAGGTGCGTGTATGGTGCGTGTATATATATAATAGTAGGCCTACATTTAAATGACCACATTATAGATGTCTGACAGACATGACAGCGCTGGCCTGCTTCAATGAATCCGCAAGCTCAACTTGCATCCCGCGATGCTGAGCGTGTGTTCCAGCTAACCATAAGGGTAGGTCTATAGATTTTTAGGGTTAATTAGTAGGACCCGATTTTTAATTTCATTCAGAGGGAGAGTCATGGTATTTTATATATAGTGAAACATACATTTCATCCAGGGCGTACCCATTTTGAACCGTCCATATGAATAACAAGTGTCAATCATTGCCAACCCCTTGACGATATCCTTCATCGTCTTCATTTCTTTCATAGTTAAATCAAGTGCTAAGTGGTCTATTGTCTAAAAAAAAAAAACACACACACACAAGCAACAGTAGACTACATCTATTCATCATTATTTATTTCAAATCAAAATACAATGTAATGCACTGTGAGCACTGAGCGGACACCAACACATAGGGCACTTTGAAACTGGGCCACCACGGCCGTTTATTATATATAATTGCGCTAGGCATGCCACGGTATGAGATTTTACAGTACGGTACGGTGCCGGTATTGATAATCTATACCTCGGTATTCCACGGTATTTATAAAAAATAAAAATAACCCCCCCCCCCCCACCTATGTCTAGAGACTACCCCCACCTCCTTAAAGCCCTTCTTTGTTCCCCAACCTGCAGGCCTACATATCTTATTTTTTTTATTTTTAAATAAGTGATCCCTTTGTAATGTGTTTGACTGTACCCTATACTGATTACATTTCTGCCAATAAAGTATTCAATCAATGAATCAATAGATATTCCCCACTGTATTCCACTGTACTATGGCTCCCCCTAATGGCTGTTTTAATGGCGTACCCTGTACCTGTTGCAGAGGTAGTGCAATCTGCACATGCTCACAACTGTCACTGTGTGCCTCTGTGTTGACACTAGTTCACTCTTATAGTATAGTACATATGGAAATATGGAATATACAATTGGATCTGGGTGTCTTTCAGCAACACTAACTCAAAGGTAGGAAGCAACTTTTCAATCTACTGCAGCTGTGTGGTGAAAATAAATGTTTTGCCTTAGTGTGCGAGTGGAGTTGCTTTGCATATGCAGCTGTATTAAAATACCGTATGATCGGAAATCTCACGGTATCAACACCGTGGCTGTTCCTGTCGCGGTATTACCGAAATTCGGTAAACCGCGTCATGCCTAAATTGCGCTCTTTCGCGCTAGGCATATACTGCAACTCAAAAAGTATTTTAACAAAAGTAAACTCCGCCTCTTCTCTGGCGGGGGGTTGCGTTAGGATCCTCTTTCCTAACGGGCTTTAGAGCGCCCTATATATCCACTCTCTGTCCCCGGGTTGACAGTCCTCTGTTACCTGTCAATACTCTTCCGGGGAAGTGGAACTGTCATCAAATGTATTATCTGGGTAGCGGGTTACCGCCGAGCATGCCCGTCATGTCCCCTACAGCTGCCAGTGGGGAATGAGCGCAGGACCAGACATACCTTTCCTTTTATTCAAGGCCAAGTGCGCGTGCACTTGGCCTTGAGCCAATAGGTAGGCTGGGTAGTATGTCTGGTCGATGACGAGGCCGAGGAGGCGTGTTCTCCTTGGCTGTGTTCTGCCTCCTCCCCACTTAGGCCATGAGCCAAAATCCCCAAATTGCACGTTATGCATCCAAAGGGTGGGCAATTTTATTTTCGATTTTCTGACTAGCTGTACATCTCTACTTTATAGTTTGGCATGATAACCATTGCAAACTCGTAGCTTAGTGGTGGTTATCATGCGTTGAATATGTGGACCCCTATATTGTCACCATCAAAATGTCCTAACAAATATATGGATAACTTTTGAACCTTAACTTGTGTCAAGACTAATGAAACCACTTTTCTGCATAATTAAAACATGGGAAATTGTTTGGAATGGTTATTGTACTTGTTCAAAACTTCTATATATGCTTAAATGGCATTTTAATGCAATATTTCCATCCCAAATATGATGATTTTGAAAAGAACTAGTAAATATACCCATTTTAAAAGTGTATGCTGAGACCCAACATGTTTCTAATGGCAATAGAAAGCTGCCCATCGTTCTAAGCTTCGATTTGAGTGGTAACATGTGGTTGTACCTCCTGACATACTGTCAGAAATTGTGTGATGACATGAGCCAGCGTCCCAAAATTGAGCTATGGTATCAATGGGAGGGCTTGCTTGCCGAAGAACTTGTTTGTTAACGAAAAGGTGGACGGCCGGTACCTATATTAAATTGTTTATAGGATCAATATACGCAAATGAATATTATGATAACCCATCCATAGGAGTATCTTTTCCATATTTATCACACATTTTGTCATGTTGTGAAGCTGCGCTGTGAAAGTTGTCTGTGACACCAGATCATGGAAACCTGATATGATCTTCAGGGTTTCTTCCAGATGCTGAACCTCTGCTCTGTGGTTGACCTGGATCCATGACAGAAACCCCTTCCATGCTAGCCTCATCATGGCCTCATAGACAATTTTACATTATAATTTTGTGAAGCCTGACAGCACGGTTGTACCTGCGCCCTTCCATCACAGCTGTGATGGAGCCTTCTGCGATGACACCAGACTCCACGCACAGGTCATGGAGGCCAGCATCCTGAAACCTCTTCCCAATGGTCGATAGGAAGTTGCAGATGGTATGGAACGCTCCCATCCTCAATATGATGTTACTGAACTTCTCTTGTTTCCAAGTGATTTCTGTGGCCTTGGCGTAGAGAGCTTGGTCAAAGACACAGACAATCTCGTTCAGTTCCAAGGTCTCCATGATGTTCAGAGTTTGGGTGAGGATTTCATTGACAGTCGACATATCAGTAGCTGGGGCATTGATTGTTGGTAGGTAGCCCACAGTGTCCTGGACGACTTGTATGTCAGTGCGGATGAGGATGTTAAATCCAGTCCAACTGCTGATAGTTTGGTCGTCTGCGGGTTTGACATCCTGGTGAGCAGCCAGATCAAGTTTTTCACCCTGGCATCCTGGATTTGTTTCCCTGCGTCCGCATCTAGGCTGACTATGGCTGGAGGACCCACTCTCTGACCAGAGTTGTAAATGGGGAATGATGATGTTGTTGGAGAGATGCTCCGCTTCCTAAATTGTATTCATTTTATTTCGTGGCATTGGTCCAATCATTCTGGCTGTACGGCAATGCCATTTACTCTATGTGAAGTGCCCCCTCCACTGGTTGTCTCCTCCAAGCGGTCTATATTATCCCAGGCCAGGGTGGTGAAGACTCCTTTGCAGAGGTTGCTTGGCAATGCGACACTCATCTGGGATTGCTCCAGCTTTTGAAGACACAGTGCCGTGTCTATCTGCTCAACTTTTGTGTATGAAACACCGTGGCCCAGTCGATTCAGCACACAAATCAGTTCTGTATTCCCTGTGAGAGACTTGACCGCAAAGGGCAGCATGATGTGCTTTGGTGGTTTGGTCTTGCCACCAGTGACGGCATACACAAGATCACTGCCCAGGGAGTTGGTGAGTCGTTCAACTATTTGAGATGGTATAGCATGGTCAGTGTCCCCTGTCAGTAGGGTTTGCAGAAACCTGCAGACAGACTGTGGGATTATGTCTTTATCCTGCTCCATATCAGGCAGCCATGTTTGTTTGGTACCATTCTTTTTTATGTCATCCCTAAGGAGTAAAGCAGCTTTGTCTGCCAATTTATCTGTTCTGACAAATTGGCTCTCATCATCCAATTTAACCTCATCATTCCCCATTTACAACTCTGGTCAGAGAGTAGGGCTGTCAGTTCACCTCTATAATCCAATTCGAATTTCATTGCTTAATTATTTGTAATTTTCGAAAATATTCGAATATTTACATTGTTTACTTTAGCTCATATTTAGCCTATAATAATACACGTGGCTGGCATGTCTTGTGAGTTTTGGGAAGTGCATAGTTTTGACAGGTCTGCCTTCTGTGGACAGTGAAATCCTGACCATTAAAAACGGGCAGAGGCAACGATAAAATATATCATTCATTGTGAAGCCAGCAACATGTTGATGCAAACAGACGTGTACAGTAGCTGCTCGGCCTGCTCCAAATGATATTAGCATTCGTCTGTGTCTGCCCGTGTAAACGCAGCATCGAGTGTGTTATTAAGGAGGACTCCTTGGCTTCTAATGATATGGACCAGAGTTAAACTAATGTTAGCTCCCATGCTAACTAGTTGCTACCCTCGTCAGAAACAACACCACAGATCGGGTGGAAGATGCTGATATCACTTTGCTTGTGCCCGTGGATGGGAAATTAGATTTAAAAGGCTATAGAAGCGTGGATGAAAGGCAAGCACAGATGTGCAATAAAGTTGCGTGAGACTGTATTATGATTTTCGTTCTACCGGCGATTTCTGTCTGCGTAGTATACTAGTATCTATGTATGTGTTACAAGGGTTTGTGTGTCTGTGATTAAATGTGCTACAGCCAGTAAGCCCGCCCACCCTGTAGACTGTCTCTGATTGGCTTACCCTGAAATCTGGCCCTACTTTAGCCAATCAATGACCTCTTCTGCGACGTGACCGGCGTGCACCTTTTCACATGCAGTGGAAGCGGCCGGGGAGATTTCACAGCGGTAGATGCGTTACTCAATACATTTAGTGAGCGGATAAAATAACATAAAACAAAATAAAAATATTAAATAGAATTAATAAATTATAAAAGCTCCATTCGAATGGCAATTTTAGCTTTCGAATATATATATTTTTTTTAATATTCGAATTTCTTTCATATTATGAAATTCGTTCTGACAGCCCTATCAGAGAGTGGGTCCTCCAGCCATAGTCAGCCTAGATGCGGACGCAGGGAAACAAATCCAGGATGCCAGGGTGAAAAACTTGATCTGGCTGCTCACCAGGATGTCAAACCCGCAGACGACCAAACTATCAGCAGTTGGACTGGATTTAACATCCTCATCCGCACTGACATACAAGTCGTCCAGGACACTGTGGGCTACCTACCAACAATCAATGCCCCAGCTACTGATATGTCGACTGTCAATGAAATCCTCACCCAAACTCTGAACATCATGGAGACCTTGGAACTGAACGAGATTGTCTGTGTCTTTGACCAAGCTCTCTACGCCAAGGCCACAGAAATCACTTGGAAACAAGAGAAGTTCAGTAACATCATATTGAGGATGGGAGCGTTCCATACCATCTGCAACTTCCTATCGACCATTGGGAAGAGGTTTCAGGATGCTGGCCTCCATGACCTGTGCGTGGAGTCTGGTGTCATCGCAGAAGGCTCCATCACAGCTGTGATGGAAGGGCGCAGGTACAACCGTGCTGTCAGGCTTCACAAAATTATAATGTAAAATTGTCTATGAGGCCATGATGAGGCTAGCATGGAAGGGGTTTCTGTCATGGATCCAGGTCAACCACAGAGCAGAGGTTCAGCATCTGGAAGAAACCCTGAAGATCATATCAGGTTTCCATGATCTGGTGTCACAGACAACTTTCACAGCGCAGCTTCACAACATGACAAAATGTGTGATAAATATGGAAAAGATACTCCTATGGATGGGTTATCATAATATTCATTTGCGTATATTGATCCTATAAACAATTTAATATAGGTACCGGCCGTCCACCTTTTCAAGTTCTTCGGCAAGCAAGCCCTCCCATTGATACCATAGCTCAATTTTGGGACGCTGGCTCATGTCATCACACAATTTCTGACAGTATGTCAGGAGGTACAACCACATGTTACCACTCAAATCGAAGCTTAGAACGATGGGCAGCTTTCTATTGCCATTAGAAACATGTTGGGTCTCAGCATACACTTTTAAAATGGGTATATTTACTAGTTCTTTTCAAAATCATCATATTTGGGATGGAAATATTGCATTAAAATGCCATTTAAGCATATATAGAAGTTTTGAACAAGTACAATAACCATTCCAAACAATTTCCCATGTTTTAATTATGCAGAAAAGTGGTTTCATTAGTCTTGACACAAGTTAAGGTTCAAAAGTTATCCATATATTTGTTAGGACATTTTGATGGTGACAATATAGGGGTCCACATATTCAACGCATGATAACCACCACTAAGCTACGAGTTTGCAATGGTTATCATGCCAAACTATAAAGTAGAGATGTACAGCTAGTCAGAAAATCGAAAATAAAATTGCCCACCCTTTGGATGCATAACGTGCAATTTGGGGATTTTGGCTCATGGCCTAACTGGCTGTCTGGGCCATAACGCTCACCTGTCGGCTTGTTGCCTAGCGACACCCCACAGCACCACTGTCAGGCGGACATACAACTCGTCTCGAAGTTCACACACACACACAGACACACAGACACGCTGGCCACGCTCAATGAACAAATACTGTAGCCTATGTGTATGTTCCGGTGAAGGTGAGAGAGAGAGAGAGAGAGAGCACAGTAGAATAGTGGAATTATCAGACAAAAATATACAGATTCGGACGTCTCTCTCACTCACTCACTCACTCAAAGCATCGCGGGTTGCACAAAAAGTTGAGCTTGCAGACCAGCTATTTGCATAAATGGGCTACTGGTAAGTATATGAGAGTATATCTCTCTCTCTCTCTCTCTCTCTCTCAGCGCCGTGCGCCTTTCTGACATAACAGTAGAAACGGCGTTGCGCGCACGCACACACACACACACACACACACGTGCGCCTCACCCCCCTCTCTCGCACGCACGCACACTTGCGTTGCCGTTGCACGCTAGGTCTCCCGTGTCGGACTATTGTCCCGTCTAAACTGCGCCTCGTCTGACTATTGGGGGAACTTCTGTCTGTCTAATGTCATGTCGAACTGTTGGAGTAAAAAGACGCTATTTCGACATATGGTCCGACAGTGTCGTACCATTGTCCCATCGGCTATTTGGGGTGTCGGAAAAAAGACCGGTAACGAAACACACTATGTCAATCTCAGTGACACCAACGTCACGAAAAGGTTCCGGATCTTCTCTATGATTTCCCTGTCTCTTTTTATTCCTTGAGTATCACCAAAGCCTGGTGTGTCAACGATGGTGAGCGTATAAGGGACTCTGAAACCCTCTTGGTGGTTAAGTTTTTATGCAGTGACCTGAGATGTTTGGCTTTCAGCTTGGTTGCCTGGTCCCTCGTCGATCAATTTAAATCGGTAATCATCATTCCAGTTTATGCCGAGGATGTACAGTATGTATGTATGTATGTGTGACCTCGGCCGATTAAAGTCACATAGAACATGAATTGAATTACTTCATGAGAAACACAATATATATATATGAGGTGCACTGTTAAAAGTGGAGGGTGCATAATTGTGAAACCCAATAAATCTGGTTTGCGACTACGCCACCTTTTTTAATGAGGATGGTCCTCTGTATAACACTCTTAACGTCGATATAAAGATGCACACAGGTTCTAGTCTTATACCAGGTAAAAGAGCATTTAAACATAGGGAACCCCAGAATAACTGAAACAGAAGCAGTTCTAAGGTACCGTTGGTACAAAACAATGTGGAATTTATTAGTCCTATACATGGGCACACTAAGATGGCCGATTAAAAATACAATAGAAAAATCTAAAAGCCTAACCTACCTATATCCTATAAACAAACTAACTAATTAATTAACCAAACAATAATCACCAACTCTTAAAACATTACTGTTCAAAATGTGCAACTTGCAAGGGGGCAATTAGTCTCTTGGCAGCAAGGTGGGGTCGAGGGGACTTCTCAGCATCACTGTGAACACACAATGGACACACCGCCAGTTCATCCAGTCCCAATAATCTCACTCCACAATGGCAGCTACAGACAGTATGTTGTCAAGGTCAACTTGAAGGACACAGAGGGGGTACTTAGCTTGGAGAGGGGCAAGTCGCAACTTAGCCCCTCTGCTGCGGTGATTTGGCTTCCCCTCTGTCACTGTCTCGTCTGCTGGTCCAGATCCTTGGTTAGCTGTATGACTCCTCCTGTCCCATCGTCCACACACAACAGACCCACTCCTCCAGGCTTCTCCCTTTCCTGTCTCACTTGAATGAGTTCTCTGGCCCCATTTATAGTCACTGGAGCTCCACCCCCCTCATTGACAGGGCTGGCCCTGGTCAGGTAATTAAGGGCTTAAAGGGGACGTTCAAGAACACAACCCTTAAATGATATTACACAACAGCACATTAAGACTAATATAAAGGACACAAAACAATATTACTTAATAGGTAAATAATAAGGCCATTATGCAACACAACAAAAAAGAAAGGAAAGCACACTTGGCCCCCGTCACACATGGATACCCTAGACTAGAGCATGGGTTCCCAAAGTGGGGTCCGGGGACCCCTAGGGGTACTTGAAGGAGTTCCAGGGGGTACCTAACTCAATAAAGATAGTTAGGAACCAAATGGACCCTTTGGGTCTGTAACTGTTAATTTAACTCTGAGAGTGTACAAATGTTCCATTTGTACACTCTCAGAGTTAAATTAACAGTGGTTATACAATATAGATTGGGGTACCAGAGACAGAAATCCTATTAAATCGGGGGTCCATAGCCTAAATGCATGTAAAACGGAGGGGTACACTCTCTGTAACCCGGGTTCTCTGAGTGGAGAGACTGGCTCTCCACTACATATTGTTCAATATGTACGGGAACTGACCCCACAGGGCAGTGTTCATGGATATCTCTTTAAGACACATCATCTATGGTGGCCCTGCCCAGATGCCAATCAGCGGGCTATTTAAGCCCCATCTGTGCAGTGCCACTTCGATTAATTCTTGATTGACACGCATTTCGGAGCGGCTCTTTTGTGGAGAGCCAGTCTCTCCACTCAGAGAACCCGGGTTACAGAGAGTGTAACCCTCCGTTCTCTATCGTGTTCGAGACTGGCTCTCCACTACATATTGTTCAATATGTACGGGAACTCTATAAGACACACCGCAAGGAAATAAGCAGACCAGCTGCCCCCGCAGCAGCCCGAGGCAGTTTAACCTGAATTCCATCCGAGCCTATAAGTGGTGAGCGCCATGAGTCACAGGCGCTTGCCAAAATGCTCCAAAACTTCAGTATTCATACCAAGTAAGTAATACTCGTGGCCTAGGCGCAAGACGCCACCTAGGCTCAGCTGGCCCAGCACGATGCTAGGCCAGTGACCACCGGGGTGAAGGGCTGCTCAAGCCAGCCCATCAGATGCCCGGCCGACCTGACCGGTCAAGGTGCCGGTGACCCTACCGCTGAGTAGCACGCAGGAGTGACTCCCACAGGGGGAGCGGACGCCACCACGTTCCATCGGTAGGACAGGGTGAATGTAGACAGAGTCGCCCATGTCACTGCTGTGTAGATCTCTGTCAGAGATACACCATTCTACAGCAACCAGGGGGCTGTCGTCCCATGGGCAGTGTCCCCGCCTTCCAGGCGACACTGGCACTACTGCCTGCTTGTCCCTGTTGGATCACCCCTGTGATCCGGTGGGACAGTCCAGCCTTCGACCATGGTCTACCCGAGCACCCCTGCTAAAACACACAAAGCGCTGGTCTGTCACGTTGTGGGCCTACGTGTGGCCCTGACATACAACTCCAACGCTCTAGCGGGGCAGAGTGGGTGACCAGCTCTGTCTGCACACTTCATCCGTCTGCAGGGGAACTACACCACTGTCGCGTGAGCTGACGCCTCGCCAGAAATACGACAGTATAGTGCGCTATGATGACTGCCTAACATAAAGGGAAACATTCGACTGACCCAGCACATTCTGTTTGTGTCACTGAACCCAGATCCACAATACCGAACTACATCACCGGCGTGTAAGCTGGCGCAACAACCACAATACATGTATTCATGTACTTTTTGTATGTCTATTTCATATGGACCCCAGGAAGAATAGCTGTCGCTTCGGCATCGGCTAATGGGGATCCATTCAATAAACAATAAACCATACCCTGTATAGTGTGCTCTAATGGCCGTCTGACCCCAAGGAATTTTGTTAGTCTCACCTACAAACGAGGGGGCGAGTCAACGCTCGCTCCCTAAACTGCACACTGTAGTGCATTAATAGGCTGCTGACACTCGTAAGTAGTCTCACAGAAAGCTTTCACTAAATCCTTCTTTACCGACCTGTCCATACCAGGCAGGGCAGGAAAGAGGTGGAGCCATAGCCTGAGCTTAGCTCACCCAGCTCTGCCAACCTGGGACAAGGTTCAAGGTAGTCTTTATTTGTCTCCCTTGAGAAATAAATGTCTTGGAGACAGAGTCACAGCTGTATACAAATAGCATCCACGTTCACATAAAAATTACATTTTTATGGGACATTTTAGTCTGTCAGTGGAAACGACTCTAAAAACAGGCCCCCATGGCCCCTCCAGCTTCAGCTGGAAGGATGAGACCATTCGTACCGGGGGCGGGGTCCTCATACCAGGGCCCCCGCAGGACACACACTGGTCATGGCCATCCTCTGTGGGCATGTGAGCTCCACATGCAGCCTGAGAAATCCCTGCTATTTCCATCTCCTCTTGTCTCTATATAGATATATTCATATGTATACCTATATATTATTTACTATGTGTACCTATATATACATATATGTATACATCTTGTATTGTACCCCATATTTTAACTGTTCGGAATGTGCTCAACAGGGAGTGGGCACATAGTAATTGCTTGAACGTGAGGGGTCATAATCTACCCTTTGCAGAATCTCACAATGCTGCATAAACGAATCAAGGCAACATGGTACCCTAAGACATCCCCATGACACAGATTCTCCGTGTGCTCTCTCTTTGTTAGGACAGTGTCCATACCAAATCAATGTCCACCGTTTGTTTTGTGTCACCAGCAGAGTTATGGACCTCTGGAAGAGGTTGTTCATAAACTGCTCAGCCGCTCTGAGGCGCTCTAGCCCAAAACAATCTGACATTATGCACACTGGAGGCTTCCAAACTTTTGTATATCATTCCAGTCGGCCTACAAGTCCACATGCATAGTGTGTTGTTGTAGCCTTTATCATACTTATAAGCATAAAGTATATATTAACCAGAACCAATTGTGACAGAGTAAGCAATTTAATTGCAGCGCCTAACACGGTGGGTCATCGGGAGTTTTTGTCTCCTGATCTTTGAGCCACACCGCCCTCTTGTGAACCATAAGGCACAGTGCAGTCTGGGCAGCCGTCCCTGACGGGCATACCTCCTACACTATGACGCTCATGTCAACCTGTCAATGAGGAAGTTGGAACACGCTGGAATTGTTTGTTTACACTCTCTGCCGTGTGGTCTGGCCGGACCGCAGCGGCAACGGTCAGCGAACGTAGATGGCCTCAGAGTAGGCGCCGACTAGGTCAGCTCCTCTGGGTTCTACCCCGCTACCCGCCGCGACGGTGTACCGCGATGATCAACCAGGAGGTTCACCGACGAGGTCGGTTTCGCTCGGGGTCTCACAGCGCTTCTGCAGCCAGGGAACCAAGGATCTACCAACGTGGTTGGCTTCACATTTGGACCCTCTGGCCACACCGAACGCCGACCCAAGGTTTCCCCCAACGAGCAGGTTTCACCAAGGGTTGGACGCACGGACCGAACGCCGTCTCCAAGGTTTCCCCCGACGATGCAGGTTTCACCAAGGAGCGGTCGCACGGACAAGTCTGAGGCTTCCTCCGCAAGACAGATTCGGCACTCAGCTTGTTGCTGTTGTTGTTGTTGTTGTGGAGCTACGCGGTGCCCAGAGAGGAGTCGACAGGACGACCGGCTCTCTTCTTACCTAGGTAAGTGGACTGTGTGCCACGCAGCTTCATGTTCTAAATATATATATTTATATATATATATTGTTTAATAGTGTCAAAACTGCTGAGATACACGAAACGTCTGCTCTCGTGGAAATCAAAAAATCGAAGTGGCACTGCACAGATGGGGCTTAAATAGCCCGCTGATTGGCATCTGGGCAGGGCCACCATAGATGATGTGTCTTAAAGAGATATCCATGAACACTGCCCTGTGGGGTCAGTTCCCGTACATATTGAACAATATGTAGTGGAGAGCCAGTCTCGAACACGATAGAGAACTGCGGGTCCTTGAAATTAAACTGGTTTCAGAATCACTGCTAGAGCAGAAAAATCTTCTCGTATGGGGGAGCTTTGATACAGGGCCATCATCAAAAATGTTCGTCGACTACCTTTTTCCACTGATGAAAACTAAATGGAAACTAAATGAAAACTCAGCTTTGATGACTTAAACTAAGTAATATATTGACAAATTTGTCAACAAATAAAAACTAGAATACATTGTTAGGAAGGGACTAGTGGACAAGAGATCCAGTATAAGTCATTTTACACTCGGCTATTATCAGCAAGTGTAAAATCAGTCTTCTAAAACGGGTAGTCCCAATACTTCATTCTGATTGGCTGGTTACCGTCACGTGACCGGTGTAAACTCACCGATAACCCACTCCTTCAATCACTTTGTATCAAACTGCAGCCTTGTAGCTGAACTGGGGAAGGGGAGCGCTTCATTGCTTTACAAACACATGCCGTGCGGGCGTCTAATTACCGCCCGTCTCATATGACTGTGAATGTGTGGCTCCAGGCAGCCCCGTAAAGATATCAAGTGCTATTCTCCCGTCACATAGGCTACTTGCTACTTACTTACTTGCTACTTGCGGGAAAAACAAGGAAGTGCTGTGGCTCTGGCTCGCTCGCTCTGGTGGCGCAAAGCGTAGATACTTTTGTGAATGTAATAGTTTTATTAGGTTAATATTTCTATAATGTTTGTAACCGTTTTAGAAAAGCAATAAGCCACTCGAGGCCCCAGCTTACCGGGTATTTTACACTGGCTGTGGGGGTAGAAGACCCTCCGCTGCGCGTCGGGTCTGCCTACGCCCCCAGCCAGTGTAAAATACCCGGTAACCTGAGACCTCTCGTGGCTTATTGCTTAAATTGCGACTGCATCAAGGCCTGCCAAAATACATTTTAGTCGACTAAATCACCTGTAGATTTAGTCGACTAAAATCTTATCTAAATCTTATCTAATCTTAACAATATTATGGATTATTATACTGCTCCTATATTTCAAAACAAATATGGGTAAATTATCCTTCTACAGCACGGCCACCCAGGCATGGAATGCCCCGACCCCTTCCCTCAAAAAATGCAGATCACTTACATCTTTTAAAACAGGCCTGCAGTCCACCTTTCAGCAGGCCCAGTGGAGAGGAAATTATCACTTCTCCTTTAAACAGGTGACCACGCCCCCTCCTAACTTTCTCCCACTCTGTAGTGTACATTTAGTGTTTTAATATTTCCTGTAATGATATATTTTGTTCTTGTTGTTTTTGATGATATTGAATTATTGTTGAGGGGCGCTAGCTCCTCCTATTGGGCGTTGACTTTGTGTGAACACAAACACGATGATTTGATTGGCTGATCATCATCCCATAGCGATGATTTGATTGGCTGATGTACATATTGAGGATAAAATGGATTTGATTGGCTGAGCATGGAATGTGATGTATGATGTGATAAGAGCGCCCCTCACTCCACACAAGTGTGATTTTTGTTGGAATCAGTGTTTGACTGAACTATGTTGCTGTTTTACATTAATGTCTAATAAATTATTCAATCAATCCTGTCAATAGAGGCCTCCATTCTCCTGATCTTTTGTTTTTCTCATGTTAAACCCTTAAAGGACAACTTTGGTTGTTTTTCAACTAAGGTTCATGTTTTAGGTTATTAGAGAAAGTAAAAGATGAGTGTTATATATTTTTATTTGCTGCTTTCTTTAATTTTAACAATTGTAGCTATTTTTGACAGGGGCGGGGAAATTCGAACAATTTGGTGAATGTATTTGTTTTAACAAATTGTATAGCGATTTCTTAATTATTTTTTTCTATAGTCCTACTTGACCCCAGGAAATTACATCTGCCCACAAAAGATCAAGGGATCTATTTTACGTGAAGAGGGAGGTGACAAACTGACATTTTGGAAAACAGTGAATTTTATTCCAAATACTTCACAGATTCACAGTTATTGTTACCACATAATAAACAGCTTTGATGTATTTTTATTTTAAAATATCAGTTAATACCAATATTGCATTTTAAGGCGCCCTCCACCCGAATCGGCAACCTTGGTGTCATCCTTGACCCCACCCTCTCCTTCCAGCCCCATGTCAACCAGATCACCAAAACCACCTTTTTCCACCTCTGTAACATTGCCCGCTTTCGTCCCATGCTATCCCACACTGCCGCTGAAACACTCATTCATGCCTTCATCACATCCAGACTCGACTACTGCAATAGCCTCCTGTATGGCGTCACCACCAAGGTTCTCAAAAAATGTTAAAAATTCCGCCACCCGCCTGCTCACCAGAACCAGATCCAGGGACCACATCACACCCATCCTCCGTGAACTCCACTGGCTCCCAGTCAAGTCCAGAAATTAATTCAAAATACTCACCATCACCTACAAAACCCTCAACAACCAGGCCATCTAGCTCTCTGAACTCATCAACAACCATGTCCCCTCCCACTCCCTCAGCTCAAGCGCTGGCAACGAACTTGAACCCCACAAATCCAACAAACGAACATGGGGAGACAGGGCCTTCGCAGTGGCTGCCTCTTCTCTTTGTAACTCACTCCCAACTCACATCAAAGCTGCCCCCAGCTTCGAAATGTTCAAAAGCACACTCAAAACCCACCTTTTCAAACTGGCTTTCCCTACATAACCCCCCCCCCCAACACACACACACACACACACACACACACACACACCATTCTTGTTTGTCTCTCTTTTGATTGTTTTCTAGTTTTTAACCTTTTAAACCTTTTAAATAGTTTTCAAATAAAACATGTCTGTACTTCTTTCTGTAAAGCGACTTTGGGTACCCAGAAAAGCGCTATATAAATCGTATATATTATTATTATAATCCAATACAGACAGGAACACATAGTGGAAACTTTTTTTTTTACCCCATGGTGTGAATGCAATGGTGTTTAAGCTAGTGACCCGAGTTATTTAGTTAGTTATTAGGTCACACCGTTTGGAGTGGACATTTTGTTATTGTCCTGTGAGAACTGTGGGCACGAAGGTGGTTCTTCAGATCACATGAATTGTTGAAACTCTTGTCACAATGTTTACAGTGAAATGTTTTTTTCTTCCAGTGTGGACATGCTGGTGTTTCTTCAATTCATCTGACCGTCTGAAGCTCTTGTCACAATGTTTACATTAGAAAGATTTTTCTCCAGTGTGGACACGAAGGTGTCTCTTCAGATCCCTTGAACTGTTGAAACTCTTGTCACAATGTTTACATTGGAAAGGTTTTTCTCCAGTATGGACACGAAGGTGTGTCTTTAGGGAACTTGATTGACTGAACCTCTTGTCACAATGTTTACATTGGAAAGGTTTTTCTCCTGTATGGACATGCTGGTGTTTCTTTAGATTACCTGACTGACTGAAACTCTTGTCACAATGTTTACATTGGAAAGGTTTTTCTCCAGTGTGGACATACTGGTGTATGTTCATGTCATCTGAACGACTGAAACTCTCTTCACAATGTTTACATTGGAAAGGTTTTTCTCCTGTATGGATAAGCTGGTGTTTCTTCAGATAATTTGACCACCTGAAGCTCTTGTCACAATGTTTACATTGGAAAGGCTTTTCTCCAGTGTGGACACGAAGGTGTCTCTTCAGATCACTTGATTGACTGAAACTCTTGTCACAATGTTTACATTGGAAAAGTTTTTCTCCAGTGTGGACATGCTGGTGTTTCTTTAGATTACCTGACTGACTGAAACTCTTGTCACAATGTTTACATTGGAAAGGTTTTTCTCCAGTGTGGACATACTGGTGTATGTTCATGTCATCTGAACGACTGAAACTCTCTTCACAATGTTTACATTGGAAAGGTTTTTCTCCTGTATGGATAAGCTGGTGTTTCTTCAGATCATTTGACCACCTGAAGCTCTTGTCACAATGCTTACATTGGAAAGGCTTTTCTCCAGTGTGGACACGAAGGTGTCTCTTCAGATCACTTGATTGACTGAAACTCTTGTCACAATGTTTACATTGGAAAAGTTTTTCTCCAGTGTGGACATGCTGGTGTTTCTTTAGGTTACCTGACAAACTGAAACTCTTGTCACAATGTTTACATTGGAAAGGTTTTTCTCCAGTATGGATACGCTGGTGTGACTTTAGATGACTTGAATTGTAGAAACTCTTGTCACAATGTTTGCATTGGAAAGGTTTTTCTCCAGTGTGGACACGAAGGTGTGTCTTCAGGTGAGATGACCGACTGAAACTCTTGTCACAATGTTTACAGTTAAAAGGTTTTTCTCCAGTTTGGACACGCTGGTGCTTCTTCAGGGAACCTGAGTCACTGAAACTCCTGTCACGCCGTTCGTCATCGTCTTCACTGTTCTTTTCCCAATCATCACTGTCTTCCGTGACTTCAGTGTCAGATTCAAGTTCAACTTCAACTTCAACATCAGAGCAGTGGGAAGATGTGTCTTCTTCATCATAATTTTCATCATCACCTTTCACTGCTAGTAATGTCAACGTTGACCCAACAGGTTCCTCTGGTCTTTGAAGTAGTTCCTCCTGTTCCTCTTTAAGCTCCTCCTCTTCCTCTGTAATGTGTGGAGGCTCTGGTTCCACCTGGAGCAGACTGGGGCTACCCTCCTGTTCAGGAAAAACCTCCTCTTTACACACAACCATGTGCAGGATGTCTAGGAGCAGAAACATAACATGATGGTCAACACTGGATTCCTAAAATGTAAATCCATTCTTCTTCCATGTTCCATGTACAAAATGAGCTATTACCTACCAAGATAAGATTGACTACACAGTTACTAACGACAGGTTATTACCAATGTTCCCTCTATTTATTTTTCGGTCTGAGCAAACACTCAAACCTCCTGAGCAGACATCAGCAACTACTGAGCAAACATACGTCACCTTGACACCAACTATCCAAACGTTAGATAATGCGAAGTGAGCGCCCCTCAATTCACACAGGTGTGATTTTGTTTGTTTTTTCCAAATGGATTTTGGTATACGAGTCAATGAATAGTTACATAAGGTTATGCAAGTTACATTATTTTTATTTTATATCAAGGTGGTAGGCTAGCAATTTTAGAAATATTCAGTTAGTCTATATCAGTGGTTCTCAACCTTTTCAGGCTGTGACCCGCCAAAGTAATCATATTTGAACTGGGGATCCCCACCCTGACAAGCAACAGAATGGTTCCACGGATAAATATTGTGAAAATAGCCAATCTACAAGCTCGTTGTGAACTTGTAGATCGGCTATTTTCACCAGTTTGACCAGTTTTGATAGCATGGTTTGCTGATTACTTTTGATGCAGTAATGGTATTTTTTCTTTTAGAGCCTTTGAGGTATTATAAGTCTTAAAAGTCCTTAAATTGTCACTTCACTGTCATCTGGGGTCCTCCCCCCACCCCCAAATCATGTGGAGACCCACAGGTTGAGAACGACTGATATATGAATAGCCTACTCAATTAGCCTGTCCCACCCAAGCCCGTTGTTGGCCAATACCACATTAGCAACGGTTACTAGGTTAGGAAACTCGGTCAAGCTTGCAATGCTGGTCAAAATGGTTAAGCAGTGTCAATACATATATTTGCTGTACAGCATGTGTGGGTTTGTTTTCTTACCTTATGAGCAAATTAGTCCATTCCATGAATTATTTCGCTCCGTTGTGCAGTTTAATAGTATCTATAAAAATAGGCTCTCATTGACTTCCATTGTAACGGGGAAACAGCTCTCAAAATCAGTCAGTTAGCACATAAGCGAACACAACAAAAGCTGATTCTGACAGTTTATGACATCAGGAAAACTCATGCCATCTTATTTTCGTAACTATATTGGTTGGAGATATACAGTGAAGCGGTTCTGGTGTTCCTCGTTTGTAAACAAGTCGCCATGCTGTTTGAGATGCACCCAGCTGCAGTCCCAGACATTTCTCATAAAGCATCTCCCTCAAACACGTCCAAAATTGTGTATGGTGTTTGCTACAAGTGGACGAGATCAAATGCATTTGTTTACATCCAACGTTCTGGATGGTAAGTCTGGGACCGAGGCTACTTCAGACCAATCAGATCGTTTTGTAGGCAAACAGGAACTTCTTTCCACACAAACTTGACAGGGTTGCCAAGTCTGCTTATTTCCCGCTACTTTTGACTTAAGGCTAATAATTAGTACTGTAATACATTACCAAAACATTAATTAGCATAGCTATAGGCCTACATAGTATTTATAATGATAAATGCATACAATATTTTTATTAGGATTATATATGGTCATATTATTGTGTTTGTTTTGGCTTGTTTTTCTTGATTTGGCTTTAAGAGTTGGCTTGTTTTTGGAGGTGGGTTGGCTTATATCTCTCACACAATGTGGCAACACCGAAGTCAAAACAAAAACATTACAACGTTGATATTTTGTATTAAAAATAAAACGGTCATAATCAGCTTAGTGTTCTAAAAGAGTGAGTTTGAGAGTTGTTTCCCTGTTACAATGGAAGTCAATGAGAGCCTATTTTTATTTATATAAAATATTTCTAATATATAGGCTACTATTAAACTGCACAACGGAGCGAAATAATTCATGGAATGGACTAGTTTGCTCGTAAGGTAAGAAAACAAACCCACACATGCTGTACGTCAAATATATTTATTGACACTGCTTAACCATTTTGACCAGCATTGCAAGCTTGACCGAGTTTCCTAACCTAGTAACCGTTGCTAATGTGGTATTGGCCAACAACGGGCTTGGGTGGGACTTAGCGACAGGCTAATTGTGCATTACATGGTGGGCATGAGAAACCGTAAAAACTTTATTGGGACACACACACTAAGACCGAGTTTGTTGGTGTGTCAACTTTCTCAGATTGTCGAACGTCAGCAGCCCCTACTACGCCAGCTATGAGCTATTATTATATGTAGCTCTACATAGCAGAGGGATTGATTGATTGATTGATTGATTGATTGATTGATTGAAGAAAGCTGTATTAAATGATTGGATAATTACAGAGAGAGGTTCCATATGGGACTAGACCGCTAGAGATTAACGATTAACTTCCACATGTTGTTTCATTCACAAGTACACTGGACTGGAGGCTTGTTGTGCTGTAGTGATAACAACAACGTTAGCTAACCAGCTAATGCGAAGCTAACGTTATTCCCCCTCTCCTTGTTGCGCACAGCCGCACTTCCATCCGTTCGCCTTTTAAAACTAAATGTCCCATCAACGCACGCCGGGTCCAAGGCGCAACGCAATCTTATCTGGTTCTTGGGGTTTCATTAACACTGACTGCAGTGCTGTGACTGCTGTCTGCTCCTTACGTCTCCACCTAAGGTCCTCACTCGCCGCGCAGACGGCGCAGTATACACAGGAGGAGAGGAGAGGAGAGCAAAGAGTAAAAAAAGGAGGGGAGGAGACCTGTCTGTCGCCTCGCCTCAGTCGCCTGTGTAATCTAAATGAACTGTGAAGTAAATAGAAATAAAGTGTGGGCAAATGTCGACTCGGGATAGGTATTATTACTGTAATGTAGATGATACTCGGGGGGAACACCTTTTTCTTTTAAAGAACACCAGCGTCGGTGTCTGTGGCTGGGAGACGAGAGCATTTGGCCATGTGCGCGCGCGCACGGTCGCACGTTAGGGGGAACATTGGTTATTACTGTCTTGAAAGTTTTAGCAAAATACATTGTTTCTTCAGGAACAATATTTTCTAGTTTGCCATTGTTACTGTCCAGTGAAAATAAGACAGAACATATTAAAGAAAGGAAGAGAACATGAAACTTACTGAGGTGTGGCTGGTCTTCAGCTTCCTGTTTAATAGAAACGTCTTCAGCTTCCTGTTTAATAGAAACGTCTTCAGCTTCCTGTTTAATAGAAACGTCTTCAGCTTCCTGTTTAATAGAAACGTCCCTGGCTGAGTCTGGAGAGTTCATCTTCACCTGGGAGTGATGCATCATGGGTATTGTAGTTCTTATGAGTCTGAAGAGTTCATCTTCACCTGCAGTCTGGACTCCGGTCTGAAATCAAGTGAATAAGGAAGGACTTTAATAACTGGAGATCTATAGTCCGGCAGCCAGGGGTGGGGAGTGGGAAATGTGTTTTTATTGGCCTAAAGTATTGCCTATATAATTAAAAATACTTAATTTAATGAGTCCACTTGCTGACCGGCTGTTAGTATTGAGCAATTTATTTTATAAGGTCTTATATGTGACCATACCATTACCTATATAGGGCAAGATGTCAACATTTAATTATGCTTTAACGCTTAGGCCGCCAGCATTTGATAACTTGTGATATAATTCACGCCAGCATTTTTCCCTGTCTTATTTTGAAGAGCAAAAAACCAAGACCGGAAGTTATGATCTTATGTTAGGGTGTGTGACGATAATAAAACGGGTCCGCTTCTTTAATGCCTCTACAGTTTGCCTTCCCGGTGCCACGGTCCACACAATACACAAAGCTCTCCAGGACATGCTTCCTTCTCTCCCACCCACCATTAAGTGCATAATAGTCCACGTTGGCACAAATGATACGGCCCGTCGCCAATCGGAGCTGCTACGAGATCAATTTTTACACCTCATTGATCTCCTGCGTAGTTGTGGAAAATCTTTCCTCCTCTCTGGTCCCATCCCAACCTTTCGCCGTAGCGACGAGCATTTCAGCAGGCTCGTTACCCTCAATGCCTGGCTCCAGCGTGTCTGCCGCACGTTCGATATAGGCTACATCGACAATTTTAATTTATTCTGGGAACGTCCCTCCTTCTACTTTAGAGACGGTCTACACCCGAGCAGGCTTTGGCATCCAACATAGCCTTTAGCCTCCACCTCCTCGCTCCCAGCCCCCACCTGACCAAAACACCTTTGACCAGTCCTGTCGTGTCCCCCACTGATTGATGTCCCCCTGGTCCCGGCCCCCATCACAATAGTTCCGCGTTATTTTCCACAATTTCAAACGGGCCTGGACCAACATCTACGTCCACCCTCACAGCCCTTTTTCTCATCACCAGTCTGTCTAACAATGCCACTGCTCACTTATGCATTTAATCTCCCATCCCTGTTCAAATTGGCCATAGACCGCACTGTAAACCCGAATCCCACAGAACCAAACCCAGCAACCTCCGGCCGCTAAAACGCGCCTCGTTTACGCCATCACCCAACCCAGACGTTAAACTACATATGGCCCTTTTCAACACACGATCCATGAAGGAGAAAACTTTTTTATTGCAAGACTTCATCACCAGCCACGACTTGGATATTATGCTTTTAACAGAAACATGGGTCCCGATGGGTGACTCAACCTCTTTCTCTGAACTCCTCCCTCCGGACCGTTCTTTTTTCAGCACCCCCCGAACGAAGGGGATGGGAGGGGGTCTAGCGTCAATTTTTAAAAATAATATTAATTGCACCCTAATTCAGCCCGTAGCTACATACTCTAGCTTTGAACTGCAATGCTTTGAGCTAAAAATGTCCCCCCGCGCTTTTAACCAGTCAACTGCATCACAATTTTCCACTATGTTCAATACTTCTGCGCCCACTACCACGTTCACAACTCCCACCGCAGAAGCGCTCCTCTCTGTCTTCAGTACAACATGCACTTCAATTCTAGATTCCATCGCCCCCCTCAGGCAAAAACGCACTACTGCACTTTCCGAGCCTTGGCTAAATGACACCACCAGATCCCTCAGACGCGCATGCAGGCGCGCTGAGAGATCCTGGAATAAGAACAAGCTCCACGTCAACCGCGAGATCTTAAATGGCTGCCTGGTCACATACCAACGAGCTGTTAAAAATGCCAAATCGGCCTTCATTTCCAACACAGTCTCAAATAATAGCCATAAACCCCAGGTACTGTTTAACATTTTTAATTCCCTTATAAATCCCCGTGATGCCTCCCCCCTCATCCCATCACTTCCTCTATGTGAGAATTTCCAACGATTTTTTATAGATAAAATATCAGACCTCAGGGCACTGCACACCTACATCCCCCCTCCCCCTGCAATCTCACCCTGCCCCGCTGTACTTGACCATTTCACTCCAATATCTCTCCCCTCACTTCTTGACATAGTTTCCCATCTCCGGCCTACAAACTGCCCCACTGATAGCATTCCCCCCCGCCTTCTCAAAGAAGTTTTCGACACTGTCGGCCCAACCCTAGTCACCCTATTAAACACATCCCTTCTCTCAGGACAGGTCCCCGCCCCCTTCAAACATGCTGTAGTTCACCCCCTAATTAAAAAGAAAAACCTTGACCCATCTACCCTCTCTAACTTCAGGCCCATCTCCCAACTACCATTCCTCTCCAAAGTCCTGGAGAAAATAGTATATACTCAACTGCAATCCTTTTTAATTACTCACGACCAATATGAAAAATTTCAATCTGGTTTCAGACCCGGCCACAGCACGGAAACAGCCCTCCTGAAAGTTTTTAACGACCTCATTTTAACAGTGGACTCCGATAGCCCTGCCATTTTAGTTTTGCTGGACCTATCCGCTGCCTTCGACACGGTCGACCACCGAATCCTAATCTCAAGACTGGAACAGCAGGTTGGCATCTCCGGGATGGCCCTAACTTGGTTCAGATCCTACCTGACTGATAGAACTTTCTCCGTCCAGCTGGGTGAATTTTCCTCATCCGCTGCCCCCCTTACCTGTGGGGTCCCCCAGGGCTCGATTTTGGCCCCACTACTGTTTTTATTATATATGCTGCCCCTCGGACCCATCCTCTCCAAACACGCCATCTCCTTCCACTGCTACGCGGATGATGTCCAAATTTACATGCCTCTCACATCCGCCAGCAATAACTCACTCAACCCCCTAACCAACTGTTTAGAGGACATAAAAATCTGGATGGACGCAAACTTTCTTCACCTTAATGACAATAAAACTGAAATCATCATCTTTGGACAACACCCCACCCCCCCCTCTGTCACCAACCTCGGCCCCCTTACATCTAACATCCATACCAGTGCAAAAAATCTTGGCGTTATATTCGACAACCACTTCAACTTCGACAAACAGATCAGCTCGGTTGTTAAAACTAGTTTCTTCCATCTCCGTCTACTTGCCAAGATCAAACCCTACCTCCCCCTCAAACAATTCGAAACTGTCATCCACTCATCCATCTCCTCCAGACTAGACTACTGTAACGCCCTTTATCATGGTATCCCCCAATCCGCTCTCAGACGACTCCAACTGGTACAAAATGCTGCTGCCCGCCTCCTCACCGGTACCAAAAAATATGACCACATCACACCAGTCTTAATTTCACTTCATTGGCTCCCCATAAAACAGAGAATCGATTTCAAGATTATTTTATTCACCTTCAAATCCCTCAACGGCCTGGCCCCCCCATATATGGCCGAACTCATCCACCAATACCACCCCACCAGAGCTCTGAGGTCTGCGGACCAGTCATTGCTGACCGTGCCAACGTCACGCACCCTCAGAACAAGAGGTGACCGCGCTTTTGCGGTGGCAGCCCCTAAGCTCTGGAACAACCTCCCCCCCCCATATTAGAGCTGCTCAATCTATCAATATATTCAAATCCCTTCTCAAAACGCACCTTTTTTCCCTTGCTTTTAATGTGAACTGATTTTAAACTTTTTAGCCACTGCATATTATTTGAATTTGTTTATTGTTGTCTTTTGTTGTAAAGCACTTTGGTCAACTTCGGTTGTTTTATACGTGCTATATAAATAAAGTTTTGATTGATTGATTGATTGATGCGTCATCATTCCATGTTTACCGCGGGTGCTGCTAAAACATAATGGAGGCGCATCACAGCGCCGGCTCTAAACCTTGTTTGGACCAAAAATGCCATCTGGGACAAGGGATAGGAGATACAGGCGAATGAAAGAAACAGAATCAAACCCCGGCCCTGCCCTACCCTAACTGGGTCGGACCGAGGCTCGGCCAGACCCTAACAATTACCATACTGTTAACACTTTCACCGCTCCCCTAGTGTCCATGTGAAATTACTGCAGGCAGCCAGGCAATATCTGTGAATAAGTGCCAACTACTTCCGGCTCACACAGTCCAATACAACGAGAGGAGGAGCAATACGTTTTACGAGCAGCGGTCGACATGTCTTAGTTTTCACCACATGCGGTAATATGGCTTGAACGATGCGATCAGAAATCACTATTTAGTTCTGAGCGTTGGGCTGATTGGACTAAAACAACAACTTTGGACTATTTTTTGGAGAAAACAAGCAGCAAAGAAACGACAATGCATTATGATCAATCAAAAGCACTATAAAAGACCAATTGGGCACTCATTGCCAATGAGTGCCCAATTGGTATATATGTGTTACAATCACACGACCGAGCTAGTGATCGCTAGTGAGCTAGTGATCTCTGACCCCCCCCCCCCCCCCCCCCTCCTGAAGAGAGGACGGCGGGCCGCTTCCTTTACGTGTAGAAGCCAGGGCATCTGGGCACGGTGGCACAGTTGGTAGTGCTGTCGCCTCACAGCTAGAAGGTCCTGCGTTCGGTTCCCGCTCTGGGCACTGTGGGTGCTGGCGGCGTGTTTCCTCCTCCGCGTCATCAGTGCCCATACCCGAAGGCGGGGTTGGCGAAAGGGCCTTTTTGTGTGGAGTTTGCATGTTCTCCCCGTGTCCCCTAGGGTAGGTACCCTCACAAAAAAACATGCAGTAATCCTGGTCTCTAAACTGCCTCCCCCTGGCCAGCCGGGGCGCCTGATGGAGGGGAAAGGAACTGGTTGGAATAACGTGTTCCTTCCACGCGCTACGTCCAACCAGGGAAACTCCCCCCTGTCAGGTGTAAAGGAGCAACTTGGACACTCAGTTATGAAGGGAGCATGAGTTAAGTCCGTTGCTCTCCCCAGGTTGGCGGAGGGTGTGTAGAGCCCAGGATCACAGTAGATGCACAGGGGTGAAAAATGGGTTACAAAATCGTGGGATAAAAAATATATTAAAAAAAAAGAAGCCAGGGCATCTAAAATGGACGTGCCCATGATCTAGTGTGTGTGAATAGAAGAGAGTCACATTTCACCGAACACCACAACACTTGATTCCCCCCTCACCTCCTGTTTATCCATGGTTTCTCCCGAGGAGGAGGACCTTGCGAGATGGGGGGTCTGTCTCTCGGTCTCGGAAAAAACATGATGAATTGAACTGCCTAAGCACCGACTTGCCCATATGATGCCAACCGCCATAAAACCCCACGGCGAATAAGAATAATCTGCACCGGATCGGCATTGCATAACGTCTGCAACACACATGGACGGATGCATGTTTCCTTCTTCATACTATGAACTAACAAACGAATCACAGTATCGAGGGACAACATGACAACAGTGGCCGCTGGCCAGGTTACAGGTCTTCCGTTGGGGGATCACGATCACGGATCACCATAGCCGTCTTCGTCAGCGATCACTAGCTCGGTCGTGTGATTGTAACACTTTTTTATTCATTATAATTGCAGTGATGAGACCGCAATGAACGCGTCAGGGACGTCATCGACCCGGTTGTAATGTATAACGCATCCTAAACCGCTGTGTACAGTGGAAGCCCTTTTTCCCTTCCTTGTTGATGTGTTATCACAGCAGAGCTTCATCGCTCCTACGGGGGAGCGATGAAAAGTGCTTCACAGAAGGTGTTCAGAGAGAGAGGCATGCCCAAACATGTCCCCTATAGCTTGCAAACCACCCACATCGCCGATTCAGTAACCCGTCTCTCTCACCGTTATACTATAGTTCTGAACCGAACGGTGGAATGGGACTTTTTATAGCCTACGTATCAAGACTGTTACTGCGATCGAGACAATGAAAGCAGATCTGTGAGATAGATCAGGTGAGGCGCGCAACACCATCATCATCCTCATGAAAGAAGAGTTATGAAGGTTTAAAGTCACAGACATTGACAGGCAGATATAAAAATGAACACAAATAAATGAATAACCTATTCTCCTCTTGCACAATGTAGTAGACGGGACTTCCTGGTTCTGTATCCCCCGTCTCTTCACTTCCGGCCCATCCACAGTGCATTGATTTCGCTGCATTTCTACGGACGATATTATTATTTTCTCGTCACTGGTAAATTCTGTAAGTACGTTTAAAAATTAATTTTATTTGTATGGTTCATTAATATACCTTTCGTTTTTATCGGAATTGTTTTATCGTGTGTTAATATTTCCAAAGAGAAATGATGTGGATTGCTACTAGGCGGTAGGCGGTACTAGGCGAATTGGCTGTGCACACTGCTACTGTAGATTCTAAGGTAAACCTTTTATTATGCTACAATCTGTTTAATAAGCTAACGTTTGTTAAGTGTTTTTATCAGTGGTGTCTTTTAAGCTTTTGGGGCTTTATTTAATGTATAAATAAATATACATCAAAATAAACGTTTACTGTTAGAGCAAGGACCCGTTTGGGGAAGCACCCTATGATGGTTTAATTTGTTTGTGCATACTGCATATAATCATGAGACATCATCACGTTTGTTAGACCTAGACTCGTTTGATAATGACAAAGAACACGTTAGCAACATTAGCATCATCATCAAGACATTTAGCATCACAGATTAGCTCCGTCTGAAGCCAATCTCTCATAGCCATTAATGAACGGTTTGCATAATTACAGTACATTCAAGCACAACTCAATACAACAACTGTTAACTGTGAATTCAATCAATTCATCATAATGATAAATGATGTTTGTGTTTGTGATGTTTTATAATGTTATGCCAAATATGTTCAGTATGTCTGCTTTTTCCACCACTGCCTGCATCTGATCACAGATAAATGTATTTATCTGTACAAACACTCTGTACTTTATTATTATTTTTTCATATTATAAGGCCTACATACTCTTATTATTGCATGACAAAAGGTGAAATTGGGCTATCTACATGCTCACAAGTCACAATGCAATGTGGTCTTGTAGATCTTTTTTTTATTATTCAAATATTAATAACCCTGTTTCTGTGTGTAGGGACCCACAACCAGGTAGCCTTCATGATCATCTGACAAATACAGGAGGACAGTGTTGGCAGGTATGTTTTTTTATTCATTATTATTGTATCATATATGGAAGCTTTCTGTGTTCTGTTTGTTTATCTGTCTGCATGCATACTCCTGCTATACAAGCTGTATGAAGATCTAAGTCAAGATGTAAAATTATAGGATGGACCTGTACTGATCAATTTGGTTCCATTTGTATGCTGGAAGTTGGATACATACTTGTAAATCAAACCTTTCACACATGAATGCAATATTTTGAAAATCTATTATTTTTCTAGGAATGGCAGTGGCTCCTTTGAAGTCATCCCTTTTGATGTTGACAAGCCACCTTGCCCTCAGTTCAGCATTAGCTGGGATGGCATGGAAACTGAGCGAACAGACTGAAGCTGATGTAGAGCAAAGAGGGACTGAGCAAAACTCTGCAGAACCACACGCCCTCTTCATATACTTTACAATGCCTTTCTTCATCCTGGAGCAAAACTCTGCAGAACCACACGCCCTCTTCATATACTTTACAGTGCCTTTCTTCATCCTGGAGCAAAAAACCAGGCGCATATAGACAATTAGATTTTATAAAGAATCAGTCTTTTGTGAGAAACACAGACACAAAAATGCTGCATTCTTTAGGTACAGTGTCTTGACCAATACACATATGAGTACATAGAAGCACGGCAGGAATTCATTAAGATGTGTGTTTGGGAGAGGAGAGAGAGACCAGTGGATAACTGCACCGATCAGACAGATGTGGTATGATACAATAATACAAATGAATAAAAAAAACATACCTGCCAACACTGTCCTCCTGTATTTGTCAGATGATCATGAAGGCTACCTGGTTGTGGGTCCCTACACACAGAAACAGGGTTATTAATATTTGAATAATAAAAAAAAGATCTACAAGACCACATTGCATTGTGACTTGTGAGCATGTAGATAGCCCAATTTCACCTTTTGTCATGCAATAATAAGAGTATGTAGGCCTTATAATATGAAAAAATAATAATAAAGTACAGAGTGTTTGTACAGATAAATACATTTATCTGTGATCAGATGCAGGCAGTGGTGGAAAAAGCAGACATACTGAACATATTTGGCATAACATTATAAAACATCACAAACACAAACATCATTTATCATTATGATGAATTGATTGAATTCACAGTTAACAGTTGTTGTATTGAGTTGTGCTTGAATGTACTGTAATTATGCAAACCGTTCATTAATGGCTATGAGAGATTGGCTTCAGACGGAGCTAATCTGTGATGCTAAATGTCTTGATGATGATGCTAATGTTGCTAACGTGTTCTTTGTCATTATCAAACGAGTCTAGGTCTAACAAACGTGATGATGTCTCATGATTATATGCAGTATGCACAAACAAATTAAACCATCATAGGGTGCTTCCCCAAACGGGTCCTTGCTCTAACAGTAAACGTTTATTTTGATGTATATTTATTTATACATTAAATAAAGCCCCAAAAGCTTAAAAGACACCACTGATAAAAACACTTAACAAACGTTAGCTTATTAAACAGATTGTAGCATAATAAAAGGTTTACCTTAGAATCTACAGTAGCAGTGTGCACAGCCAATTCGCCTAGTACCGCCTACCGCCTAGTAGCAATCCACATCATTTCTCTTTGGAAATATTAACACACGATAAAACAATTCCGATAAAAACGAAAGGTATATTAATGAACCATAAAAATAAAATTATTTTTTAAACGTACTTACAGAATTTACCAGTGACGAGAAAATAATAATATTGTCCGTAGAAATGCAGCGAAATCAATGCACTGTGGATGGGCCGGAAGTGAAGAGACGGGGGATACAGAACCAGGAAGTCCCGTCTACTACATTGTGCAAGAGGAGAATACATACAAGTAAGATGCGCAAACGCGGGAAGCAAACGCAGCTCGTACATTTTTGGGTTTTTTTAAGATATATTTTTTAAGTGTGTGTGTGTGTGTGTGTGTGTGTGTGTGTTTTGTGTGTGATACAGTTGCGCCCTCTGGTGGCGGGCATGTGGTGTTACAGCATGACAGACAGACAGACACACAGACAGACAGACATGTTCTACTAGGTCTCATAGTTAGTGCTCACTGCGTTCGTAACTATACACCAAATGAAAGCCCTGAATGTCTACTTTTAGGAGGAAAACAGTACACATTGATCCCATGTACAGTTTGTCAGTAATAGGTTATTGAATGCAGCTTGTGCCCACCAGAGATAACTTTAGAGAAGGCATGGACCTGAACAACTAAATATTCACAAAATAAGGCCTATATATGTACATACTATATACCGTATCAAACAGAAGACTGTCTGCTTTCATAAGAAAAAAACTAATACTGTAATAATAAAAATCACACCCCTGTGAAGTGAGCGGTGCAACTGTTGCAACGCTCACTTCACAGGGGTGTGATTACATTTACATTTAAATGGTGTGTGTTAGGGTTACATTTCAATAGTGTGTGCACCACAACACAATAGGGCAGTAACCAAAGTCGACTTCTCAACAAGTCAACTTCATTGTCACAAGTCAACTCGCACCAGGAGAAGTCGAACAAATAATTAAACTAGAAAAAGTGGCCCTCGGGGCACAGGTCTCCACTAAGCCAGGTCAGGTTTTAGCAACCTGGTGGCGCTATAACAGGCCAATGTGAAAAGGGTGGGATATCATCCTCAGCCTAGCAAGAAAGTGTGTGAAAGATTTCACATAAATTGCACGATGCGTTCATGATTTGAGGCTTTTTGTTCAAAACGGGCCAATCTTGAAAACGAATTATATCCAATTAGGATGGAATATAAAATATCGGACAGATCCGTCTTGAACACATAGATATAGAGATACTGTGTAACGATTCTGAGACTTTTGGACAGAATGAGGAGTAATATAAAAAAAATAGTTTTACAAAAGTTGGCCTCCTGGTGGCGCTATAAAAGGCAGATGTGAAAAATGTAGATCAAAGGTTTGGCCTCTAGGGAGTGTGCATACAACGTTTCACGCAGATCGGTGCAGTTATAGGTAAAGAATGTGAAAAGCTGCCTCATGGTGGCGCCATTATAGGCAGTTCTGGAGAATGTGGGGCAGAGGTTCATCATTGGCATCCAGGGAGTGTGCATGCAAAGTTTGGCATCCACCGGGTTAACGGTGTCAGAGATTAGCTGGTAACGGACGGACGGATGGACACACACGTATGGAGTGCAAAACATACTCTCTCCCCATGCCTTTGGCCTGGTGGAGACAAAACTCAGATTGACTAAGATGTACGACTTGTACGTGTTAACATTACAGTGGACAGAGTACAAATCCTGATCATTTACAAACTATGTTTGCACCTTTGACAACCTGCAGCTTGAAAAGGCCTTCAGCTCATCTCTGAACTCGGTAGAATCTGCACCTGGCTCGCTGATAACAAAAACTATCATTACACCTGGGAAAAACTGAATCTTTGTTTTTTTAATATATTTTTTTATCCCACGATTTTGTAACCCATTTTTCACCCCTGTGTCAATCATCTAATGTGATCCTGGGCTCTACACATCCTCCGCCAACCTGGGGAGAGCAACGGACTTAACTCATGCTTCCTTCATGCTTGAGTGTCCAAGTTGCTCCTTTACACCTGACAGGGGAGAGTTTCCCTGGTTGGACGTAGCGCATGGAAGGAACACGTTATTCCAACCAGTTCCTTTCCCCTCCATCAGGCGCCCCGGCTGGAGACCAGGATTACTGCATGTTTTTGTGAGGGAACCTACCCTAGGGGACACGGGGAGAACATGCAAACTCCACACAGAAAGGCCCTTTCGCCAACCCCGCCTTCGGGTATGGGCACTGATGACGCGGAGGAGGAAACACGCCGCCAGCACCCACAGCGCCCCGAGCGGGAATCGAACCCAGGACCTTCTAGCTGTGAGGCGACAGCACTACCAACTGTGCCACCGTGACCCCAAAAACTGAATCTTTGGATCAAATAGTAAGCTCAAAAAGGCAGATGGCTTCTTGGTTAGAGTGGGTGACAATAATATCATCCTGGAGGCAAACTCAAAGAACAATTCCTATACAAGATCTCCTCACTCTCACTGGTCAACAAAAACACCATGAAGACCCTAACAGGAGTTTTCGTAAAAGGTTTCTTTAAATCCTTTAGTGCTATCTAGTGTTAGCATGCTCACACTGCAGAGGTTCCGCCCGTCTGCTCCCACTCTACGGAGCTTGTTTCCTTTCCGGGTGAAACAGGAAGGTGGGGGCCTCTGTGAGGACCACAACACCACTCACATTAGCTCACAGCCTTTAGCTAGCAGTACAAGCAGCTACATTTTATCAGCGATGCAATACAAACTCAAAAATCACATTTATAACAGACTGATTGATTGAAGTGGAAATGGAAGCTATCTTTCTCACAACATTTTTGTAAAAACAAATCTTGTCTAAAACATAATCTGCCTAATGATGATGTCACTGGAGGACGGTTTCTGAACTGCCCACAGCCCTCCTATGAGGCACAGACTGAGTAGAAAATAATTGTGCCATTTTATCATGATTATTAGTGAGGACCTATTATATGAAGATAGGTTGAAAAGTGGTGAAGTGGTCCTTTAACAGTTTGCAGAATTACAGTACATTTCAAGTGCAACTCAATACAAAAACTGTTGATTGTGGACGACACCAAGCATGTTTACAATCGGGTCCACCCTTTTTAATTCATCAGAACATGTATCCTTTATTACATATGAGAAGTGGTACCCAGAAGCAGAAGAAAAACCCAAAGCCACAACAGCTACGTCGCTATTGCAACACCCACAACACCATCTTACACACTACACCCACACGGCAGTGACGTCACACACTTACCCTTCGTAGGCCTTCGCAGTGGTCGGGACCTATCTCCTCAAAACGCGTCGTTCGCCAACACTCAGCACCAGCCCACAAACATTAGTATTTGTATTGCCACTAATAATGCCTCACTTCCACACTCACGCCGCCAATGCATTTGTTTAATACACACATTCTCGGGCCAAACACCCAAACACCCACATCCCCGAGCCTTTCCTACACGGAACACGGAATCACTGCTGCCTATGCTGTTGCCCAAACAGGGCCAGAAACAAGCCCAACAGGCCCAGAAAACAAGGCCTTTAACCACGCTACTTACATACACAACAACTCGCTTACAATTCGCAAACCTGGCAACACTGCCCTGCCTCACACATCACCAGCTCTGCCTCATACGTCACCAGCTCTCTGCAAAATCTCTTCTCTCCGTCTCTCGGCTCGCAGGAGGAAGAGGAATTCTACGCTCGCAATTTCGCTTATTCCTTCTAAATCTCTGTATTTTAAATATCACTGACAAAGCGAATCTCTTACTTACATCAACATTGTTCTGTGTCAGTCGTTGCTTTGTGCCTACATATTGACATTACACATATCGATTTGGCTATTTACGCCTGACAGCCAACTGCCCAGTACACACACACACACGCACATGCACGCCTGTAAGCCACCCCCCCCCCACACACACACACACACACACACACACCAACATGCAATTCATTAAATAACTCCATTTCTCTGCACGTGCGCACACAACATTATTTGCTCACAAACAATATTAGACAAAGTTTGAGCCACAAACACATTGCTCTCTCTCTCTCTCTCTTCTCCTTTTGTATACATTAAATAGGCCTATTCATGATTCTGCTTATAGAGAAGTAGCCTATGTTAGTTTGTTTTATGGACTTGAGAGCTACTATCAAAACGACCAGCTCAACATACCCACCAAATAAAACTATCATCCCATTGCTGAAAATAGTTACAAAATGTAATTGAGGGGCCTTTCATATAGGCTACATATAAGACAAACGCACATGGAATGGGAAATAGAGGGGGAAAAATGCAAATCGTAGGCTTTCATTTTTGTTGGTATTTGATTTTGCTACTGATGATTGTAAACAACAACAAGTATTGCATTGTGTGTTTGAGCTGACAGGCCCTTTTTGATGTCAATCAATCAAGTCATCTCAGTTCATCTAAAGCGGCAGATGCAAAAATCGTTTTTTATATTAAAATTATATATATTTTTTAGTGCCATGTCATGTGGTCTACCTGCAAAGCCTTTGTAGATCGTGATCTACCATTTGGGCACCACTTAACGTCAGATCAGGGGTTTTTGTCGGCCAGCGCCAAAAATGCTCCCCGAAAGCATAATCACAGGAAATACCGGGCAGTGTGTACGAGCCTTAACATGTTGACTACACTACACTACACATAATAACTAATAACCCATCCGTTACTACATGTGGAGTCAACTCCCGCAATTTCCTTCTTCCCATAGTGCGTGGCGAAGTAACTCTGGGATTGAGTGGCCGCGAAGCGGCCACGAAATTCTAGTAGTATACGTACAGAGATACAAAAACATCTAGGGCTCCATCTGGCGCCACCCTTAACCCTTATCCCTAAAAATATTCGCTATTTTGAAAAAATATTTTAAAATAGTTCAACTAGCCGATCTACACATTGTGAGCTTGTAGATCAGCTATTTGAACGATTTTGAACGTTTTTAGTTCAGGGATAAGGGTAGCCCCTCTCGGAACCCTCCGTAAGGCTTTTCTGAAATTTGGAAGTCACTTTACGTAGGGTCCCTGTGCGTATCTATATTTTCTTATTGAAATGATAGAACGCGGACATAAATATCGTCGTTAACGTCGCATCTGCGCCGTTTGACGGCTTATTTTAGTTTGAGTTATTCTGAATTTGTGAACTATAAGTACCTATACATACCACTGCGAATATCACCTGTGGCGTGGAAGCCGTTAAGTATTTTTAATCTATGTTTGACCGATTTGGTCGCTTTGATTCTTCTTGTTTATTTACTGTTTATTGTACCGCCTCCCGATGTGCGGTTGGCTTGTGCCGGCTACGTTCCTGCCTCTGATCTGCTCTGTCAACAAACGGCTTAACGGCTTCCGCACCACAGGAGATATTCGCAGTGGTATTTATAGGTACTTATAGTTCACAGATTCAGAAGCCCTAAAAAGAAAATAAGCCGTCAAAGAGCGCAGAAGGACGTATCTGAAGGTATTTACGTTTATTTATGTGTGCGTACCCGGTGGCAGGGTGGAGGTGGAATAGCCCCAGCTAGCAAGTCATGGCGCGCCGCCTGCGGGAGGCGGTCGCCGCGCGCCGCCGATCGTGTCCTCCGCCGGGCGCGTCGCACGATGTGGCCGCGTCGTTCTTGATCAGCGTGTGCCGTGCGCGCCGACGCGCGTGTAGCCGGCGCCCCGCTTCTCTGCCGCGACTCGAACGTCAGCTACCGAAGGCAGCAGCAGGACAGCGTGGAGCTGTCTTATGACACCACTCCCCCCCCCCCATATATATTGCGACCGCGCACCCCTCCTCCCCCATGCTCACCTCCCTCCCACATATTTATAGAAACATAATAAAGCAGAAAATGTATACTTAATTTTGTTTCTTTATTAGGAAAAAAAAAGGTTACAATGAAATAATTTAGGCGCATAGAAAAAATATGTAAACAACCAAGTTTAGAATACAAGAAAACAGTCATACCATTCAAACACTTTAACCATCATTGTTGGCTCACGAGCTTGTAGATTTGCTATTTTTGAAAAATCGTGAAAATGTGGCCCAAACACAGTGAACGTTTTAACTAAAAACTGCAAGGATTTAGAAGACATTTTGTGGAATCAGTTCTCAAGTTTAATTTCTATAAAACACCAAGTCTATTCTGTGTGGAGTTAGTTATGTAGGCCCAGTAATGTTGCAATAACAGTTACACAGCAATAAACAGAACACACAATCGAGATTCACCTTTTGAGCAAGAAATAGTGCAGCATACATTCAAGAGTCCATTTGGAAACCCCTATAGCGGTGGGTTTGAACCCTTTTCATGCCAAAGTTATTCAGCATTTGAGCCACGGACCACCGTTTGATGAGCTGCCTGCCGTGCCTGCCCTGGTGGTGGCCGCCAGCAGAAGTTCCAAAATGCACCCTGTCCAACGTCTCCGGCTCTCAGACCCCAGGTCCCTGTCACTGAAGTCCAAGATCCCGTGGTTTTAGCCACTTTAACCATTATTTAAAAAGCTGTCAGCTGTTGAAAACGAGTTTGCTAATTTTGAAACATCGTGAAAATGTGCCACAAATCTGTAAATATATATTATTTTGCAGCAAACGTTTTAACTAAAATCTGTGAGGATTTAGAAGACATATCAGTTCTCAAGTTTAAGTGCTTAAGTCTTTAAAACACCAATTCTCTTCTGAGTGGAGTCAGGAGTTTCTGAGCGTAGCAATGTGTGTATGTCCCCGTGTCTGTATGTCCGAGCACGGAAAGCTGGGTGCGTTCCTTGAGGTCTGGATGTTGCGTATAGTAGAGGGTCAGGGAAACCCGACTGGTGGTAGCCTTTCCAGCAGAGGTTGCATTTGAAGTCGATAGGTCTTCCTCCAGCGAAAGTTCGTCTGAAATCACAGAATTAATTAAATAAATTATTTTCACCTTAATCATAGGCCTACCTACCATCACTGCTGTGAAATGTGGGATAACGTTTTGATGGCTGTGAGAACCACTGCCTTAACCCATTTAGACCTGAGGACGCATCTGTGTCGCCTCATAGGTTTTAAACATTATTTTAAAAGCTGTTATCTGTTGAAAAATAGCAGATCTACAAGCTCATAGTGTGGCACAGAGTGCCACAGTACTCATCATAATACACCTCAGTCATTTAAAATGTTATGATTGTAAAATGAACAATTACCGTAAATTAAAGAACGATGTCTCAGCTCTGTACAGCATGTCACCTTGTCTGTAAAATGAAATCAAATTCAAGTCAAATTCCTTTCAAATGTAACAGCAAACTTGAGGCAAGAGAGCTTGTAGCATGCAACCTTAATTCAGTGGTAGAAATGTTCTTACCGTTTGTACGCCCAACAGATCCAAGTCCTGTGTCTGAAATCACAGTAACAACAAAATGGTAAACATTGTATGTACATAAAATCAATTTGATGAAAACAGAAGATCTACAAGCACACAATGTGCTGCGAGCTTGTAGACCAGCTATATTCAGCATGCAACCAAGTGTAAAAATCAGGCTTAGAATAAAACAACAAAATGACTAAAATGACAAAAATTAAATCAAAATGTGTTGTAATTAGACAAATCTTTATTTGCAATTGTGGCCTAGCAAAAGCACTAACTAGAGGAGACAACAGAGAGAAGAGTAAAAGAAATGGCTCAGAACGTACCTGCATGGCAATGCTCATTTTGGTCACTGCATCTGCACCTATAATAGAATAACAAAAAAAGTCTGTTTTAAACATTAGCCTACTATGTGATATTTTTTACATTTGCAAGACAGACATTTGACGAAGATTTAGCCTTGCAGACCCCACATACACACAGACCCCATGCTGTATTGATGTGGTACCATAGGAGACGTTCTGAAAGAAAGAATGACAAAAAATGTGATTTACAGCTAAATGCTGTTTATGTAGTCTACACAAGCAACGTATCAAATCTTATCTAATTCGAATAATTGTGTTTAAGGACTTATCAACACAATAAGAAGTTACAAGCCTGTTAAAATAGCATGAGTTATACGTTTGCTAATGCTAACTCTATCCCCTCGTCCAAACAATAGATTGCCCAGGTAGCTAGGCTAGCTAGCTAGAGGGAAACATACACAGATAAAGATCGAAACGATTCTAACATGTGCAATTACACTACACACGGTAGATATCGGATATAAAAATACACTGACCTTTCAACTGAATTTCTCCGGAGAAAAACTGTGTAAGAACTAATATAAGCATTTGTTGGACGGAGAGTCTTGTCTTCTGCCTCCGTACCGTACGTCGATTCAACAGTCAACAAAAACAACAACACTGCAATGCATGCAGGGTAAAGCCTCGGCTCCAGGCTAGGGAGGCAAGCCTGAACTAAAGTTACAATTACTAGTCTGCAGGTACATATTATTATTATTAATAATAACAACAACAATAATAATAATAATAATAAATATAACCGCAAGAAGAAGAAGTAGAAGAAGAATCCACTTAATTATATTCAATAGTTAAAAAATTATGTATTTTATACATATAATGCACATCCTTGTCTGAGAGAGAGAGAGAGACGGGCGGGGGAGGCAAGCCTTACGTCAGCGTGAGGAGGGACTGTAAATCGCTGTAAATTCACGAGGCATTAAAAAGTAACTGAGCGCGATCGTTTGTCGCGGGGACAGCGGGGGGAAGTCCAAGCCAGCCCGGGCGTGCTACGCTGTGAAGGCGACAACGGGAGGCGGTAGCTAGCGGGGAAATGTTAGCTGGGAGGACCCCATGCTCTGGGTCTAAAAAATGTCAGAAACTTCAGTAGCATTGGGTTCTGCTTGTAGGGCTAGGATAAGGGGTGGCGCAAGATAGACCCCATACCCATAGTGAGGGGGAAAGGGGGGCAATTTCGAATTGCAGCCGCCCGTATTACTGCTACTAGTATTAACTATACTGCTATTACTGCTGCTAGTAACTACTGCTTGTTTATAACAATTTACAATATTATTACTGCTGCTAGTAGTACTGCTTGTTTAGGATCATTTATAACTAACAAGCAGATATGAGAGAAATACTCATTGTGTTGTTCCATGTTAAAAGATGAGTCAATAATATAAAAGATAAAATGTAGTAAAAACAAGGTGAATCAGTTCAACTTAATTACCTGCTGTCTTTCAGGGTTGAGCTGCTTAACGACCACACTGTTTTCAAACCGTTTACTATTAGTATTATTATTATTATTGAAGTGTTTTCTAACAACACTGCTAACAGGCTTACCGCTAGCTGTGTGTGAACGCACATAGGCCTGCTGTGCGCATGCGCACTAGTCCTGCTGCTGCCGAGCCATATAAAGTGAGACAGAGTTACGACAACTCTGTTCACGTCACGGGGCTTCAGTCCAATGGCGGCTCTTCTACATAGACTTCTATTGAAAAGGGACATCCGGGAGTTTACGGATTTGGAGTCTATGGGCTCGCGTGAGAACATGAACCACGTCACCAGGCTGTTTTCTGCCCCCTCAATGTCGTAATTCTCTCTGTGGCTCTGCCCTGCTAGAGACTGGAGCGTGCACGATGCACGTACCATGAACAGTCACTAGGGGGAACCATAGTACAGTGTAATACAGTGGGGAGAAGCTATGGAACAGCTATAGAGCTGTAACTCTCCCATAGAGATATATTAAAATAATATTTTAATAGATCTCTATGGGAGATAAATATTATATATCAATTATTATGAGCCTAGAATCAATCCATCCAGGATCCTGGTGAGTTATGACCATAACACCTCTGATTCTGAGAAAACAAACAAACAACAAGATTGCATATTTAATTATATGATTTACTACATTTAATAAATGCTCTTTGTTTAGTGTCTTTCATTTTAATTTATTCACAGAATCAGATGTTTTATGGTCATGATTCACCAGGATCCTGGAAGGCTTGATTCTAGGCTTAAAATAATTGAATGCATTTAAAAATACATATTTCTTTAATAAATGTATGGAAAAAAAGGAATGGTCGATTTTTTTTTCAGTGAGTCCAGAAAACCACGCCACACCATGTTCTATACTGTGGTGTCATTAAGTCTATCTTCACTAAATAATTTTAAATATAAACTCTAATATAAACCATTTGATGAATCACATTAACAAATCTCACCTGCACAATATGTTGTTGTTCCAAATGTGTTGTTTTTAAACGTGCAAATAAAAAAATAAAAAAATCCTAAACATCATAGGAATTGTATGATAGCGAATACATTACACCAATATTCCCTTTATTCTAAATCCAGCTAATCCATCTTTTTTCCATTCCCTCCTTTCTTCTGTATACTTCCTGCAGTACAGAAATATACAGATTGGGCTGTAGTGTAGCATGCCACTAGGACACAGGACAGAGACAGTGGGGGCTGTAGTGTAGCATGCCACTAGGACACAGGACAGACAGTGGGGGCTGTAGTGTAGCATGCCACTAGGACACAGGACAGAGACAGTGGGGGCTGTAGTGTAGCATGCCACTTGGACACAGGACAGAGACAGTGGGGGCTGTAGTGTAGCATGCCACTAGGACACAGGACAGAGACAGTGGGGGCTGTAGTGTAGCATGCCACTTGGACACAGGACAGAGACAGTGGGGGCTGTAGTGTAGCATGCCACTAGGACACAGGCCGGGGTCTGATCAGCCATGGTTGAGTCGCATGGAGGGTGTATGTTGTAAGACGATCCCAGGTTTACAACACTGATGTGTCCGAATTCATGCATCAGCATATCTGCTGCTGCTTTGTGTATCCTGACTCAGACTGTGTTTAATTAACTGTATCTGCTGCTGCTTTGTGTATCCCGACTCAGACTGTGTTTAATTAACTGTATCTGCTGCTGCTTTGTGTATCCTGACTCAGACTGTATGCCAACTGCAACATGGAGAGACGTCAAGGTCTGATTTCAATACACATCATCTACCATAGAGTCTATGGCATAGACTTACTTTATTCTGTTATTCTATTGGATCATAAAAGGCAAATGTAGTCTTGAATAAATATACAAATTGATTCATTGTCTAATAATAATAATATTTAGATTCATGAATTGATTTACTAAACAGTGTAATGTAGTTACAGCACTGCTTTGCCCGTTAGAGTAAGCATGTTTATTTGTACATTTCAACAAGGAAGGCAGTGTGCTTTACACACACTACATCTGGGCGGAAACCCCTTTTGTGTTTTAAGCATTATGTTATTATGAAAAATAGCAGATCTACAAGCTCGTAGCGTAGCACTGAGTGCAGCGCTACAAGCTTGTAGATATATTTTTTAATGTGGTGCAAATTTTTGAATATATAATCTTTCACAGCAAACGTTTTTAACTCTAATCTTTGCTCCTGGGGGGTCCGTGGAACAACATATTTTCAGATGGGGGTCTAAATGGGTTAAGAGCACTGTAAAGGGTGATGCATTCACAATAAAAGGACATTTGAATACAATCAAAACTATTGGTTTAGAATAGAAAAATAAGAATAAAATAAGCAAAATTAGCAAACTAAATACAGACCCATAAACCTCAGTAAAAAGCCTTGTATAAGTGTTGTAGATGTGACAGGAGTTGGGTTAGGTAGAGGTTCAGCCACACGTTTGAACACTCAACATTGTTTTACTTACTTTATTTTTTAATTCAAGACATTTTTCATTCATGTATTTTATCTAGTTCGAATGCCCCCGTCACCTGCCAAAAAACGCTAAAAGTGTTTAAACGAAATGAAGCAGCAAATGAAAAAATGCACTCATATTTTACTTTCTCTAATAACCTAAACATGAACCTTGGTTGAAAAACCCAAAGTTGTCCTTTAAGGGTTTAACATGAGGAGAAAAACAAAAGATCAGGACAATGGAGGCCTCTATTGACAGGATTGATTGAATAGTTTATTAGGCATGAATGTAAAACAGCATCAGAGTTCAGTCAAACACTGATTCCAAAAGGGAGAACACAAAAACAGAATCGTCTTGGTTTCCATTCAGGTCCTATGCAATCAATTCATAATAGCAGAACAACAAAATCACACTTTGTGTGAAGTGAGGGGTGCTCTTATCACATCATACATCACATTCCATGCTCAGCCAATTAATCAAATTATCACAAATGTCATTCCGGTCAATCACTTTTGGCGTCTTCACTTCTTCTGCACTCACAATTATATCCTCAATATGTACATCAGCCAATCAAATCATCGCTATGGGATGATGATCAGCCAATCAAATCAACGTGTTTGTGTTCACACAAAGACAAAGCCCAATAGGAGGAGCTAGCGCCCCTCAACAAAAAATCAATATCATCAAAAACAACAACAAAATATATCATTACGGGAAATAATAAAACACTAAATGTACAGACTGGTACATAACTGAAAGTTAGGAGGGGCCGTGGTCACCTGTTTAAAGGAGAAGTGATCATTTCCTCTCCACTGGGCCTGCTGAAAGGTGGACTTTCAGGCCTGTTTTAAAAGATGCATTTTTTGATGGAAGGGGTCAGTGCATTCCATGTCTGGGGGGCCGTGCTGTAGAAAGAGAATTTACCCACATTTGTTTTGAAATATAGGAGCAGTATAATAATCCATAACATTGTCCTTGTCTATCGACCTCCCTACGAACATACAGCTGTTTAATTTGATCCTCCCAGTGAGCTCATTTTTCATTCATTCAAGTTTTGTTTATTCTCGAAATTACACTGAGTAATCAAACTCATTTTTAGTGTCGTCGAGTGATACAATATCATATGGAAAAAACATCACAATACATCAGAAGATCAGGAAAAGAAAAACAAAAGATATACATGTGAATTACATATAGGTTTACAAATGAAACATATTCATTCATGTTACATATTGTGGAGATCTGTATGCTCACCAACACTTACTAATTCACACCATAATTTTCCCATTGAACTCTTATTTTGAAAAGCCACATTAACAGACTACCGGTACTGAATATAAACTAGGAAGTCAAACGGGTGGGTGATTATGGCCACGATGATTTTAATGCTGCGATCCTGTTATTGAGAGCACCAGCAGCAACCAGATGCTAACGTAAGTAGCATTATGCCTTGCTCGATCGAAAGCACTATAAAAGTGCAATTGCCATTGATCTACGGCAACAGTGTTGAGGGTTTTATTAAATAATGAGCATTAATTGACGTAGATCTTGGCCAATGGCGTTCTAAGTGTTAAGGGTACCAATGTCAGTTTCAATGTCGTTTGCAGGTCCCATGTATTGGTGCTGTGTCATTAGTCAGAAGGTTCATTGTTCCGAAATTACTATCCCTATCTCTAACCCTAACCTAAACCTAACCGCAATCACGGGAGCAAACCTAAACCTAACCGCAAGCACGGGAGCAGTGCATGTTCGGACTAACGGGACTTCGGATCTATGGGTAGTTCCCCATGTATTAGGGCCACAGAAGCCAAAAGCAAGTTCAGAGCTAACTTTTGGTACCTTGAATTTGGGGAAACTACTTGACCGGGTGCGGGTGTACTTCAGAAAAGATGAGATGTATTTAGGACAATCTCCAAGCATGGCTTTATACAATATTAGGTGCCAATGCAGTTTTCGTCTCCATCCAACCTTTTTATATGAGATGCATTGGTGAGTACCATAGCTATCACCCGTAATAAATCTAATCGATGCTAAAACAAAATTGCTGCATGTCTTTATAGATTATATCTCCATAATCCAAGACAGACAGGAACACATAGTGGAAACTTTATTTTTGTTACCCCATGGTGTGAATGCAATGGTGTCTTAGCAAGTGACCCGAGTTATTTAAACTTAGCTCACACCGTTTAAAGTGGACATATTTTTATTGTCCTGTGAGAACTGTGGACACGAAGGTGGCTCTTCAGATAACTTGATAAATTAAACTCTTGTCACAATGTCTACATTGGAAAGGTTTTTCTCCAGTGTGGAAACGAAGGTGTCTCTTCAGATTACTTGAAATGTTGAAACCCTTGTCACAATGTTTACATTGGAAAGGTTTTTCTCCAGTGTGGACATACTGGTGTCTGTTCAGGTCATCTAGCCTACTGAAACTATTGTCACAGTGTTCACATTGGAAAGGTTTTTCTCCAGTGTGGAGACGAGGGTGTGTTTTCAGGGAAGATGATGCAGTAAAACTCTTGTCACAATGTTTACATTGGAAAGGTTTTTCTCCAGTATGGACACGAAGGTGTGTCTTTAGGGAACTTGATTGACTGAAACTCTTGTAAAAATGTTTACATTGGAAAGGTTTTTCTCCAGTATGGACACGAAGGTGTTTCTTTAGGTTATCTGACATATTGAAACTATTGTCACAATGTTTACATTAGAAAGGTTTTTCTCTAGTGTGGACATGCTGGTGTTGCTTTAAGTTACCTGATTGACTGAAACTCTTGTCACAATGTTTACATTGGAAAGGTTTTTCTCCAGTGTGGAAACGAAGGTGTCTCTTTAGATTACTTGAAAAGTTGAAACCCTTGTCACAATGTTTACATTGGAAAAGTTTTTCTCCAGTCTGGACATACTGGTGTCTTTTCAGGTCATCTAGCCTACTGAAACTATTGTCACAGTGTTCACATTGGAAAGGTTTTTCTCCAGTGTGGAGACGGAGGTGTGTTTTCAGGGAAGATGATACTTTAAAACTCTTGTCACAATGTTTACATTGGAAAGGTTTTTCTCCAGTATGGACACGAAAGTGTGTCTTTAAGGAACTTGATTGACTGAAACTCTTGTCACAATGTTTACATTGGAAAGGTTTTTCGCCAGTGTGGATACGCTGGTGTGACTTTAGATGACTTGAATTGTTGAAACTCTTGTCACAATGTTTGCATTGGAAAGGTTTTTCTCCAGTGTGGACACGAAGGTGTGTCTTCAGATCCCCTGATCTATTGAAACTATTGTCACAGTGTTCACATTGGAAAGGTTTTTCTCCAGTGTGGAGACGAAAGTGTGTCTTTAGGGAACTTGATTGACTGAAACTCTTGTCACAATGTTTACATTGGAAAGGTTTTTCTCCAGTGTGTACACGAAGGTGTGTCTTCAAATTACTTGAATCTATGAAACTCTTGTCACAATGTTTACATTGGAAAGGTTTTTCTCCAGTATGGACACGAAAGTGTGTCTTTAGGGAACTTGATTGACTGAAACTCTTGTCACAATGTTTACATTGGAAAGGTTTTTCTCCAGTGTGTACACGAAGGTGTGTCTTCAAATTACTTGAATCTATGAAACTCTTGTCACAATGTTTAAATTGGAAAGGTTTTTCTCCAGTGTGGACACGAAGGTGTGTCTTCAAATTACTTGGATTTATGAAACTCTTGTCACAATGTTTACATTGGAAAGGTTTAACTCCTGTATGGATAAGCTGGTGTTTCTTCAGATCATTTGACCATCTGAAACTCTTGTCACAATGTTTACATTGGAAAGGTGTTTCTCCAGTGTGGACACGAAGGTGTCTCTTCAGAACACTTGAGCAAATGAAACTCTTGTCACAATATCTACATTGGAAAGGTTTTTCTCCAGTGTGGAAACGAAGGTGTCTCTTCAGATTACTTGAAATGTTGAAACTCTTGTCACAATGTTTGCATTGGAAAGGTTTTTCTCCAGTGTGGACACGAAGGTGTGTCTTCAGGTGAGATGACCGACTGAAACTCTTGTCACAATGTTTACAGTTAAAAGGTTTTTCTCCAGTTTTGACACGCTGGTGCTTCTTCAGGGAACCTGAGTCACTGAAACTCCTGTCACGCTGTTCGTCATCGTCTTCACTGGTCTTTTCCCAATCATCACTGTCTTCAGTGACTTCAGTGTCAGATTCAAGTTCAACTTCAACCTCAGAGCAGTGGGAAGATGTGTCTTCTTCATCATAATTTTCATCATCACCTTTCACTGCTAGTAATGTCAACGTTGACCTCTGACCAAGGTTCCTCTGTTCTTTGAAGTAGTTCCTCCTGTTCATCTTTAAGCTCCTCCTGTTCCTCTTTAAGCTCCTCCTCTTCCTCTTTAATGTGTGGAGGCTCTGGTTCCACCTGGAGCAGACTGGGGCTCCCCTCCTGTTCAGGAGAAACCTCCTCTTTACACACAACCATGTGCAGGATGTCTAGGAGCAGAAACATAGTATGATGGTCAACACTGGATTCCTAAAATGTAAATCCATTCTTCTTCCATGTTCCATGTACAAAATGAGCCATTACCTACCAAGATAAGATTGACTACAGTTACTAACGACAGGTTATTACTGTCTTGAAAGTTTTAGCAAAATACATTGTTTCTTCAGGAACAATATTTTCTAGTTTGCCATTGTTACTGTACAGTGAAAATAAGACATTGTGGCAGCCCCACAGAAGAGAACATATTAAAGAAAGGAAGAGAACATGAAACTTACTGAGGTGTGGCTGGTCTTCAGCTTCCTGTTTAATAGAAACGTCTTCAGCTTCCTGTTTAATAGAAACGTCTTCAGCTTCCTGTTTAATAGAAACATCTTCAGCTTCCTGTTTAATAGAAATGTCTTCAGCTTCCTGTTTAATAGAAACGTCTTCAGCTTCCTGTTTTATAGAAATGTCTTCAGCTTCCTGTTTTATAGAAATGTCTTCAGCTTCCTGTTTAATAGAAACATCTTCAGCTTCCTGTTTAATATAAACGACTTCAGCTTCCTGTTTAATAGAAATGTCTTCAGCTTCCTGTTCAATAGAAACATCTTCAGCTTCCTGTTTGATAGAAATGTCTTCAGCTTCCCGTTTAAAAGAAACGTCCCTGGCTGAGTCTGGAGAGTTCATCTTCACCTGGGAGTGATGCATCATGGGTATTGTAGTTCTTATGAGTCTGAAGAGTTCGTCTTCACCTGCAGTCTGGACTCCGGTCTGAAATCAAGTGAATAAGGAAAGACTTTAATAACTGGAGATCTATAGTCCGGCAGCCAGGGGTGGGGAGTGGGAAATGTGTTTTTATTGGCCTAAAGTATTGCCTATATACTTAAAAATACTTAATTTAATGAGTCCACTTGCTGACCGGCTGTTGGTATTGAGCAATTTATTTTATAAGGTCTTATATGCAGAGTTGGGGTCCGTTACTCATAAAAGTAAGGCACTACATATTACATATTACTTTTGAAAAAAGTAATGCCTTACATTACTTTATTACTCCCTGGAGAAAGTAACTAGTTACATTACTCGTTACATTACTTTTGCGTTACTCCATAAAATCGCCTGAGATGCATTGTCAAATAATTTGCACTGAACTGCCACACAACAACATAATATTTAGTTTGGGGTCTGTGAGGCCAAATCTCATCAAATGGTGGTCCATGGCTAAAATGCAGAATACATACTGGACCTTGATATGAAAATGGTTGAAAACCACTGTACCACGTGGTTCTAGGCAAATAACTTTCCCAACAATATATATTCAAATAAAATAATGAGACTGAGATAAATCAGTAGACTATAATTATGTTCACAGTGCTTTAGGATCCCTTTCTTTATGATGTGGAGTCCCCTGCTCCATTGCTCATTAAATGTAGTTTTTCATTTCGGCATATTTGGTTTATTTATCTCTACATTAACTAACTAGTGATTGTGAGAGCACACGTTCTACAACAAACAAACAGACCCTCCCATTGGTAGTGTTGCCAGGTTTTAGAAGAGAAACAAGCAGCCATGTCTATGAAAACAATCCCAAAAGAAGCCTGACTGGGCTATCATAAAACAAGCCCAAAGTCGCTTGTAATAAGCGGACATGGCAACACCCCAACGCCTGCTCTGTCTCTGTGACAGTGGGGAGACTGGGAGCTTGCTGTGCAGCGGAAAAGTGCTACAGAGATTTTAATACCGAGACGACGTAAATGACAGTTATGACACAAGCACTGTAGGCTATATCACAAAAAAACGGACAATGATGTGTCCGGCCAGAGGTTGAGTTGGGAGGAGGAAAGGTGGGTCTAAAACCGGACGTCTGGCCACCCTACGAGTCCACGACAGTAACGAAATGACATGTCTTAGTTTTCACCACATGCGGTAATATGGCTTGAATGATGCGATCAGAAATCACTATTTAGTTCTGAGCGTTTGGCTGATTGGACTAAAACAACAACTTTGGACTATTTTTTGGAGAAAACAAGCAGCAAAGAAACGACAGTGCATTATGACTTGATCAATCAAAAGCACTATAAAAGACCAATTGGGCACTCATTAACAATGAGTGCCCAATTGGTCTTTTATAGTGCTTTTATAATGCTTTTTTGGCTATTGCCGTTTGTAGCCCAAGGAGTGTTTTTGTGGATGGAATGGATTCAGAATCCTTGCCTTATATAGGTTGTTGATGGTATGCTCACATATATCTTCCTATTAAAAAAAAATGCTCATTACCGTCAGCTGGTCAGCAAGTCGGCTCATGAATGCATGCATATAAACAATATTTAACACATAGTTTGCTAAGTGCATATGAATATGTCATACGTCAGCCATGCGTCTGTTGCGAATGGCGCTTATATCACTTTTTATTGAATACTTTCATTCATCTTTCTACGCGCCCGGACAATATATAAAATAGCTCCGGTTACGTGATCTGGAAAAAAGAGGGGAACCCCCCCCCCTCCTGAAGAGAGGACGGCGGGCCGCTTCCTTTACGTGTAGAAGCCAGGGCATCTAAAATGGACGTGCCCATGATCTAGTGTGTGTGAATAGAAGAGAGTCACATTTCACCGAACACCACAACACTTGATTCCCCCCTCCCCTCCTGTTTATCCATGGTTTCTCCCGAGGAGGAGGACCTTGCGAGATGGGGGGGTCTGTCTCTCGGTCTCGGAAAAAACATGATGAATTGAACTGCCTAAGCACCGATTTGCCCATATGATGCCAACTGCCATAAAACCCCACGGCGAATAAGAATAATCTGCACCGGATCGGCATTGCATAATGTCTGCAACACACATGGACGGATGTTTCCTTCTTCATACTATGAACTAACAAACGAATCACAGTATCGAGGGACGAGGGACCGCCATGACAGTGGCCACTGGCCGGGTTACAGGTCTTCCGTTGGGGGATGTGTCATCACAGCAGAGCTTCATCGCTCCTACGGGGGAGCGATGAAAAGTGCTTCAAAGAAGGTGTCCAGAGAAAGAGGCATGCCCAAACATGTCCCCTATAGCTTGCAAACCACCCACATCGCCGATTCAGTAACCCGTCTCTCTCACCGTTATACTATAGTTCTGAACCGAACGGTGGAATGGGACTTTTTATAGCCTACGTATCAAGACTGTTACTGCGATCGAGACAATGAAAGCAGATCTGTGAGATAGATCAGGCGAGGCGCGCAACACCATCATCATCCTCATAAAAGCAGAGTTATGAAGGTTTAAAGTCACAGACATTGACAGGCAGATATAAAAATGAACACAAATAAATGAATAACCTATACATACTATACACCAAATGAAAGCCCTGAATGTCTACTTTTAGGAGGAAAACAGTACACATTGATCCCATGTAGTTTGTCAGTAATTGGTTATTGAATGCAGCTTGCGCCCACCAGAGATAACTTTAGAGAAGGCATGGACCTGAACTAAATATTCACAAAATAAGGCCTATATATGTATACTATATACCGTATCAAACAGAAGACTGTCTGCTTTCATAAGAAAAAAACTAATACTGTAATAATAAAAATAACACCCCTGTGAAGTGAGCGGCGCAACTGTTGCAACGCTCACTTCACAGGGGTGTGATTACATTTAAATGGTGTGTGTTAGGGTTACATTTCAATAGTGTGTGCACCACAACACAATAGGGCAGTAACCAAAGTCGACTTCTCAACAAGTCAACTTCATTGTCACAAGTCAACTCGCACCAGGAGAAGGCCAGCTCGCTCATGTCCACCGGCTCCCTGGCTATCTGAAACTCTCAGATCTGAACGAACACCTCTAAGGGCAGCCGAAAGAAAGTGGCACAAGACAAAGCTACCAGATGACCTTTCCCACTTTCACTCACTCCTCTCTGCCTTCGCCCTCTCACTAACCACTGCTAAAACCTCTTTCTACCACACCAAAATCCAATCCTTTACTTCTAACCCAAGGAAGCTCTTCTCCACTTTCTCCTCCCTCCTTAAACCCCCTCCCCCCACTCAACCTGCATCCCTCACTGCTGATGTTTTTGTCAACTACTTCGAGAAGAAGGTTGATGATATCAGCAGCTCCTTTCCTCCCCTCCCACATAAAGTGGCATCTGACTCAACCAACACTAACCCCAACATACCATGCATGTCCTCCTTCTCTCCTCTTTCCCCAGACGAGGTTCTACAACTAGTGACATCCTCCTACCACCTGTCCTCTTGACCCTGTCCCGTCTCCAATCTTCCAGACCATCGCACCTGATCTGATCCCCTTCATCACCTCCATCATCAACACCTCAGTAACCTCAGGCTGCGTCCCATCTGCCCTCAAGTCAGCCAGAGTAACACCACTCCTCAAGAAACCAACTCTTGACCCCTCAGATGTCAAGAACTACAGACCGGTATCACTCCTTTCATTTATTTCTAAAACCATTGAACGTGTTGTCTCCAACCAGCTCTCTCTCCATCTCTCACAGAACAACCTGCTGGATCCCAACCAGTCCGGATTTAAGAAGGCCCACTCCACAGAAACTGCCCTGCTGGCAGTCACAGAAGCACTACATGCTGCCCAAGCTGCTTCCCACTCTGCAGTACTGATCCTCCTAGACCTATCGGCAGCATTTGACACAGTGAACCACCAGCTGCTCCTAGACACCCTAGCGGATCTAGGCATCGGTGGAACGGCACTAAAGTGGTTCTCTTCCTACCTCACCGACGGACCTACCAGGTTTCCTGGAAAGGTCTGCTATCATCCCCCCGAACCCTCCAAACTGGGGTCCCACAGGGATCTGTACTTGGTCCCCTCCTTTTCTCACTGTACACTAAATCCCTTGGCACTATCATCTCTGCTCACAATATATTCTATCACTGCTACGCCGATGACACACAACTGTTTCTATCCTTCCCCCCCTCTGCCACTCAGGTGGAAGAGCGTATCACTGCATGCCTGGCTGACATCTCACAGTGGATGTCCTCCAACCACCTCAAACTGAACCCAGACAAGACTGAGCTTCTCTTCTTCCCAGCTAAGTCCTGCCCTATGCGGGAACTAACTATTTCCGTAGACAACGCCCTGGTAACGTCTGTCCCAACAGCCAGGAATCTTGGTGTTGTCCTGGACAGTCAGCTCTCGTTCAAAACTCACATCACAGCTGTCACTCGATCCTGTAGGTTCACACTCTATAACATACGACGAATTAGACCGTTCCTCACCCAGGAATCAGCCCAGCTCCTAATCCAGACAACAGTCTTGTCAAAACTCGACTATTGTAACTCCCTCCTTACTGGCCTACCAGCATGTGCACTTAAGCCTCTCCAGCTGATCCAAAATGCTGCAGCTCGCTTGGTCTTCAACCAGCCAAAATTCTCACATGTCTCCCCCCTGCTCCGCTCCCTCCACTGGCTCCCGGTCGCTGCCCGCACAGAATACAAAACTCTGATGCTGGCATTCAAAGCAACCAAAGGTATGGCTCCCCCATTTCTTGCAAGTATGATCGAACCCTACAAACCCTCCCGCTCACTCAGATCAGCCAACGCAGGGAAGCTGGAAGTACCCTCACTAAAAACGCCGGGACAACGCTCCACACGTCCCAAACTCTTCTCCCTTCTGGCTCCAAAACTGCTGAATGCACTTCCCATTGCAGTCAGAACTGCAGCATCACTCCCAATCTTCCGCCGTAGTTTGAAAACCCACCTTTTCAGACTCCATCATGGCCCATAGCACTTACCCCACCCCCTTAGATAGCAATTCTGTAGACTTAGATAGCATTTGATACAGACTTATAGCATGTTATGTAAACAGCATAAGTGCATTGTATGTAGTCATAGCACGTCATAGTACATAATGTATATCATAGTAGTATAGATGTATAGCTTATATGTATAGTTTCATTATAGATATTCCACTGTTACTTTCTTAGTTTACGCATGTTTCATGATAAATGTTTTTATGTGATGTATTCCCCATGCTTTTTGTTCTTGCTTAATGTAAGTCGCTCTGGATTAAGAGCGTCTGCTAAATGCCTAAATTGTAAATTGAAGTCGAACAAATAATTAAACTAGAAGAAGTGGCCCTCGGGGCACAGGTCTCCACTAAGCCAGGTCAGGTTTTAGCAACCTGGTGGCGCTATAACAGGCCAATGTGAAAAGGGTGGGATATCATCCTCAGCCTAGCAAGAAAGTGTGTGAAAGATTTCACATAAATTGCACGATGCGTTCATGATTTGAGGCTTTTTGTTCAAAACGGGCCAATCTTGAAAACTAATTATAGCCAATTAGGATGGAATATAAAATATCGGACAGATCCCTCTTGAACACACAGATATAGAGATACTGTGTAACGATTCGGAGACTTTTGGACAGAATGAGGAGTAATATAAAAAAAATAGTTTGACAAAAGTCGGCCTCCTGGTGGATGTGAAAAATGTAGATCAAACGTTTGGCCTCTAGGGAGTGTGCATAAGCAGATCGGTGCAGTTATAGGTAAAGAATGTGAAAAGCTGCCTCATGGTGGCGCCATTATAGGCAGTTCTGTGGGGCAGAGGTTCATCATTGGCATCCAGGGAGTGTGCATACAAAGTTTGGCATCCACCATGAAGACACTAACAGGAGTTTTCGTAAAAGGTTGCTTGTAGATATTTGAACGATTTTGAAAGTTTTTTGTTCAGAGATAAGGGTAGCCCCTCTCGGAACCGTAAAGCCTTTCTGAAATGTGGATGTCACTTTGCGTAGGGTCCCTGTGCGTATCTATATTTTCGTATTGAAATGATAGAACGCGGACATAAATATCGTCGTTAACGTCGTGTCTGCGCCGTTTGACGGCTTCTTTTTGTTTGAGTTATTCTGAATTTGTGAACTATAAGTACCTATACATACCACTGCGAATATCTCCTGTGGCGTGGAAGCCGTTAAGTATTTTAAATCTATGTTTGACCGATTTGGTCGCTTTGATTATTCTTGTTTATTGTACCGCCTCCCGATGTGCGGTTGGCTTGTGCCGGCTACGTTCCTGCCTCTGATCTGCTCTGTCATCGCTATAGCGCCACTAGCTAGCCAGATAGGCGGTACAATGAGGTGTCAATAAACAAGGAAGGAAAAGAAGAATCAAAGCGACCAAATCGATCAAACAAAGTTTGAATACTTAACGGCTTCCGCGCCACAGAAGATATTCGCAGCGGTATTTATAGATACTTATAGTTCACAGATTCAGAAGCCCTAAAAAGAAAAGAAGCCGTCAAAGAGCGCAGAAGGACGTATCTGAAGGTATTTACGTTTATTTATGTGTGCGTACCCGGTGGCAGGGTGGAGGTGGAATAGGACCCCATGCTCTGGGTCTAAAAAAATTCAGAAACTTCAGTAGCATTGGGTTCTGCTTGTAGGGCTAGGATAAGGGGTGGCGCAAGATAGACCCCATAGTGAGGGGGAAAGTTTCGAATTGCAGCCATCCATATTACTGCTGCTAGTATTAACTATACTGCTATTACTGCTGCTAGTATTAACTACTGCTTGTTTATAACAAGTTACAATAGTATTACTGCTGGTAGTATTAACTACTGCTTGTTTAGGATACTTTATAACTAACAAGCAGATGAGAGAGAAATACTCGTCGTGTTGTTCCATGTTAAAAGATGAGTCAATAATATAAAAGATAAATGTAGTAAAAACAAGGTGAATCAGTTCAAATTAATTACCTGCTGTCTTTCAGGGTTGAGCTGCTTAACGACCACACTGTTTTCAAACCGTTTACTATTAGTATTATTATTGTTATTATTATTATTAAAGTGTTTTCTAACAACACTGCTAACAGGCTAACCGCTAGCTGTGTGTAAACGCACATAGGCCAGCTGTGCGCACGCGCACTAGTCCTGCTGCTGCCGAGCCATATAAAGTGAGACAGAGTTATTACGACAACTCTGTTCACGTCACGGGGCTTCAGTCCAATGGCGGCTCTTCTACATAGACTTCTATTGAAAAGGGACATCCGGGAGTTTACGGAATTGAAGTCTATGGGCTCGCGCGAGAACATGAACCACGTGACCAGGCTGTTTTCTGCCCCCTCAATGTCGTAACTCTCTCTGTGGCTCTGCCCTGCTAGAGACTGGAGCGTGCACGATGCACGTACCATGGACGGTCACTAGGGGGAGCCATAGTACAGTGTAATACAGTGGGGAGCAGCTATGGAACAGCTATAGAGCTGATAACTCTCCCATAGAGATCTATTAAAAATAATATTTTAATAGATCTCTATGGGAGATAAATATTATTTATATAAATTATTCTGAGCCTAGAATCAATCCATCCAGGATCCTGGTGAGTTATGACCATAACACCTCTGATTCTGAGAAAACAAACAAACAACAAGATTGCATATTTAATTATATGATTTACTACATTTAATAAATGCTCTTTGTTTAGTGTCTTTCATTTTCATTTATTCACAGAATCAGATGTTTTATGGTCATGATTCACCAGGATCCTGGAAGGCTTGATAGGCTTAAAATAATTTATATAAATATTTGAATGCATTTAAATATACATATTTCTTTAATAAATGTATGGAAAAAAAGGAATGGTCAATTTTTTTGCAGTGAGTCCAGAAAACCACTCCCACTTCTATGTTCTATACGGTGTCATCAAAGTCTATCTTCACTAAATCATTTTAAATATAAACTATAATATAAACCATTTGATGAATAACATTAACAAATCTCACCTGCACAATATGTTGTTGTTCCAAATGTGTTGTTTTTAAACGTGCAAATACAAAAAATAATAATCCTAAACATCATAGGAATTGTATGATAGCGAATACATTACACCAATATTCCCTTTATTCTGAATCCAGCTAATCCATCTTTCTTCCATTCCCTCCTTTCTTCTGTATACTTCCTGCAGTAGCCTACAGATTGGGCTGTAGTGTAGCATGCCACTAGGACACAGGACAGACAGTGGGGGCTGTAGTGTAGCATGCCACTAGGACACAGGACAGAGACAGTGGGGGCTGTAGTGTAGCATGCCACTAGGACACAGGACAGAGACAGTGGGGGCTGTAGTGTAGCATGCCACTAGGACACAGGACAGAGACAGTGGGGACTGTAGTGTAGCATGCCACTTGGACACAGAACAGACAGTGGGGGCTGTAGTGTAGCATATAGGACACAGGCCGGGGTCTGATCAGCCATGGTCGGGCCGCATGGAGGAGGGTGTCTGTTGTAAGACCCAGAAACACCCATCGATCCCAGGTTAAGGTTTACAACACTGATGATGTGTCCAAGTGCATGCATCAGTAGATGTTTATTTAACTGTATCTGATGCTGCTTTGTGTATCCTGACTCAGACTGTGTTTAATTGACTGTACTTACTGCTGTTTTGTGTATCCTGATTAGGACTGTGTTTAATTAACTGTATCTCCTGCTGATTTGTGTATCCTGACTCAGACTGTGTTTAATTAACTGTATCTACTGCTGCTTTGTGTATCCCGACTCAGACTGTATGCCAACTGCAACATGGAGCAGCAAGGGCAGAATCCGTTTTACCGGCCCGGCAGGCCGGCCGGTAAACAGGGCCGGCCGGTCCTTAAAAGGGCCGGCCGGTCCTTAAAAGGGCCGGCCGGTCCTTAAAAGGGCCGGCCGGTCTTAAAAGGGCCGGCCGGTCTTAAAAGGGCCGGCCGGTTGTAAAAAGGGCCGGCCGGTCGTTAAAAGGGCCGGCCGGTCGTTTTAAGGGTCGGCCGGCCGGATTTTTTTTTTTTTTTTTTTTTTTTTTTTTTTGTAACTCTGTCATTTCTCAACCGTTTTGGATGGGGGTGGTCTCATTTGAATCGTGCCGCCCCCCCGGGGGCATCCTTGGGGGTCTCAAAGTTGGGGGACCCCCCGGGACCCCCAGGGACCCCCAAATGGTAACTCTGTCATTTCTCAACCGTTTTGGATGGGGGTGGTCTCATTTGAATCGTGCCGCCCCCCCGGGGGCATCCTTGGGGGTCTCAAAGTTGGGGGACCCCCCGGGACCCCCAGGGACCCCCAAATGGTAACTCTGTCATTTCTCTACCGTTTTGGATGGGGGTGGTCTCATTTGAATCGTGTCGCGTCCCCGGGGGAGTCTTTGGGAGTCTCAAGGTTGGGGGGCCCCCAGGGACCCCCAGGGACCCCCAAATGGTAACTCTGTCATTTCTCAACCGTTTTGGATGGGGGTGGTCTCATTTGAATCGTCTCGCCCCCCCGGGGGCGTCTTTGGGGGTCTCAAGGTCTCAGGGACCCCCAAATTGTAACTCTGTCATTTATCTACTTTTTTGGACGTGGGGGTTAGCTTGTTGCACTTACTCACTCATCATTTTCATTGTAATGGATTTATTGACATTCAATTCAAATTGTCATTTATTTAATCATGATGCATTTAATTTGTATAACAGCATTTTAAAAATCAAATCCTCTTAAAGTTAATTTAGACTAAATGTCAAGGCAAAATTGTGTTAATATTTATTCATACATTTTCTATGATGAATTATACAGTTATTATTATTATTAATTATACAGGGCGCATCGGACGTTGTGATTTTTCAGGGAGGCCGCCAACTCGTGACAGGGAGTCCTAAAACTGCTGAAATGTTTTGAAAAAATGTGGATTATTTTTTGAAACATTTTTTTTTTCAAATATGACAAGATGTTTCACTTGTGCTGTATGCTTCATTATGTAAAATGTGTTTGAAATGAAATGTAATGTGACATGTTTTGAATTACATTGCGTTCAAGAAATTGTCATTGTCTTAATATTATTATGTGAATTTGATATGAATTGATTCGCCAATGTAGTTGCTAATGAATGAATGTATGAAATACTTTCTTTTATCTCATGCATAATTGTAATGTTTTAAAAAATGAAATAAAAATGTAAAAAAAAATGCATGAGAAAAAAACGGGTCTTCGCTCTTCGCGCATGCGCACATCTACAGTACCCTGTTGAATGCATATTCCATACACTTGAATATAAACACATGGTTGAGATAACATTGTTCATTTGTGTCTAACATCAATGGGAACTAGAGATGCTAAGTGCTAACATTGATAACAGCTAAAGTGCATTAATGGCAAACTTTTTTTTTAAATGTTCTTTTTCAGCCTATATTGTGTATGGACACAATAGCTACATTTTAGACTGTATCATTATTGTATATTATATTTAAAAAAAATAGACAGACAAACAGACAGACAGATAGATTGACAGGCAGGCAGGCAGGCAGACAGACAGACAGTGTGTGCGTATACAGTGTGTGTGCGTGCGTGCATGCTTCATCGTATTTATTATTATTATTATTAATAATAATAATATTTATACTTCATTGTATTTAATATTATTATTATTATTATTATTACTATTACTATTACTATTACTATTACTATTATTATTTATATTTATATTTATACTTTATTGTATTTATTATTATTATTATTATTATTATTATTATTTATATTTATACTTCATCATATTTTTATTATTATTATTATTTTATCTCTTTTCCTACTTGGATCCGTAGCCACTGGCACTGCCTGGTTTGTCCATCTGTACCTGCATGCATAGATTGATTGCTCAGTAGGGCCAGTAGGGCCAAGTTAGGGCCCTAGGAAGGAGGGAGAAAGGAAGGAAGCAAGGAAGCCCAGTAGGGCCCAGTAGAACCCAGTAGGACCCAGTAGGACCCAATAGGGCCCAGTAGGGCCCAGTTAGGGCCCTAGGAAGGAGGGAGGAAGGAAGGAAGGAAGCAAGGAAGGAAGGAGTGTGAGTGTGTGTGTGTGTGTGTGTGTGTGTGTGTGTGTGCAATGCAATTGGGGTACTTGGTATGCTAAATGATGTATAGGAGTCGAGTGGCACACACACACACACACACAAACACACACACACACACACACACACTCACACTCACACTCCTTCCTTGCTTGTACTTCAGAAAAGATGAGACTTATTTAGGACAATCTCCAAGCATGGCTTTATACAATATTAGGTGCCAGTTTTCGTCTACATCCAACCTTTTTATATGAGATGAATTGTTGAGTACCATACCTATCACCCGTAATAAATCTAATCGATACTAAAGAAAATTGCTGCATGTCTTTATAGATTATATCTCCATAATCCAAGACAGACAGGAACACATAGTGGAATTTTTTTTTTTTTTACCCCATGGTGTGAATGCAATGGTGTCTTAGCAAGTGACCCGAGGTATTTCAACTTAGCTCACACCGTTTAAAGTGGACATATTTTTATTGTCCTGTGAGAACTGTGGACACGAAGGTGTCTCTTCAGATTACTTGAAATGTTGAAACCCTTGTCACAATGTTTACATTGGAAAGGTTTTTCTCCAGTGTGGACATACTGGTGTCTGTTCAGGTCATCTAGCCTACTGAAACTATTGTCACAGTGTTCACATTGGAAAGGTTTTTCTCCAGTGTGGAGACGGAGGTGTGTTTTCAGGGAAGATGATGACCTAAAACTCTTGTCACAACGTTTACATTGGAAAGGTTTTTCTCCAGTATGGACACGAAAGTGTGTCTTTAGGGAACTTGATTGACTGAAACTCTTGTCACAATGTTTACATTGGAAAGGTTTTTCTCCAGTGTGGACACGAAGGTGTTTCTTTAGGTTATCTGACTGGATGAAACTCTTGTCACAATGTTTACATTGGAAAGGTTTTTCTCCAGTGTGGAAACGAAGGTGTCTCTTCAGATTACTTGAAATTTTGAAACTCTTGTCACAATGTTTACATTGGAAAGGTTTTTCTCCAGTGTGGACATGCTGGTGTTGCTTTAAGTTACCTGATATACTAAAACTCTTGTCACAATGTTTACATTGGAAATGTTTTTCTCCAGTGTGGACATGCTGGTGTGTCTTTAGGCCACTTGAATTTCTGAAACTCTTGTCACAATGTTTACATTGGAAAGATTTATCTCCAGTGTGGACACGAAGGTGTCTCTTCAGATCCCTTGATCTATTGAAACTATTGTCACAGTGTTCACATTGGAAAGGTTTTTCTCCAGTGTGGAGACGGAGGTGTGTTTTCAGGGAAGATGATGCAGTAAAACTCTTGTCACAATGTTTACATTGGAAAGGTTTTTTTCCTGTATGGATAAGCTGGTGTTTCTTCAGATCATTTGACAACCTGAAGCTCTTGTCACAATGTTTACATTGGAAAGGCTTTTCTCCAGAGTGGACACGAAGGTGTGACGTTAGATGACTTGAATTTTTGAAACTCTTGTCACAATGTTTACATTGGATAGGTTTTTCTCCAGTGTGGACACGAAGGTGTGTCTTCAGGTGAGATGACCGACTGAAACTCTTGTCACAATGTTTACATTGGAAAGGTTTTTCTCCAGTGTGTACACGAAGGTGTGTCTTCAAATTACTTGAATATATGAAACTCTTGTCACAATGTTTACATTGGAAAGGTTTTTCTCCAGTATGGATACGCTGGTGTGACTTTAGATAACTTGAATTGTTGAAACTCTTGTCACAATGTTTACATTGGAAAGGTTATTCTCCAGTGTGGACATACTTGTGTCTGTTCAGGTTACCTGAAAATCTGAAACTCTTGTCACAATGTTTACATTGGAAAGGTTTTTCTCCAGTGTGGACACGAAGGTGTGTCTTCAAATTACTTGGATTTTTGAAACTCTTGTCACAATGTTTACATTGGAAAGGTTTTTCTTCTGTATGGATAAGCTGGTGTTTCTTCAGATCATTTGACCATCTGAAGCTCTTGTCACAATGTTTACATTGGAAAGGCTTTTCTCCAGTGTGGACACAATGGTGTCTCTTCAGATCACTTGAATGACTGAAACTCTTGTCACAATGTCTACATTGGAAAGGTTTTTCTCCAGTGTGGAAACGAAGGTGTCTCTTCAGATTACTTGAAATGTTGAAACTCTTGTCACAATGTTTGCATTGGAAAGGTTTTTCTCCAGTGTGGACACGAAGGTGTGTCTTCAGGTGAGATGACCGACTGAAACTCTTGTCACAATGTTTACAGTTAAAAGGTTTTTCTCCAGTTTTGACACACTGGTGCTTCTTCAGGGAACCTGAGTCACTGAAACTCCTGTCACGCCGTTCGTCATCGTCTTCACTGGTCTTTTCCCAATCATCACTGTCTTCAGTGACTTCAGTGTCAGATTCAAGTTCAACTTCAACCTCAGAGCAGTGGGAAGATATGTCTACTTCATCATAATTTTCATCATCACCTTTCACTGCTAGTAATGTCAACGTTGACCCAACAGGTTCCTCTGGTCTTTGAAGTAGTTCCTCCTGTTCATCTTTAAGCTCCTCCTGTTCCTCTCTAAGCTCCTCCTCTTCCTCTTTAATGTGTGGAGGCTCTGGTTCCACCTGGAGCAGACTGGGGCTCCCCTCCTGTTCAGGAGAAACCTCCTCTTTACACACAACCATGTGCAGGATGTCTAGGAGCAGAAACAAAATGTAAATCCATTCTTCTTCCATGTTCCATGTACAAAATTAGCTATTACCTACCAAGATAAGATTGACTACACAGTTACTAACGACAGGTTATTACTGTCTTGAAAGTTTTAGCAAAATACATTGTTTCTTCAGGAACAATATTTTCTAGTTTGCCATTGTTACTGTCCAGTGAAAATAAGACATTGTGGCAGCCCCATAGAACAGAACATATTAAAGAAAGGAAGAGAACATGAAACTTACTGAGGTGTGGCTGGTCTTCAGCTTCCTGTTTAATAGAAACGTCTTCAGCTTCCTGTTTAATAGAAATGTCTTCAGCTTCCCGTTTAATAGAAACGTCCCTGGCTGAGTCTGGAGAGTTCATCTTCACCTGGGAGTGATGCATCATGGGTATTGTAGTTCTTATGAGTCTGAAGAGTTCGTCTTCACCTGCAGTCTGGACTCCGGTCTGAAATCAAGTGAATAAGGAAGGACTTTAATAACTGGAGATCTATAGTCCGGCAGCCAGGGGTGGGGAGTGGGAAATGTGTTTTTATTGGCCTAAAGTATTGCCTATATACTTAAAAATACTTAATTTAATGAGTCCACTTGCTGACCGGCTGTTGGTATTGAGCAATTTATTTTATAAGGTCTTATATGTGACCATACCATTAATTATATAGGGCAAGATGTCAACATTTAATTATGCTTTAACGCTTAGGCCGCCAGCATTTGATAACTTGTGATATAATTCACGCCAGCATTTTTCCCTGTTTAAGTCTTATTTTGAAGAGCAAAAAAACGGAAGTTATGATCTTATGTTAGGGTGTGTGACGATGCGTCATCATTCCATGTTTACCGCGGGTGCTGCTAAAACATAATGGAGGCGCATCACAGCGCCGGCTCTAAACCTTGTTTGGACCAAAAATGCCATCTGGGACAAGGAATAGGAGATACAGGCGAATGAAAGAAACAGAATCAAACCCCGGCCCTGCCCTACCCTAATTGGGTTGGACCGAGGCTCGGCCAGACCCCAACAATTACCATACTGTTAACACTTTCACCGCTCCCCTAGTGTCCATGTGAAATTACTGCAGGCAGCCAGGCAATATCTGTGAATAAGCGCCAACTACTTCCAGCTCACACAGTCCAATACAACGAGAGGAGGAGCAATACATTTTACGAGCAGCGGTCGACATGTCTTAGTTTTCACCACATGCGGTAATATGGCTTGAATGATGCGATCAGAAATCACTATTTAGTTCTGAGCGTTGGGCTGATTGGACTAAAACAACAACTTTGGACTATTTTTTGGAGAAAACAAGCAGCAAAGAAACGACAATGCATTATGACTTGATCAATCAAAAGCACTATAAAATCCCAATGGGCACTCATTGCCAATGAGTGTCCAATTGGTCTTTTATAGTGCTTTTGATTGAGCACATTTGGACAAGTGGCTATTGCCGTTTGTAGCCCAAGGAGTGTTTTTGTGTGGATAACAGCCTTATATAGGTTGTTAATGGTATGCTCACATATATCTTCCTATTAAAAAAAATGCTCATTACCGTCAGCTGGTCAGCAAGTCGGCTCATGAATGCACGCATATAAACAATATTTAACACATAGCTTGCTAAGTGCGTATGAATATGTCATACATCAGCCATGCGTCTGTTGCGAATGGCGTATCTATACGCTTATATCACTTTTTATTGAATACTTTCATTCATCTTTCTATGCGGCCGGACAATATATAAAGTAGCTCCGGTTACGTGATCCGGAAAAAAGAGGGGATCCCCCCCCCCCCCTCCTGAAGAGAGGACGGCGGGCCGCTTCCTTTACGTGTAGAAGCCAGGGCATCTAAAATGGACGTGCCCATGATCTAGTGTGTGTGAATAGAAGAGTCACATTTCACCGAACACCACAACACTTGATTCCCCCCTCCCCTCCTGTTTATCCATTGTTTCTCCCGAGGAGGAGGACCTTGCGAGACGGTGGGTCTGTCTCTCGGTCTCTGCCATAAAACCCCACGACGAATAAGAATAATCTGCACCGGATCGGCATTGCATAACGTCTGCAACACACATGGACGGATGCATGTTTCCTTCTTCATACTATGAACTAACAAACAAATCACAGTATTGAGGGACGAGGGACCGCCATGACAACAGTGGCCACTGGCCGGGTTACAGGTCTTCCGTTGGGGGATGTGTCATCACAGCAGAGCTTGATCGCTCCTGCGGGGGAGCGATGAAAAGTGCTTCAAAGAAGATGTCCAGAGAGAGAGGCATGCCCAAACATGTCCCCTATAGCTTGCAAACCACCCACATCGCCGATTCAGTAACCTGTCTCTCTCACCGTTATACTATAGTTCTGAACCGAACGGTGGAATGGGACCTTTCATAGCCTACGTATCAAGACTAGGGATGGCCAAATGGAAAGATTGTATTAACCGGTTACCGCCAGGACTTGCCTGCTAATTAACCGTTAGCCGTTTTGCGCATTAAAAATAGACAAATACACCGTTTACACGCGGCCTGCTGTCAATCAGTGCACTAGTACGTTGGCTACAGTCTTCTATACGGACACATCACACATGTATCGCGGACCGATCAGGAAGGATTAGGGAGAGAGAGAGAGAGAAAGAAAGACGTGTATCTCTCTTACGCGCGCGAGCGAGCGAGAGAGAGAGAGAGAGAGAGAGAGAGAGGGGGGGGGGGGTCCAGTTAGCAACAAGCTAACAGCATACCGGACCCGGTACGTTTGTTCTATGATCCATAAAACGACAGAGCGATCTGCCGTTTAAGGAACCAACGTTTTGTTGCAAGAAGGGCAGATCTGCGGGCGCCGGGCGCGCAATGCTGTGTGTTCGTCTTTTTTTCTTTTTCCCTCCTGCTTCCATGCACAGTCCACTACATGCAGTTGTTTTGGTGTTTTTGTTTTGGGGGAAGTAAGTCACGGCACATGCGTGGTTGCACTGACAGTAAAGGTGGAAAGAGGGGTTTGGTGCTTTGGCCGCGGTGCGCGCTCTCGGCGCTTCAAAATAAAAACAAAATATTTTTATCGGTGAACCATTAGCCGTTAGTGTTGTCGGTAAACAAATTAATAAACGGCTAACGGCTATCGGTTGGACACCCCTAATCAAGACTGTTACTGCGATCGAGACAATGAAAGCAAATCTGTGAGATAGATCAGGCGAGGCGCGCAACACCATCATCATCCTCATGAAAGCAGAGTTATGAAGGTTTAAAGTCACAGACATTGACAGGCAGATATAAAAATGAACACAAATTAATTAATAACCTATACATACTATACACCAAATGAAAGCCCTGAATGTCTACTTTTAGGAGGAAAACAGTACACATTGATCCCATGTAGTTTGTCAGTAATTGGTTATTGAATGCAGCTTGCGCCCACCAGAGATAACTTTAGAGAAGGCATGGACCTGAACAACTAAATATTCACAAAATAAGGCCTATATATGTACATACTATATACCGTATCAAACAGAAGACTGTCTGCTTTCATAAGAAAAAAACTAATACTGTAATAATAAAAATCACACCCCTGTGAAGTGAGCGGCACAACTGTTGCAACGCTCACTTCACAGGGGTGTGATTACATTTACATTTAAATGGAATGTGTTAGGGTTACATTTCAATAGTGTGTGCACCACAACACAATAGGGCAGTAACCAAAGTCGACTTCTCAACAAGTCAACTTCATTGTCACAAGTCAACTCGCACCAGGAGAAGTCGAACAAATAACGGATGGACACACACGTATGGAGTGCAAAACATACTCTCTCCCCATGCCTTTGGCCTGGTGGAGACAAAACTCAGATTGACTAAGATGTACGTGTTAACATTACAGTGGACAGAGTACAAATCCTGCTCATTTACAAACTATGTTTGCACCTTTGAAAACCTGCAGCTTGAAAAGGCCTTCAGCTCATCTCTGAACTCGGTAGAATCTGCACCTGGCTCGCTGATAACAAAAACTATCATTACACCTGGGAAAAACTGAATCTTTGGATCAAATAGTAAGCTCAAAAAGGCAGATGGCTTCTTGGTTAGAGTGGGTGACCATAATATCATCCTGGAGGCAAAATAAACTCAAAGAACAATTCCTATACAAGATCACCTCACTCTCACTGGTCAACAAAAACACCATGAAGACCCTGACAGGAGTTTTCGTAAAAGGTTTCTTTAAATCCTTTAGCGCAGTGGTAACCAACCTTTTCAAGCCCAAGAGCCCATTTTATTCCCAATTGTAAGCCAAGATCTACCACTAAAACGTGTTAGAAAAAACACTTGTTTTTTTGCCATTTCTGACAGGCTCAATGCATGTGCACACATCCACACAAAGACTAAAGCTTAAATTAGAATAAATACTTATAGTAAGTTATATTATCAATGTCAAATAATATTAAGACAAATTAGAAATAATTAGTATTAGAAATATTTTGTTTCTCATTTCAATGAATATTCACATTGGCAGATGTTCAAATGACATAGGCATAACATGACCATATATATTTGCACAGATATGGTGACATACTCTCAGGGTCAGCCCACCTTTAATGAGACTGCTGTGACTGCACTTTATCTGCAAGCGTTTTAAAATCTGGTTCATATTTAGTGATTGCCAGTCTGAGGGTGTCATTAACACATAGACTGCTACAGGTTCTAGCGGACCCTGGCTTACTGGTGCTGAAGGCTTAACATGGGCTTTTTGAACTTTTTGGGGGGCCCACAGCGAGGGGCCTCTTATAGCGAGAATCACAATCGCATAAATAAAAAGAAAGCCCAACTTGTCCACTTCAATTTAAAAAAAAAATTATGATTCTACCATCTTCCATTCTGGAGATATTGACCTTTTTCTAACACCTGCTTTTGCCTGCACGCTGCTTGTGAAAAAAAACAACAGAGATATGGAGGCCTGAAGTTGACAGACATTTCAGTTCAGTTTTTTTAGTTCAAAAGACCGATATAAAATTGAGCACAAATAATATCCTATACAAACCATATACCGAATGAAAGCCCTGAATGTCTACTTTTAGGAGGAAAACAGTACACATTGTACACATATACAGTTTGTCACTAATTGGCTATTGAATGCAGCTTGCGCCCACCAGAGAACTTTAGAGAAGGCATGGACCCGAAGAACTATTATTCACAAAATAAGGCCTATAGCGACATGTACATACTATATACCGTATGAAACAGTAGACTCTCTGCTTTCATAAGAAAAATACCACCCAGAAAAATCACACCCCTGTGAAGTGAGCAGTGCAATTGCACTGCTCACTTCACAGGGGTGTGATTTTTATTATTATTACAGTATTAGTATTTTTCTTATGAAAGCAGAGAGTCGACTGTTTCATACGGTATATAGTATGTACATGTCGCTATAGGCCTTATTTTGTGAATAATAGTTATTCAGGCCCATGCCATCTCTAAAGTTCTCTGAAAAAGATAATTTTAGAGAGCATGGACCTAACAACTAAATATTCGTACGTCGTACGTCCTCGCATAGACCAACCAATAGGCGGTGCCAGACGCTTCTCAGACCAACACCTCTTTTCAGCAGGGGGGGGTTTTAACTCTTTTTAGAGCCGATCGGTGTTACATTATGAGTTGTCCGGGCGCAAATATAGTTGAACCATAGTAATCAATAAAAAAACGTTTTTTGGACCATAAAACGTATAAAAACGTTATGCGCTTCTTGCGCTTGGCTATAATAAAACGTTTAAAAACGCTTTGCGCATTCGATGAGTTAAGATGTGAGTCAGTCATACGAGTTCTAAACTTGGATTTTATTATTTTCATTTGTGAAAAGGCCATTTCACATAAGTACTTGGAACCAAAGTAGGCATGCAGCTTCAGTGCACACGACACAATCAGGGGATACTTCTCTGTTCACAAGAGACCAAAATTCCTTCTCTTTAGCTCTGACCTGCAGGTGACAGTCACTTACTAATCCAATAATCTCGAGACATTTAAATATCTGAAGTTAATGCAAACACATCCTGGCATCCTGCATTTTATCGGACAGCAGTTCAATGACAGTAGGCTCAGTAAAGAGGAAAGGGTTTGATACAAAAGCAGCTACTTAACTCATGCGTTGTACGTAGTTTTCATATTTCATATTTATCATATTTTTTGCTCTATGTGTGCATGTGTACAGAATTCAAACTGTAGCATTGATTATTGTCACGGACAGAAGTCATTCTTTCCCTTTGCATATGCCCTGGAGTGCACTCGCCTATTAGTTTGCATTGCAGACTGGTATATTCAGTATATTTTTCTCATTTTTATATTTTTGTTGTTGCTGCGCAGCAGTTGAGGAGAACGCAACTATGCATTCCTTTAAGCAACACAACTTCTGCAGCTGCATCCATATGTTTAGAATTTGCATCAATGATCAAATCCCAATAATAAAAAATATTATAACAACGAACAACGAAAACTGAAGGAGCAGCGGCGCTATCAGCTAGTAGTCCCAACTCAAGTGTCTGCAGCCTGTCACGAGCCCCGTAATGAACTGATACGGGAGGCACGTTGTTCCGTATTTTAATGTCGGGTCGGAGAATAAATACAGTATGAATGACGGCGGGATTTATTTGACAACTCTGTCCTGCTTTCTTCACGAGAAGAGAAGAGCGCTCACAGCTGCTAATATGGTAGCAGGCTAGCAGCCCTGTGGCTGACCTGTCAGTTATCTTTACGGCAGAATAGTTGAGATGTGAACCTGGGTCTGGGAAGCTCAGAGAGCTGCAGCCATTGGCTCATGATACGAGCACACGACCAATGGGACAGATCATTCAGTGTTGCTAAGATACCACCCCCCCACCACACACGCACACACACCCTTGGACGATGGGGTCTATGGGGTCTCAAACTCAGAGCCACAGCGCTCTGCTCAAAATTAATTTGCATGTGACGAGCGGCATTGACATTATTCCAATGGGTCTGACACTTCGCGATCGACTGGAAACGTTCCCGCGATCGACTGGTAGCTCGCGAACCCCTGGTTGGTTACCCCTGCTTTAGCGCCATCTAGTGTTAGCATGCTCACACTGCAGAGGTTCCGCCCGTCTGCTCCCACTCTACGGAGCTTGTTTCCTTTCCGGGTGAAACAGGAAGGTGGGGGCCTCTGTGAGGACCACAACACCACTCACATTAGCTCACAGCCTTTAGCTAGCAGTACAAGCAGCTACATTTTATCAGCCATGCAATACAAACTCAAAAATCACATTTATAACAGACTGATTGATTGAAGTGGAAATGGAAGATATCGTTCTCACGACAATACAAATCTTAACATTTTTGTAAAAACAAATCTTGTCTAAAACATAATCTGCCTAATGATGATGTCACTGGAGGACGGTTTCTGAACTGCCCACAGCCCTCCTATGAGGCACAGACTGAGTAGAAAATAATTGAGCCATTTTATCATGATTATTAGTGAGGACCTATTATATGAAGATAGGTTGAAAAGTGGTGAAGTGGTCCTTTAACAGTTTGCAGAATTACAGTACATTTCAAGTGCAACTCAATACAAAAACTGTTGACTGTGGACGACACCAGAAAGCATTACTTGTTTACAATCGGGTCCACCCTTTTTAATTCATCAGAACATGTATAGTATAAGTACAGAGATACAAAAACATCTAGGGCTCCATCTTGCGCCACCCTTAACCCTTATCCCTAAAAATATTCGCCATTTTGTACTATTTTGAAAAACATTTTAAAATAGTTCAACACGTTGTGAGCTTGTAGATCAGCTATTTGAACGATTTTGAACGTTTTTAGTTCAGGGATAAGGGTAGCCCCTCTCGGAACCGTAAAGCCTTTCTGAAATGTGGATGTCACTTTGCGTAGGGTCCCTGTGCGTATCTATATTTTCGTATTGAAATGATAGAACGCGGACATAAATATCGTCGTTAACGTCGTGTCTGCGCCGTTTGACGGCTTCTTTTTGTTTGAGTTATTCTGAATTTGTGAACTATAAGTACCTATACATACCGCTGCGAATATCTCCTGTGGCGTGGAAGCCGTTAAGTATTTACTTGCGCAAGCGGAGTGCGCAAGTAATAATTTCGCCTGGTCTCTTCAACGTGACAGCCGTCAACCATTATTTTGGGTATGCAAAAAAAACAGCAAATCTGTGCCTGGTTTGCTGGGACCAGACTACACAAATGACCATATGTCTGGTCATACGTATACTATACACATAATCAGTAAAAATAAAATAGCAAATTGTGCCTGAACTGCTGGGACCAGAGTACGTGGTGTGTATATGTATGACTAGCTCTCAATGATGACGTAAGAAAAATGGTCATTTGTGTAATCTGGTCCCAGCAAACCAGGCACAGATTAGCTGTTTTTCTTGCATACCCAAAAAACTGGTTGACGGCTGTCACTTTTTGGCACAAAGTAACCACAGTATACTGCTAATTAAATTACAACTACATACTCTATATAGTATATGTATATGTATACGTATGTCTTACGACATCATTTAGAGCTAGTTATACGTATACTATACACATAATCAGTAAAAATAAAATAGCAAATTGTGCCTGATCTGCTGTGACCAGAGTACGTGGTGTGTATATGTACGACTAGCTCTCAATGATGACGTAAGAAAAATGGTCATTTGTGTAATCTGGTCCCAGCAAACCAGGCACAGATATGCTGTTTTTCTTGCATACCCATCAAATGGTTGACGGCTGTCACGTTTTGGCACAAAGTAACCACAGTATACTGCTAATCAAATTACAACTACATACTCTATATAGTATATGTATACGTATGTCTTACGACATCATTTAGAGCTAGTCATACGTATACTATACACATAATCAGCAAAAATAAAATAGAAAATTGTGCCTGAACTGCTGGGACCAGAGTACGTGGTGTGTATATGTATGACTAGCTCTCAATGATGACGTAAGAAAAATGGTCATTCGTGTAATCTGGTCCCAGCAAACCAGGCACAGATTTGCTGTTTTTCTTGCATACCCAAAAAAATGGTTGATGGCTGTCACTTTTTGGCACAAAGTAACCACAGTATACTGCTAATCAAATTACAATTACAGAATAATTATACTGTATAACATATTTTAATTCAGTTTATATACATTTTTTTCATCACATATCAATGATTTATTTTTCTTTAAAAAACCAAAAAGGGATCCAGAATATATCTACATCGATAAAACTGTAAAAAAGTAGGTAGGTAGCAAATAGTTACACCTAATGATTATACATGTCAAACGTTCCTTCACAGAGATACTGAGATGTGACAGTTTACAGCGGTCGAAAGTACTTGCGCGCTCTGCTTGCGCACTAGTTGGCCATTTATGGCCTACTAGTGTGCAACAAGCAAGTATGCACTCGGCAGAGTGCAGTTCTAGTTTAATCTATGTTTGACCGATTTGGTCGCTTTGAGTCTTCTTGTTTATTTACTGTTTATTGTACCGCCTCCCGATGTGCGGTTGGCTTGTGCCGGCTACGTTCCTGCCTCTGATCTGCTCTGTCATAGCTATAGCGCCACTAGCTAGCCAGATAGGCGGTACAATGAGGTGTCAATAAACAAGGAAGGAACGGCTTCCGCGCCACAGGAGATATTCGCAGCGGTATTTATAGGTACTTATAGTTCACAGATTCAGAAGCCCTAAAAAGAAAAGAAGCCGTCAAAGAGCGCAGAAGGACGTATCCGAAGGTATTTACATTTATTGATGTGTGCGTACCCGGTGGCAGGGTGGAGGTGGAATAGGACCCCATGCTCTGGGTCTAAAAAGTGTCAAAAAACTTCAGTAGCATTGGGTTCTGCTTGTAGGGCTAGGATAAGGGGTGGCGCAAGATAGACCCCATAGTGAGGGGGAAAGGGGGGCAGTTTTGAATTGCAGCCGTCCGTATTACTGCTGCTAGTATTAACTATACTGCTATTACTGCTGCTAGTATTAACTACTGCTTGTTTGTTTATAACAAGTCACAATATTATTACTGCTGCTAGTATTAACTACTGCTTGTTTAGGATCATTTATAACTAACAAGCAGATATGAGAGAAATACTCGTCGTGTTGTTCCATGTTAAAAGATGAGTCAATAATATAAAAGATAAATGTAGTAAAAACAAGGTGAATCAGTTCAACTTAATTACCTGCTGTCTTTCGGGGTTGAGCTGCTTAACGGCCACACTGTTTTCAAACCGTTTACTATTATTATTAATATTATTATTAAAGTGTTTTCTAACAACACTGCTAACCGCTAGCTGTGTGTGAACGCACATAGGCCTGCTGTGCGCATGCGCACTAGTCCTGCTGCTGCCGAGCCATATAGAGTGAGACAGAGATACGACAACTCTGTTCACGTCACGGGGCTTCAGTCCAATGGCGGCTCTTCTACATAGACTTCTATTGAAAAGGGACATCCGGGAGTTTATGGAATTGGAGTCTATGAGCTCGCGCGAGAACATGAAACACGTGACCAGGCTGTTTTCTGCCCCCTCAATGTCGTAACTCTCTCTGTGGCTCTGCCCCTTAGAGTATAACTCTAAGTTCTGTACTGCAGTACTAGTACAGTACAGTTCTGTACTGCAGTACTAACTCTATGCTCTGCCCTGCTAGAGACTGGAGCGTGCACGATGCATGTACCATGGACGGTCACTAGGGGGAACCATAGTACAGTGTAATACAGTGGGGAGCAGCTATGGAACAGCTATAGAGCTGATAACTCTCCCATAGAGATCTATTAAAAATAATATTTTAATAGATCTCTATGGGAGATAAATATTATTTATATCAATTATTCTGAGCCTAGAATCAATCCATCCAGGATCCTGGTGAGTTATGACCATAACACCTCTGATTCTGAGAAAACAAACAAACAACAAGATTGCATATTTAATTATATGATTTACTACATTTAATAAATGCTCTTTGTTTAGCGTCTTTCATTTTCATTTATTCACAGAATCAGATGTTTTATGGTCATGATTCACCAGGATCCTGGAAGGCTTGATAGGCTTAAAATAATTTATATAAATATTTGAATGCATTTAAATATACATATTTCTTTAATAAAAAAAGGAATGGTCAATTTTTTTTCAGTGAGTCCAGAAAACCACGCCCACTTATATGTTCTATACTGTGGTGTCATCAAAGTCTATCTTCACTAAATCATTTTAAATATAAACTATAATATAAACCATTTGATGAATAACATTAACAAATCTCACCTGCACAATATGTTGTTGTTCCAAATGTGTTGTTTTTAAACGTGCAAATACAAAAAATAATAATCCTAAACATCATAGGAATTGTATGATAGCGAATACATTACACCAATATTCCCTTTATTCTGAATCCAGCTAATCCAGCTTTTTTCCATTCCCTCCTTTCTTCTGTATACTTCCTGCAGTACAGAAATATACAGATTGGGCTGTAGTGTAGCATGCCACTAGGACACAGGACAGACAGTGGGGGCTGTAGTGTAGCATGCCACTAGGACACAGGACAGAGACAGTGGGGGCTGTAGTGTAGCATGCCACTAGGACACAGGACAGAGACAGTGGGGGCTGTAGTGTAGCATGCCACTAGGACACAGGCCGGGGTCTGATCAGCCATGGTTGAGTCGCATGGAGGGTGTATGTTGTAAGACGATCCCAGGTTTACAACACTGATGTGTCCGAATTAATGCATCAGCATATCTGCTGCTGCTTTGTGTATCCCGACTCAGACTGTGTTTAATTAACTGTATCTGCTGCTGCTTTGTGTATCCCGACTCAGACTGTATGCCAACTGCAACATGGAGAGACGTCAAGGTGTCTGATTTCAATACACATCATGTACCATAGAGTCTATGGCATAGACTTACTTTATTCTGTTATTCTATTGGATCATAAAAGGCAAATGTAGTCTTGAATAAATATACAAATTGATTCATTGTCTAATAATAATAATATTTAGATTCATGAATTGATTTACTAAACAGTGTAATGAAGTTACAGCACTGCTTTTCCCGTTAGAGTAAGCATGTTTATTTGTACATTTCAACAAGGAAGGCAGTGTGCTTTACACACACTACATCTGGACGGAAACCCCTTTGTGTTTTAAGCATTGTGTTATACTTTAGCTATTGAAAAATAGCATATCTACAAGCTCGTAGCGTAGCACTGAGTGCAGCGCTACAAGCTTGTAGATCTTTTTTTTAATGTGGTGCAAATCTTTGAATATATAATCTTTCACAGCAAACGTTTTTAACTCTAATCTTTGCTCCTGGGGGGTCCGTGGAACAAAATATTTTCAGATGGGGGTCTAAATGGGTTAAGAGTACTGTAAAGGGTGATGCATTCACAATAAAAGGACATTTGAATACAATCAAAACTATTGGTTTAGAATAGAAAAATAAGATTAAAATAAAAAGCAAACTAAATACAGACCCATAAACCTCAGTAAAAAGCCTTGTATACTGTATGTATGTGTTGTAGATGTGACAGGAGTTGGGTTAGGTAGAGGTTCAGCCAGACTGTTGAACACTCAACATTGTTTTACTTACTTTATTTTTTGATTCAAGACATTTTTCATTCAAGTATTTTATCTAGGGGTAAAACAAATAAATTTCCCCTCTAGTTCGAATGCCCCCGCCCCCTGCCAAAAAAACGCTAAAAGTGTTTAAACGAAATAAAGCAGCAAATGAAAAAATACACTCATCTTTTACTTTCTCTAATAACCTAAACATGAACCTTGGTTGAAAAACCCAAAGTTGTCCTTTAAGGTTTAACATGAGGAGAAAAACAAAAGATCAGGAGAATGGAGGCCTCTATTGACAGGATTGATTGAATAGTTTATTAGGCATGGATGTAAAACAGCATCAGAGTTCAGTCAAACACTGATTCCAAAAGGGAGAACACAAAAACAGAATGGTCTTGTTTCCATTCAGGTCCTATGCAATCAATTCATAATAGCAGAACAACAAAATCACACTTTGCGTGAAGTGAGGGGTGCTCTTATCACATCATACATCACATTCCATGCTCAGCCAATGAATCAAATTATCACAAATGTCATTCCGGTCAATCACTTTTGGCGTCTTCACTTCTTCTGCACTCACAATTATATCCTCAATATGTACATCAGCCAATCAAATCATCGCTATGGGATGATGATCAGCCAATCAAATCAACGTGTTTGTGTTCACACAAAGACAAAGCCCAATAGGAGGAGCTAGCGCCCCTCAACAAAAAACCAATATCATCAAAAACAACAACAAAATATATCATTACAGGAAATAATAAAACACTAAATGTACAGACTGGTAGAAAGTTAGGAGGGGCCGTGGTCACCTGTTTAAAGGAGAAGTGGTCATTTCCTCTCCACTGGGCCTGCTGAAAGGTGGACTTTCAGGCCTGTTTTAAAAGATGTAAGTGAACTGCATTTTTTGATGGAGGTCAGGGCATTCCATGTCTGGGTGGCCGTGCTGTAGAAGGATAATTTACCCACATTTGTTTTGAAATATAGGAGCAGTATAATAATCCATAACATTGTCCTTGTCTATCGACCTCCCTACGAACATACAGCTGTTTAATTTGATCCTCCCAGTGAGCTCATTTTTCATTCATTCAAGTTTTGTTTATTCTCGAAATTACACTGAGTAATCAAACTAATTGTCAGTGTCGTCGAGTAATACAATATCATATAGAAAAAACATCACAATACATCAGAAGATCAGGAAAAGAAAAACAAAAGATATACATGTGAATTACATATAGGTTTACAAATGAAAAGCCAAGACAAAATTCAAAACAGTTACATATTGTGGAGATCTGTATGCTCACCAAGGTTTTAACACTAATTCACACCATCATTTTCCCATTGAACTCTTATTTTGAAAAGCCACATTTCCAGACTACCGGTACTGAACATAAACTAGGAAGTCAAACGGGTGGGTGATTATGGCCACGATGATTTTAATCCTGTTATTCTCCTGTTATTGAGAGCACCAGCAGCAACCAGATGCTAACGTAATTAGCATTATGCCTTGATCGATCGAAAGCACTATAAAAGTGCAATTGCCATTGATCTACGGCAACAGTGTTGAGGGTTTTATTAAATAATGAGCATTAATTGACGTAGATCTTGGCCAATGGCATTCTAAGTGTTAAGGGTACCAATGTCAGTTTCAATGTCGTTTGCAGGTCCCATGTATTAGGGCCACAGAAGCCAAAAGCAAGATCAGAGCTAACTTTTGCTAACTTCAGAGCTAACAGGTGCCAATGTAGTTTTCGTCTCTCTGTCAGGGAGGACCATCCAACCTTTTTATACAAGATACATTGGTGAGTATTATCATAGCTATCACCCGTAATCCTGCTACCCTAATAGACAGGGGGTACATAAGCAAAATCTTTCTCCGACCGAACCACACTTTTACCACACATCTCTATATGCAAAATAAATTCGGCACGCTCCCAGAATTTACATAGGCAATTTTTTAGCCGTTCAAGTGTCTTATTTACTGTTTAAATATTACTTTTGGCAAACACGCTATTGTTGCTCAACTTCAACAGCCTACGTCAAAATCGTCATGTTGGCGTCTACTACGCCAACTACGTTCACTTCATGGGGCCAGTCTTTCACAGTGACACACACGTTACATGAACCACGCCACCGGGATGGTTTCTACCCCTCAATGTCGTATTTGCTGCGCCCTTCTAATGCTGCCGCAAGCCTACTCTATACTGCTCCATAGACAGCGACTCGAAGTCGAACAGCAGCAGCAGCTCCGTCACTCACAAAGCCCACAGCACTGCACAGCCCCACACCCAAATGAATCGAATGAATGAATAAGGCGCTTATATCGCTTTTGCTCAGTGGATGGGACATTTACATTAAAAGCTATCGGATGGACGCGTGGATAACGGCATGGTTGTGTGCACTCGGAGGGAAAGGTTCCATATAGCTTCCATGCTAGCTGCTTCAGACACAGGGGAGGGGAGGGAGATGGCCCGGCTCACGGGACTCCAGTGCGAAATAGCGCTTATGCAACAATTACCCTAAAAACACAAACACCTCAACTCAATGTCATTGTGAATAAGAATTTCGAGCGAAAAAATAATTTTTGGAAGGACACTTTCACCCAGTATGAAGCTAAATGTGGAAGCCGTGTGTTTCACACCAAAACTGGTGATCTATAGAATCCTGTAACGCCGTGCATTCTGTGCTTGCGTGCGTATTTCCCAAATGTCAGTGATTTATCCACACATCGCTCTGTGTGTGTGTGTGTGTGTGTGTGTGTGTGTCGCCCTCCAGCTGCAATTGCGAGTGTGCGCTGTGTGCAGGGCACACTACTGAGTTTAAAAACACAGCTGAAACATGAAGTGGAGTCTGTCAACTCCCGCAATTTCCTTCTTCCCATATTGCGCTGCAACGTAACTAGGATGAGCCCCCCGAATTCAATTAATCAATCACTACATTAGTTGCCTGTTCAATCTATCATCTTTTGTTTTACTGCCCATTATATCGTCGCTGTCCGATGAAAAACACGTATGTCCATTTTTTATGATTTTCACTTTTTTCTATAGTTGGAATATAGCCGTTCTGCTCTCTCTACTGGTCTCGGCTGATGTGTTAATGGCCAATGAAAAGGTGTTTTATTTAACAATCTATTTAACACGCATCACCATTGGATGTTCAACCTGTCCATCACATCGCGTATGTAAGGGGAGTGGAGATACGCTGAAACAAAAATCCCCATTGGACGTGGGACCTGTCCATCACATCGCGTATCCAAAGGGGTGTGGAGATACGCTGAAACAATCATTCCCATTGGATGTTCAACCTGTCCATCACAACGCACGTATTGGGAGAAAAAGAAAAAGAACAACCGCGGGAGAAAAAGGGGCGAAACTTTTCACAGAGACGGGACAGCATACTTTTACGGACACGGAATTTGACATTATTACAAGGTAAAGTACCACCAAAAGTGTTTTTTGACAACTGTATGTTAGGTTATGCTAACGACTGTGTTCACGATTGTCCTAGACTTCATGTTAATTGTTATTTGTGTTAAACATAGCCACGTTTGGGACCTCAACCCCTCTATTTTAGCTCTGGAGCTAATGGACACTGATTTCTTCAACGCTGTAATCTACTTTTCAGTATTATATTTCACATCGATGATGTATTCAATGGAGGAGCTGTGTGCCGTAGTTAACGTCAAGTGTGTCAGGGGCAGACATGATAAAGCAGAGGCTGCAGAGAGCAGTGAAAGCAGCGAGGAAGGTTTGTGGAATTACAAAACAACGTGTGTGTGTGTGTGTGTGTGTGTCGGCTGGGAAAAATTAGAACCATGTCAACGACGTGTGTGTGAGTAGAGGTCTAGTTATTAATTAGTATTCAGTGTAATGTTAACATGTTTTTTATTTATCCCCCCCCCCCCCCCCCCCCAAGATGATCAGGTTGATACCAGCTGTTCTGGTGGGTGCCAACTTATTAATTAATTTGGAAATAAAAATCATGAATGACAACAAATAGCTGATTTATTCAGTGTACTAATATTTTAAACTATCTTTCCAAGAAGATGCACTTGTATGTGACCAAGTGGATTCTGAAGGTGCTGGGTCTGCTGTTAAATCTGTAAATGAAGGTAGGTGGTGTGTTTTTGCCCATTACAATGTACATAGACCCACAAAATAGACCACACAATGTACATAGACCTATTTCAACCTATCTTCATAGGTCTTCACTAATGATCATGATAAAATGGCATTTTTTTAAACAAATGGACATGTATCTGCTGTATATCATCACAATAATGTCAACCACATGAGATCAACCACATTTATTTTCTTCAGAAGCGACTATGGAGGACTCATCAATTGGGGAGATGGAAGGTTTGACACACACACACACACACACACACACACACACACGGGGGGCTAACCAGATTTATTTTCTTGTTTTTCTTCAGAAGCAGCTGTGGAGGAATCATCAATTGGGGACGGGGAGATAGAAGGTTTGACACACACACACACACACACACACACACACACACACACACACACACACACACACACACACACACACACACACACACACACACACACACAGGGCTATAGTCATGGCTGGGGGGGTTCAGTGTTTCCTAGCTGACCGGTGCAAAGACTCACCAAGTAAGGTTTGTGGTAAAATGAGGATTAAGAGCAATTGCATTCATTGTACATTGTGTTCCTCTTTATTTTTTGTTTTATCAGATGTGCTTGATTCATCATGGACACTTCAACTAGAGCTGGATAATTCTCCTGGTGCTGATGAATCCATAGGTATTATTATTATTTATTTAGAGCCAATCTGTACACACACACACGCACACATGATGCACAATACATCATGTGATGTTGCAATATTGTGAACGCAAAGCAATGCATGATTAGAGAGAGGGAACATTTGATTTTTTTCTGCAGGAGAAGGAGTTGAGCAGCACAGTAGACTGGAGAGCAGTGGAGTTGAGGATGACCACCACTCAAGTGGGGACAAAGGTTTGTGGAACACTAGCCAGAGTCAGCCAGAGCAAAGAGTGCACAATCCAGTGACACTGAATTACAGGTGTGTGTGAACATTGCATTCAGTTTGTCTGTCTTTCTTTCCCAGATCCACTGCTTTCTTCTGGTGCTGCTGAATCAGGCTATGAAGGTATTATTAGCCTTTCGTGTAAAATGACAGAGGTGATGTGAATGCTGCATGTTAGCTAGTTGGAATTTTGTCTCTCACAGACAAACATACATGACAAGAGGGAGGAGAGAGAGAGACCCTCACTCACACTTGAATATTTATTTTCTGTTCAGGAGAAGGAGTTGAGCATCACTCGAATGTGGAGGATGAAGACGGAGTTGAGGATGACTTCTCAAGTGGGGGAGAAGAAGGTTTGTGGAACACTAGTCAGCCAGAGCAAGAAATGCAAAATGCTGGCAACACTGAATTATGTCAACGTTGCAGTCAGTTTTTGTTCCTCTTTCTTTCCCAGATCCACTTGATCGAACCTGGACACCTGAACTTGACCATAATGGTGATTCTTCAGGTGAATCTGAATCTGGAAATGAAGGTATTATCATTATTATTATGGACACATTGATGCACATGTTTGTAATGTGGTATTGTGCATGTTGGCTATTTAATGCTTCGTTCAACTACACATCCATAAATGCACACGAGGGGCCACACACATACAGAGAGAGGGAGAGAGACTCACACACTTAACAGTCTGAATTTTTTTGTAACCATATTTAGGAGTTGAGATGGAAGAGGACTCCTCATGTGGTGATGCTGGTCTGGGGAGGAAGAGGAGAAATCCAGACAACTGGAAGAGCAACATCCAGAAGAAGAGGAGAATGAGTGGCAAGTCATATCTTGGGAGGAAGAATCGAGAGTCTGTGTTAAAGGAGGAAAGAAAATTGGGTGTGTCATGCCAGTCTGCAGCCTGTCACAAGTCCACTAAACTGCACTGCAGGGAAGTAGAGGAGTCGAAGCGAGAAGAGATCTTCAAGTACTTCTGGGAGGAATTAGACTGGCGTGAGAGGAAGATTTATGTTAAGTCATTGGTAGAGGTGAGCAGTGTAAAGCGACGGAGGACAGAATCAGAGAACTCCAGGAGGTCGGCAACCATTTTCTATCACCTTGTAGTAGATGGTAGAAGACTCCGAGTGTGCCAGCGCATGTTCCTGTCAACCCTAGGCTTGAAGCAGTGGTCTCTTTTGAAGTGGATAGGAAGAAGAGGGAAAAGTCCTACAAAGGAAGATAAGAAGAAGAAGAGGGTGACTGTAAGGAGAGAGGAGGTGGAGTTCTTGAAGACCTTCCTTTTGGACCTTCCAAAAGTTCCCTCACACTACTGTAGGGCCTCATCCTCTAAGATGTACCTGGAACCTGTGTTCAAGTCCATCAATCACCTCCATGCAGAGTATACTCATTCCAGTGCAGAGAATGGCATCCAGGCTCTGTCAAGGCAAGTGTTCACCAGAATGTTTAAGGACTTAAATCTGTCTCTTTTTCACCCAAAGAAAGACCAGTGCGATACTTGCTGTGCATTCAAAGCTGGGAACATTGACGCTGCCACATGGAAGGAGCACTGCACCAAAAAGGACACTGCACGAGCCATGAAGCAGAAGGACAAAGAAGAGGCAGGTGAGAAGACCTTGGTGACATGCATGGATCTACAGGGGCTCCTGCTCTGCCCCAAGCTACAAGCCTCATCCCTCTATTTCAAGACCAAGCTCTGTGTCCATAACTTCACCGTTTATGACATGACTTCACATGATGCATCAAATTACTTATGGCACGAGGGTGAAGCTGGTATCTCTGCCAACGAGTTTGCTTCATGCATCGTGCACTTTCTCAAAGAACATCCCTCGTATGAAGAGTACATCCTGTGGAGTGATGGATGTGGCTACCAGAATCGAAACATGCTCCTGAGCAATGCCCTCCTCAAGTTTGCAACTGAGACACAGAAGATGGTGACACAGAAGTTCCTAGAAAGAGGTCACACACAGATGGAGTGCGACTCTGTGCATAGTGTGATTGAGAGAAGACTGAGGAACAGAGACATCAGCGTTCCGGCTGAGTATGCTGTTGCCATCCGGGAAGCTCGCTCCAATCCCACACCGTACCATGTGAAGTATGTGGACCACACATTCTTCACAAACTTCAGCTCTGTGAACCTCTGCAAATCCATCCGCCCGGGAAAGGTCGCTGGGGATCCCACCGTGCATGACCTCCGAGCAATCAGGTATTTGAATACTGACATACGTACATAGCTGTGGAAACCATAACAATAAACATTATTCAAAGATACAGTGTAATAAAAACTATAGTGAATGGAGATTAATCGGCAAACACATCGTTATCGGCCGTTTCAGCACATCCCTAAATTTAAAAAATAATCATTAAAACTTGACTTTTCTCCCTTGTCTCTGTCCCTCTCTTCATGACTTCTGTTCATCCTAGGTACAACATGGATGGCAGTATGGAGTACAAGATCAACCACTCAGATGCCTGGAAGCCCTGCGAGTCCCCATCCCTGAGGAAGAAGAGCAACGTCACCACAGTGGCCCCGCTGTACACTTCGAGGCGCATCATCAAGGCACTAAAGTTCAAACACCTGCAAGAAATGAAGCTGGTGTTGCCCAAAGATTTCCACGGCTTCTACGACGCCCTCCGCCATGAGCAGTCGGAGGAGTGATGACCACCACCTACCACCATTCCACTGGGTTCTCATGTTCCTCCCGTTGCGTTATTAACCCATTTAAGCCTGACGTCGAAATTTAAAAAAATCATCTAAATTCTGACAGTTTCTGTATTCGGTATTTATTATTTCTGTAATCTGCTATTTTTCAATAGCTAAATTATATCGATGTTTAAAACACCAAAAGGGGTTCCTGCCCAAAATGGGTTAAAATGTTCGTGTCTGTGTGGTGTTACCGTTTGTATTTATCTATTCAGTATTTTATTTATTTATTCATGCATTGACTTATCTATTCAGTATTTATTTATTTATTCATGCATTGACTTAGTTATTTATTTGCAGTTGACTTGTAATAATTTATAAAATAAATAATATGCCTAAATGTTAAGGCTTAACAATTCTGGGCAATTTTGACTGTTGGAGTAATAGAGTTCACTCACATACATGTATTCCTAATGTGGACGACACTGTCTGCACAAATTTGTGACGTTAGGCTATTGTACATTATTATTGAAACATTAATGCTAATTTAGTTTGGGTATAGTATCAGCTGGTTTAAATAGTAGGCTAAACAAGATTAGGCATTGATTTATTTGCAAGATTTCCAATAATACAGGCAGTACAGTCAAAGGTTATGCTATTGGTATTTAAAGCCTATAGAGCTTGTTTCCACTGTAATCTGTTAATCAATCCCAAAAAATAGTTAAAACACTTTATCCTAGATTGTTTTGGTAAAAAGGTTGGTTTCTATAGTGCATTTTAACTTTCATGGGTGCTAGGAATTCAGAAGCATAGCTTTAGATGTTTTTTGATGATTTTTAACCAATATGAGCTGATAAAAAAGCTGAAAGTTGTTGTTGCATGTCAATGGTTAGTCGAGCAGTTCTGATTGGCTGCCTCGTCTCCAGCCATGTTGCCTCAGAATTCTTTAGGGTCACTAATTTGAGCATAACAGCGGAGCTCAGCTAAAAAGTGGCATAACGTCAGCAGACCCACAGATAATGCAGCTGGTAATTAATTGATTTAATTAATTTGGGCTTGTTTTGTTGATTGCTACTGGTAAAATAATCGGTCCCAAGAAGATGTCATCAAGGCAACGACTGAGATGATCTATTGACAGCCTGGTGACACAAGGTAAACCGACTGCAATATACCTCGTCATGTCGGAGTTTCTGTTGCATGGCAACCATTATGACAACAGGTAAAAGTTACGACAGTCGATTGACGGCACCGGCATGCTGTTACTTTTATCTTGTTTGCCAGGGTTAAAAACATTACTCTATGGTTAAAAACGTAAGATTCAAGTCCCAAGATGTGTTTATATGGCAACATGACAGATATAGCCTTGCTTTCATGTGATATTTATCAGAGGGAACTCAGAAGTACGACGTAGGGAAACAAGGATCAGCTCATTGACGTGCGTGTGCCATCTGAGTTGGCCATAAAAACAGAACAGTTTTGCGTATCTCCACGTATCTCACAAGAAAACCCTGTAAGTCCATTGAAAACCTTAAACTGTTGACTGATGATTTTGTACAGTTATGTAACCCTGTTATTATTTTGGGTTAATAAGAGTCATTTGAAATGTTTTCTTATTTGATTTATACAAGCAAAGGCAGTGTGAAGAGTTATTGTTTTGATATACCTTTATTTTACTTGAGATTACCTAAAGAAGTGTTTACAAAGCTGAAGTGTTTATTTTTACCTGTGGGTTTATTGTTTTATAGCTTCTGGGTTTTATTTTGAAGTATTTCTGTGATGTATTTCATTTACAACTGTTATGTTGCTGTAGAAGAAGAGGGAGAGCCAATCAGAGTGTCAGGAGAGAGTCATGTGACCGGAGTTTTAGACAGGAAACAGTATTCTTGTTGTGATGGATGCGAGATGGCAGAGGAGAGTGACGGAGCATTTTTATGAATGAAAAGTATAGTATTTGTGAAAGAAACGTGACAAACTGTTTTGGACATTGCTGTAGTATTCAGTGTGTGTGTGACACATCGCTGAGTGAACTGTGGAGTACCAGTATTCGTCGGACAGATCGTACTGAACTATCCTACAGTGAGTGAGTTTGTAGCTAGTTAGCTAAACTAGCTGCATTGTTCCAGACTGACGCACAGTGCATTCAAGTGGCCGGCTAGTTAGCCACAGCGAGCCGGTGCAGCAGTGTTGCTAAACCAGCAAGCGGCTGTTTCAGAGGAGCGAGTGAGGGGTCCTCACATTAGGTGACGGATTTCAGAGACTTATTCAATCCTGTAGAGACACTGGAGCAAGGTCTGGAGACTCGAATCGTCATCGGAGCATCCCGTTTTCGCGCTGGAACTGTTTGGAAAGTATTAAAGAAAGAACTATCTCCTGAACTGTGAGTAACTATCTCCCGGCCAAGGACGTCATCTGCTGGATAAACTAAACAGGCCTGCAACGTGGGTGGGGTTTTGTTTTGTTTTGTTTCTAGTTAGATGCCGGCTTAGGATTTAAGTAAATACAGTGCACTTTTAAGGTTTGTGAAACATTTGAAAGTACTTTGCATATTTAAAGTTGAATGTAATTCTATTTGGATATTGAGGGTATTTTGCATTTGTGAACATTCTAAGGGTGTGTTGTGTTTTACATTTCATGGTAAAGGTGTGCTTACATTTCGAAGGTATTGAAGGTATTTAAAAGGTATATTTCATATTATTGTGTAACAAATTAGGTTATTTCCGTTGTAGTGTATTGGTATTTGTTTTTGCATTTATTATAGGCTTTTGGCTAAAAGCCTATATTGTATTTTGCTTTTCCCCATTCCCAAAATCCAATTACCTTTTCCCTAAACTAAAACAACCATTCATTTTCAACTAAAGCATTTAAAATATATATATCCTGGTGTCTGTCTTGAATTAATTCTAAGGTTTAACAAGGTTTTCACTTTAAGTGGTATTGTTTAAGGTTTTGGTTAAATGCTGATTTTGAGGATTAATTGCTTCACAACTCAAACTAATAGCTTAAGACGAACTTAAAGCCTTCCTCTATTACTACGGGGATAAGATGGGCTACAGTTATATTCTTATTTGTGGTGCTAAATGTGTTTAACAACAGTGTTTTATAGGTTTATTTCCAGTTAGTTTCTGAGAAAAACTGTTTTTACATGCTCCTGAAAACCTATGTTTTTGGAGATAAGTGTTTTTCATCGGACAGCGACGCTATGAAGCATTAACACATGTATTATTTTGTAAAATGACAACCATCTGTGCAGACTTTTTCTGGTTGGAGGACTATGAAAAACTGGAATTATGTTTTAGGAAAGGTACTTTTGCTTTGGCAGACTTTTTATGCAGGGCGTGGGAAATAAGGCAGAATGTTTTGTTTGTGTAAAAAAAAAAAAGGGAATATCAACAAAACATATGTTTATTGTACACAATGCAATATTGAATGCAATGATATGGTGTGTCCTGTAAGCCCATGTGGGCTGGGCGCCTTTGGTGCATGACACACAAATAAAGAAATCTATGTATCTATCTATTCAGGCCCATTCAATTAATCTATCACTACATTAGTTGCCTGTTCAAAACTAAACTACACTTTATGAAATCATTGTTGCAGCCTACACACATTTATATTCAGGCCCATTCAGAACACATTTCCCAAATCTCAGTGATTTATCCACACATCGCTCTGTGTGTGTGTGTGTGTGGGCGTGTGTGTGTGTGTCGCGTCGCCCTCCAGCTGCAATTGCGAGTGTGCGCTGTGTGCAGGGCACACTACTGAGTTTAAAAACACAGCTGAAACATGAAGTGGAGTCTGTCAACTCCCGCAATTTCCTTCTTCCCATATTGCGCTGCAACGACACTGGGATGAGCCTCCCGAAGGGGGGCAAAATTCTAGTAAATCTAATCGATGAGAGTCTAGGGATTTTAAGAGTGGATGCTGCTGCATGTCTATAGATTATGTCTCCATAATCCAAGACAGACAGGAACTGTCTGTCTAGTGGAAACTTAATTTATTTTTACCCCATGGTGTGAATGCAATGGTGTCTTAGCAAGAGTTATTTAAACTTAGGTCACACCGTTTAAAGTGGACATATTTTTATTGTCCTGTGAGAACTGTGGACACGAAGGTGACTCTTCAGATGACTTGAATTTATGAAACTCTTGTCACAATGTTTACATTGGAAAGGTTTTTCTCCTAAGTGTGGACATACTGGTGTTTTTTCAGTTCAACTGACCAAATGAAACTCTTGACATTGGAAAGGTTTTTCTCCAGTGTGGACACGAAGGTGTTGCTTTAGGTTACCTGAAAAGTTAAAACTCTTTTCACAATGTTTACATTGGAAAGGTTTTTCTCCAGTATGGATACTAAGGTGTGAATTCAGATGACTTGACTGATTGAAACTCTTGTCACAATGTTTACATTGGAAAGGTTTTTCTCCAGTGTGGACTCGAAGGTGTGAATTCAGATTACTTGAAGTACTGAAACTTTTGTCACAATGTTTACATTGGAAAGGTTTTTCTCCAGTGTGGACACGAAGGTGTGAATTCAGATTAATTGACGTACTGAAACTTTTGTCACAATGTTTACATTGGAAAGGTTTTTCTCCAGTATGGATACGAAGGTGTGAATTCAGATGACTTGACTGATTGAAACTCTTGTCACAATGTTTACATTGGAAAGGTTTTTCTCCAGTGTGGACACGAAGGTGTGAATTCAGATTACTTGAAAAACTGAAACTTTTGTCACAATGTTTACATTGGAAAGGTTTTTCTCCAGTGTGGACACGAAGGTGTCTCTTCAGGTTACCTGACTCTCTGAAACTCTTGCCACAATGTTCACAGTTAAAAGGTTTTTCTCCAGTGTGGACACGCTGGTGCTTCTTCAGGGAACCCGAGTAACTGAAACTCTTGTCACGCCGTTCGTCATCATCTTCACTGGTCTTTTCCAAATCATCACTGTTTGGGAAAATCACTGTGTCAGATTCAAGTTCAACTTCAACCTCAGAGCAGTGGGAAGATATGTCTTCATCATAATTTTCATCATCACCTTTCACTGCTAGTAATGTCAACGTTGACCCAACAGGTTCCTCTGGTATTTGAAGTAGTTCCTCTTTAAGCTCCTCCTGTTCCTCTTTAAGCTCCCCCTCTTCCTCTTTAATTTGCTCTGGTTCCTCCTGGAGCAGACTGGGGCTCCTCTCCTGTTCAGAAGAATCCTCCTCTTTACACACAACCATGTGCAGGATGTCTCAGAAACATAACATGATCAACACTGGATTCCTAAAATGTAAATACATTCTTCTTCCATGTTCCATGTACAAAATGAGCTAGTACCTACCAAGATAAGATTGACTACACCGTTACTAACTACAGGTTATTACTGTTTTGAAAGTTTTAGCAAAATACATTGTTTCTTCAGGAACAATATTTTCTAGTTTGCCATTGTTACTGTCCAGTGAAAAAAATACATTGTGGCAGCCCCACAGAACAGAACATATTAAAGAAAGGAAGATAACATGAAACTTACTGAGGTGTGGCTGGTCTTCAGCTTCCTGTTTAATAGAAACGTCTTCAGCTTCCTGTTCAATAGAAACGTCTTCGGCTTCCTGTTTTATAAAAACGTCTTCAGCTTCCTGTTTAATAGAAACGTCTTCAGCCTCCTGTTTAATAGAAACGTCTTCAGCTTCCTGTTTAATAGAAATGTCTTCAGCTTCCTGTTTAATAGAAACGTCTTCAGCCTCCTGTTTAATAGAAACGTCCCTGGCTGAGTCTGGAGAGTTCATCTTCACCTGGGAGTGATGCATCATGGGTATTGTAGTTCTTATGAGTCTGAAGAGTTCGTCTTCACCTGCAGTCTGGACTCCGGTCTGAAATCAAGTGAATAAGGAAGGACTTTAATAATTGGAGACCTATAGTCGGGCAGCCAGGGGTGGGGAGTGGGAAATGTGTTTTTATTGGCCTAAAAGATTTCCTATAGTATTAAAAATATGAGTCCACTTGCTGACCGGGTGTCAGTATTGACCAATGTATTTTATAAGGTTTTATATTGTGACGAAGCACATTTGTAATGTTTTCTACTTTGTTTTCTTTATGCATGTTATTATTTATGAAATGAAATGATACATGTGACGCTGATTATTTAAGTATTAGCTTCTGTTCACAATTATGGTAATGGGCCTTGTACAGGGGTGAGTGACAGCGTTCAGTGATTCGTTGATTGTCACCACCCAAGGGTGCAAATAGAGGGAGTGACACACAGGGCCAGGGATCGACAAACACACAGAGTGCAGGCCTGCACGGAGGAGCTTCTCGGCGCCAGATGGATTTTACACTATGACCGCAATTTAGCGTGTAAATTAACGGATCTGCAGCCTTAGGGAATATATAGAACAGTCGAGCCCGGCGGGCTGGGCATCGTTGTGCCGCTGCCGACGGGGATCGGAGATCGGAAAGGAGAATAACCAGCCGGTGTTTGGAGGCTATTCCAGAGCTACAACAGCTATACCGGTGAGGTCGTTCCGAGGTGGTTCTAGTTGGATTATCTATTTACTATAAGGGGTACCCCATTTGTTTTGTTTATTCATTCGGAGCGAGGAGCTCTTTTCTTTGGATAAGGAGCAAGGATTGCTAAGGACTATCGCGGGCGGGCCGCGGTCAATTAAAGAAGAGGAATTATTTATTTATTTATTTAATTCTTAGTGCGGTCGCGCGCACTTGACTTTGGACGGGGATTGGATTGTTTTGTTTGTGTAAACAGTGTGGCGTAGGACGCGACAGCGAGCGTCGGGACTTGTTTGGGGCGGGGTGGGTTGAAAGAAATGTTTGTTTGGTTTTCGGTTACACTGTTTGTTTGACAACTTGAGTTTGCAGCTTCTCTATATAAATAAGTGAACTATATCCCTACGAATCCGTTGTTTATTTTCCTTAGTAATAATTTAAGATATAAGGGGGCGATTGTTACAATATGTGACCATACCATTACCTATATACGGCAAGATGTCCCAACAAAAACTGGTCAGGCTACCACTTGGCATCACTCCCAGAACCCACCTCACCCCTGCCCATTTCCATAGGCTGCTGCTGGAATGGCCTACAAGATTCACTACACCTTACCATTCCCATGTACCTGTCTAAATACTTCCTTAATGTAAATTAAGTCCACAATCTCAACACCAGAGGGAGTTCAACAAACCACATGCAACCCAGATTCGGCTCAAACAATGGATTAAATTTAGCTCCTATGCCATTAAAATGTGGAACGCCCTACCAACAGCAAAAAATAAATGTGAATCTCAAATTCCTTCAAAACCTGTGGGCGTCTGCAGTTCAAAACTGGTCCCCATAACCCCCCCCCCCCCCCCCCCACGTCTCTACATCAGAACATGTAGAGACGTACAGAGATACATTTCTATATAGTAACCAAAAACAGGACATCGTCATAAATGATGGTAAAAGGGGAAAAACATCTAGGGCTCCATCTTAGGGTGACCAGATTTCCCGCTTTGTGCGTGATTGTCCCGCATTTCAATGACTTTTCATGCGTCCCGCAAATTGAGACGTTGTCCCGCATTACGATAGTTTTCAAATGTGCGCTTTATCTGTGGGTCTGTGGGAGAGCAGCGGAGCTGCAGAGGCTGTCATGACAGGGCCAGGGGGCGGGCCGTGACTGTGTGTGTGTAGGTAGGTAGGATTGGCTGTCAATCAAACAGCCGGGCAGAGAGGGGGAAATCAAATCAATGTGGTGCGGATAGTTTAGTGAACACCCACCAAAACAAAACAACACACGAAACACAGTACCACGAGTTAGCGTCTTAGCTAAAACATGGAGGACAAAGGGGAAGAAAATGAAGTGCAATTACTACAACATCACAGGGAAACTATTTATCCGTGGGTGAAGAAGCCATGCAGTGCAAGGCATATTGAAAGAGTCTTCTGTGACATTTGTAATTAGAGTCGTTTCTCAGTGACACACGGAGGAGTAGCCGCAATTTGCAACTCTAGATTTTTTTTACAATTGGTTGAATCTAGAGTTGCAATAACCTCCATCGACTTCCTATGCATGGTTTTGGTTTTGCATTGGTTTGTGATCTCCTGGTCTTAAATTACGTTAAACTCACCAACATTGCAGCTGTAGTCCAAGCTTGAATTATCCTCTTTCAATCTGGTGTCGCTTGTTTATCATAAAAGTCCCCCGTAAAGATGTTATGAGCTACTTTCTGTCCAAAATATTCCAAGAGTGACAATATCGAGCCGCCATTTTGATTTTTGCAACGTGCCATAAAACAAGATGTGAGGGGGAGCGCTTGTTTAATAGAATCTTACCTGTGCAGGTAAGACACCCAAAGAAGAGGCCGACGCCCTAGGGAGGGAGGGACGCTATTAAACAAGCACTCCCCCTCACATCTTGTTTTATGGCACGTTGCAAAAATCAAAATGGCGGCTCGATATTGTCACTCTTGGAATATTTTGGACAGAAAGTAGCTCATAACATCTTTACGGGGGACTTTTATGATAAACAAGCGACACCAGATTGAAAGAGGATAATTCAAGCTTGGACTACAGCTGCAATGTTGGTGAGTTTAACGTAATTTAAGACCAGGAGATCACAAACCAATGCAAAACCAAAACCATGCATAGGAAGTCGATGGAGGTTATTGCAACTCTAGATTCAACCAATTGTAAAAAAATCTAGAGTTGCAAATTGCGGCTAACGGAGGAGGTGAATAACGACGTGAAGCAACGTGTTGATCAAAAGGAGGCTTCACAGGGCATGGACACGTCTGTTCTAAAAACCAAAACAAGAACAAAAGGTAACAGCAGCTGAATTAACAAGTGTTTACCACACAGTGCAACTGAGAGACTTTCAGACTTGTAATGGACAACATAAACACCTAAAAGGTTCCTGGCTGTGGTGCTATGGTGGAGAAGTGTGTTTACTGTTTACAGTTTAATTTATTATGAGTTGGCTCCAATGCTGACCATTTGGATTAATTTATTTTATCTTGTATTTATTTTATCTGTATAATTTCAGAATAATTTGCAGTAGTTGGCTTTTTAGGAGGAGGATACTTTGATAAAGTAAATATTTATTTATTGGTTCCTTATTGGTTGTAATTCATGCCTTCACAATCAAATCAAAGCCCCTTGGTTCGTTGGTCCAGTTGTATTGGTTGGTTGGTTGGTGAATTGTCCAGTTGTATTGGTTGGTTGGTCTATTGTCCTGTTTGTCCAATAATAGTTTATTTAAATGAATTTCTGTTAAGTTTATTTTATTTGCATAGTAGTTCTATTATAGTTAATATCATCGTAGTCCTATTGTGTGCTACTGCATCAACCAGATGACAAAGCATAGATATGCTATGTGAGGGGCAGAATAGAAATGTCTAATTGAGGAATAGAAATGTTATTATTTTGTTTTCGTATACACATTATTCACGCGAACGACACAACCCTGCATGTGTCCCACATTGTCCCACACAAACACACTCTTTGTCCCACATCTGGTTAGTTGGGATCTGGTCACTAAACGTATTCGCCATTTTTTACTATTTTGAAAAACATTTAAAAATAGTTCAACTAGCCGATCTACATCTACACGTTGTGAGCTTGTAGATAAGCTATTTGAACGATTTTAAAAGGTTTTTTTTATAAATAGTAAAGAATAGCAAATTAGTTTAGGGATAAGGGGTGGCGCCATATATAGCCCATAGTGAGGGGAAAAGGGGGCCAGTTTTGAATTGCAGCCGTGCGTAGGTGCTCTTAAAACAAGTTACAATATTATTACTGCTGCTAGTATTAACTACTGCTTGTTTATAACAGGTTATAATATTATTACTGCTGATAGTATTAACTACTGCTTGTTTAGGATAATTTATAACTAACAAGCAGATATGAGAGAAATACTCGTCGTGTTGTTCCATGTTAAAAGACGAGTCAATAATATAAAAGATAAATGTAGTAAAAACAAGGTGAATCAGTTGATCTTACCTGCTGTGTTTCAGGGTTGAGCTGCTTAACGACCACACTGCTTTCAAACCGCTAACTATTGGTATTATTATTCTTATTAAAGTGCTGCCGAGCCATATTAGAAGTGAGACAGAGTTACGACAACTCTGTTCACGTCACGGGGCTTCAGTCCAATGGCGGCTCTTCTACATAGACTTCTATTGAAAAGGGACATCCGGGAGTTTACGGAATGCATTGGAGTCTAAGGGCTCGCGCGAGAACATGAACCACGTGACCAGGCTGTTTTCTGCCCCCTCAATGTCGTAACTCTCTCTGAGGCTCTGCCCTGCTGGAGCCTGGAGCGTGCACGGTGCATGTACCATGAACGGTCACTAGGGGGAGCCATAGTACAGTGTAACACAGTGGGGAGCAGCTATGGAACAGCTATAGAGCTGAAAACTCTCCCATAGAGATCTATTAAAATAATATTTTAATAGATCTCTATGGGAGATAAATATTATTTATATCAATTATTCTGAGCCTATAGAATCAATCCATCAGGATCCTGGTGAGTCATGACCATAACACCTCTGTTTCTGAGAAAACAAACAAACAACAAGATTGCATATTTAATTATATGATTTACTACATTTAATAAATGCTCTTTGTTTAGCGTTTTTCATTTATTGACAGAATCAGAGGTTTTATGGTCATGATTCACCAGGATCTAAGGCTTCATTCTAGGCTTAAAATAATTGATATTTTTTTGGGGAAAATGAATGGTCGATTTTTTAGTGGGTCCAGAAAACCCACTTCTATGTTCTTTACTGTGATGTTTTCAAAGTCTATCTTTACTAAATCATTTTACATATAAACTTAAAACCATTTGATGAATCACATCTAACAATTCAATGTCAGTCTCTTCCACACACACTATACACATTCACTTTACATTTCTACGAATATGTATTTTTACTTTTTCATTTATACTGTGTATCCATTGTTGTATTATTTATGTTTGATTGTTATGATTTATTTTGTTAAATTAGATTAACCTACTCATGTTGTTGTTCCAAATGTGCAAAAAAATAATAAATCCTATGCATCATATGAATTGTATTATAACAAATAAATTACACCAATATTCCCTTTATTCTAACTCCAGCTAATCCAGCTCTTTCCATTCCCTCCTTTCTTCTGTATACTTCCTGCAGTACAGAAATATACAGATTTATTGATGAATTGAAAATGGAGGACCCTGATGTAAACAAGTCTTGATGATGTGTCCAAATTCACGCTGATGCCACTAGGACACAGGACAGACAGTGGGGGCTGTAGTGTAGCATGCCACTAGGACACAGGACAGACAGTGGGAGCTGTAGTGTAGCATGCCACTAGGACACAGGACAGAGACAGTGGGGGCTGTAGTGTAGCATGCCACTAGGACACAGGACAGACAGGGGGGGCTGTAGTGTAGCATGCCACTAGGACACAGGACAGACAGGGGGGGCTGTAGTGTAGCATGCCACTAGGACACAGGACAGAGACAGTGGGGGCTGTAGTGTAGCATGCCACTAGGACACAGGACAGACAGTGGGGGCTGTAGTGTAGCATGCCACTAGGACACAGGACAGAGACAGTGGGGGCTGTAGTGTAGCATGCCACTAGGACACAGGACAGAGACAGTGGGGGCTGTATGTTGTAAGAACCAGAAACACCCAACGATCCCAGGTTTACAACACTGATGTGTCCAAGTTCATGCATCAGTAGATGTTTAATTAACTGTATATGCTGCTGCTTTGTGTATCCTGACTCAGACTGTGTTTAATTAACTGTATCTGCTGCTGCTTTGTGTATCCAGACCTTAGACTGTAAAAAATATGGACAAAGCGTTCCCCGGGTCTAACATGGACATAAAATTAAGCCTGTAATTCTATGGTAATTCCTGATGTAAATCGCCATATTTCTAGATCCGTTTTGGCCCAGCTGGCCATTGGCTGGCCCAGACACGAGGCGGGACTTCCCCCTTCTTCTCCGTTGGTTTTTATTTTGACTCGAGTGGGAGGGGAATCCCGATCATAGACTGTAACGGTAGCCACGCCCCTCAGAACATACACGACTTTATGGTCATTTTTTTAATTAATGGGACCATAATTTTCCAAAAAGAATATTATGACATTAGAAATGAGACTTTAAACTAGTGACTGGAAGCAGAAAGTATTCATGACCATGTTTATTAAGGTAATACAGTCTAGGTGAAGTTGGGCCAAAATACATGGACTTCTATGGGGCTATGGGTTTTTCTGGGTCCAATGACAGCGCCACAACAGGCCATTATATGAATCGCGATTTCCTTTTAGGCTTCACAAAATATCTGTCTGACTGCCCCCCTGATCCTGACTCAGACTGTATGCCAACTGCAACATGGAGAGACGTCAAGGTGTCTGATTTCAATACACTGCATGTACCATAGACTTACTTTATTATGTTATTCTATTGGATCATAAAAGGCAAATGTACTCTTGAATAAATATACAAATTAATCTTTTTTTTAATGTGGTGCAAAACTTTGAATATATAATCTTTTAGTTTTTAACTCTAATCTTTGCTCCTGGGGGGTCCGTGGAACAACATATTTTCAGATGGGGGTCTAAATGGGTTAAGAGCACTGTAAAGGGTGATGCATTCACAATAAAAGGACATTTGAATACAATCAAAACTATTGGTTTAGAATAGAAAAATAAGAATAAAATAAGCAAAATTAGCAAACTAAATACAGACCCATAAACCTCAGTAAAAAGCCTTGTATAAGTGTTGTAGATGTGACAGGAGTTGGGTTAGGTAGAGGTTCAGCCAGTCTGTTGAACACTCAACATTGTTTTACTTACTTTCTTTTTTAATTCAAGACATTTTTCATTCAAGTATTTTATCTAGTTCGAATGCCCTGTTAAAAGTGTTTAAACGAAATGAAGCAGCAAATGAAAAAATACACTCATCTTTTACTTTCTCTAATAACCTAAACATGAACCTTGGTTGAAAAACCCAAAGTTGTCCTTTAAGGGTTTAACATGAGGAGAAAAACAAAAGATCAGGAGAATGGAGGCCTCTATTGACAGGATTGATTGAATAGTTTATTAGGCATGAATGTAAAACAGCATCAGAGTTCAGTCAAACACTGATTCCAAAAGGGAGAACACAAAAACAGAATGGTCTTGTTTCCATTCAGGTCCTATGCAATCAATTCATAATAGCAGAACAACAAAATCACACTTTGTGTGAAGTGAGGGGTGCTCTTATCACATCATACATCACATTCCATGCTCAGCCAATGAATCAAATTATCACAAATGTCATTCCGGTCAATCACTTTTGGCGTCTTCACTTCTTCTGCACTCACAATTATATCCTCAATATGTACATCAGCCAATCAAATCATCGCTATGGGATGATGATCAGCCAATCAAATCAACGTGTTTGTGTTCACACAAAGACAAAGCCCAATAGGAGGAGCTAGCGCCCCTCAACAAAAAATCAATATCATCAAAAACAACAACAAAATATATCATTACAGGAAATAATAAAACACTAAATGTACAGACTGGTAGAAAGGTAGGAGGGGCCGTGGTCACCTGTTTAAAGGAGAAGTGATCATTTCCTCTCCACAGGGCCTGCTGAAAGGTGGACTTTCAGGCCTGTTTTAAAAGATGTAAGTGATCTGCATTTTTTGAGGGAAGGGGCCAGGGCATTCCATGTCTGGGTGGCCGTGCTGTAGAAGGAGAATTGACCCATATTTGTTTTTAAATGTAGGAGCAGTATAATAATCCATAACATTGTCCTTGTCTATCGACCTCCCTACGAACATACAGCTGTTTGATTTGATCCTCCCAGTGAGCTCATTTTTCATTCATTCAAGTGTTGTTTATTCTCTAAATTACACTGAGTAATCAAACTCATTTTCAGTGTCGTCGAGTAATACAATATCATAATAGAAAAAACATCACAATACAACAGAAGATCAGGAAAAGAAAAACAAAAGATAAACATGTGAATTACATATAGGTTTACAAATAATAAGTCAAGACAAATTTCAAAACGATCTAAAAACAGTTACATATTGTGGGGATCTGTATGCTCACCAAGGTTTTAAAACGACTTAACAGTTACTAATTCACAACAGCATTTTCCCATTTAACTCCAGTTTCCAGACTACCGGTACTGAACATAAACTAGGAAGTCAAGTGGGTGATTATGGCCACGATCATTTTAATGCTGCGATCCTGTTATTGAGAGCACCAGCAGCAACCAGATGCTAACGTAAGTATAGCATTATGTAGGCCTGTAAAAAAAATCGATTCGAGTTAGAATCGTGATTCTAATGCCGTCCGATTCAGAATCGATTCTCATTTTCCAAAAATCGAGTTTTTCTTGCACAAATGTACCTGTGCATGCAATGCATTATGGCCTGGGTTTCTGCACAGTGCATTTACTACCAGCTAAGCTAAGCCTGCCAATTGTATTTATTTTACACCTGTATTAATACTAATGTATTGTTCTGGTATTGAGTGAGAAGAGATTTTGTAACTTTTGTACTGGTTCAAATTTGTGCAAGCTAAATAAATGAGACATGTTCTTACTCTTGGATTTAACCTTTGTGTGTTTAAATCATTCAGCTGATAAAACCTTTACAATTATACAAGCTTTTTACTAAATGTACTCTGCTTTCATGCCAGAAGACTGGAGTAGATCATGCTAAAATTATATTTAATTGTTAATAAAAATAAAAAAAACTGCTTTAGAATCGAAAAAAAAATCTTTTTTGAATCGAGAATCGGAAAAATCGAAAAGATCGTTTTTGAATCGAATGGTCACCCCAAGAATCGGAATCGAATCGTGGGACACCTAAAGATTCGCAGCCCTAGCATTATGGCTTGATCGATCGAAAGCACTATAAAAGCGCAATTGCCATTGATCTACAGCAACAGCGTTGAGGGTTAAGATAAGATGTATTTAGGACAATCTCCAAGCATGGCTTTATACAATAACAGGTGCCAATGCAGTTTTCGTCTCTCTGTCAGGGAGGACCATCCAACCTTTTTATACAAGATACATTGGTGAGTATTATCATAGCCATCACCCGTAATAAATCTAATCGATGAGAGTCTAGGGATTTAAGAGTGGATACTGCTGCATGTCTATAGATTATGTCTCCATAATCCAAGACAGACAAGAACAAATAGTGGAAACTTATTTTTTTACCCCATGGTTTGAATGCAATGGTGTCTTAGCAAGTGACCCGAGTTATTTAAACTGAGGTCACACCGTTTAAAGTGGACATTTTTTTATTGTCCTGTGAGAACTGTGGAACTGTGGACACAAAGGTGGCTCTACAGATGACTTGAACTGTTGAAACTCTCGTCACAATGTTTACATCGAAAGGTTTTTCTCCAGTGTGGACATACTGGTGTCTGTTCATGTCATCTGAACACCTGAAACTCTTGTCACAATGTTTACATTGGAAAGGTTTTTCTCCATTGTGGATACGAAGGTGTCTCTTTAGATTACTTGAAATATTGAAACTCTTGTCACAATGTTTACATTGGAAAGGTTTTTCTCCAGTATGGACACTCTGGTGAGTCTTCAGTTGAGATGACCGATTGAAACTCTTGTCACAATGTTTACATTGGAATGGTTTTTGTCCAGTGTGGACACGAAGGTGTTGATTTAGGTTACCTGACCTACTGAAACTCTTAACACAATGTTTACATTGGAAAGGTTTTTCTCCAGTGTGGACACGAAAATGTTGCTTTAGGTAAACTGAATAATTAAAACTCTTGTCACAATGTTTACATTGGAAAGGTTTTTCTCCAGTGTGGACACGAAGGTGTTGATTTAGGTTAACTGAATAGTTAAAACTCTTGTCACAATGTTTACATTGGAAAGGTCTTTCTCCAGTGTGGACATACTGGTGTGACTTCAGATGACTTGCATTTTTGAAACACTTGTCACAATGTTTACATTGGAATGGTTTTTGTCCAGTGTGGACACGAAGGTGTTGATTTAGGTTACCTGACCTACTGAAACTCTTGACACAATGTTTACATTGGAAAGGTTTTTCTCCAGTGTGGACACGAAGGTGTTGCTTTAGGTAAACTGAATAATTAAAACTCTTGTCACAATGTTTACATTGGAAAGGTTTTTCTCCAGTGTGGACACGAAGGTGTTGATTTAGGTTAACTGAATAATTAAAACTCTTGTCACAATGTTTACATTGGAAAGGTCTTTCTCCAGTGTGGACATACTGGTGTGACTTCAGATGACTTGAATTTTTGAAACACTTGTCACAATGTTTACATTGGAAAGGTTTTTGTCCAGTGTGGACACGAAGGTGTTGATTTAGGTTACCTGACCTACTGAAACTCTTGACACAATGTTTACATTGGAAAGGTTTTTCTCCAGTGTGGACACGAAGGTGTTGATTTAGGTTACCTGACCTACTGAAACTCTTGACACAATGTTTTTCTCCAGTGTGGACACGAAGGTGTTGATTTAGGTTACCTGACCTACTGAAACTCTTGTCACAATGTTTACATTGGAAAGGTTTTTCTCCAGTGTGGACACGAAGGTGTGACTTCAGATAACTTGAAACACGGAAACTCTTGTCACAATGTTTACAGTTAAAAGGTTTTTCTCCAGTGTGGACACACTGGTGCTTCTTCAGGGAACCTGAGTAACTGAAACTCCTGTCACGCCGTTCGTCATCGTCTTCACTGGTCTTTTCCCAACCATCACTGTCTTTATTGACTTCAGTGTCAGATTCAAGTTCAACTTCAACCTCAGAGCAGTGGGAAGATATCTCTTCATCATAATTTTCATCATCACCTTTCACTGCTAGTAATGTCAACGTTGACCCAACAGGTTCCTCTGGTCTTTGAAGTAGTTCCTCCTGTTCCTCTTTAAGCTCCTCCTGTTCCTCTTTAATGTGTGGAGGCTCTGGTTCCTCCTGGAGCAGACTGGGGCTCCTCTCCTGTTCAGGAGAAACCTCCTCTTTACACACAACCATGAGCAGGATGTCTAGGAGCAGAAACATAACATGATGGTCAAAACTGGATTCCTAAAATGTAAATCCATTCTTCTTCCATGTACAAAATGAGCTATTACCTACCAAGATAAGATTGACTACACCATTACTAACTACAGGTTATTACTGTTTTGAAAGTTTTAGCAAAATACATTGTTTCTTCAGGAACAATATTTTCTAGTTTTCCATTGTTACTGTACAGTGAAAATAAGACATTGTGGCAGCCTTACAGAACAGAACATATTAAAGAAAGGAAGAGAACATGAAACTTACTGAGGTGTGGCTGGTCTTCAGCTTCCTGTTTAATAGAAACGTCTTCAGCTTCCTGTTTAATAGAAATGTCTTCAGCTTCCTGTTTAATAGAAACGTCCCTGGCTGAGTCTGGAGAGTTCATCTTCACCTGGGAGTGATGCATCATGGGTAGTGTAGTTCTTATGAGTCTGGAGAGTTCGTCTTCACCTGCAGTCTGGACTCCGGTCTGAAATCAAGTGAATAAGGAAGGACTTTAATAACTGGAGACCTATAGTCGGGCAGCCAGGGGTGTGGAGTGGGAAATGTGTTTTAATTGGCCTAAAGTATTGCCTATATAAAAATACTTAATTTAATGAGTCCACTTGCTGACTGGCTGTTGGTATTGAACAATGTATTTTATAAGGTCTTATATGTGACCATACCATTACCTATATACGGCAAGATGTCAACATTTAATTATGCTGTGACGCTTAGGCAGCCAGCATTTGATAACTTGTGATATAATTCACACCAGCATTTTTCTCTGTTTAACTCTTATCTTGAAGAGCCAAAAACCCAGACCGGAAGTTATGATCTTATGTTAGGGTGTGTGATGATGCATCATCATTCCATGTTTACCGCGGGTGCTGCTAAAACATAATGGAGGCGCATCACAGCGCCGACTCTGGGCCGTGGAATAAACCTTGTTTGGACCAAAATGCCATCTGGGACAAGGAATAGGAGATACAGGCGATTGAAAGAAACAGATAGAATGGATGTTTATGGGCACGACGATCAAGATGGCGCGATTCAGTGTTATTGACAACACCAACTAGCAACCCGATGCTAACGTGAGTAGCATTATGACTTGATCAATCACAAGCACTATAAAAGACCAATTGCCGTTGATCTACGCCAATGGCGGACTAAGGGCCAATTCATACTCCTATTTTAGAGCCGAATAAAAGTCGGTTCGGCTCTGCAGAGCCTACAATGTGAAGTCATTTGAGGTTCGGGGGGAGTGTACCGTCCTAAAGTCGACTTTTCGGTGCTACTGAAAATTTCTGACGAGCCGAAATAATTTCGGCACTACAGCCCCGAAACTGCGGTAAAGTATGAATCGGCCCTAAGTGTTAAGTAGCATGTGATGTGTAAAACTAGGGGGTTGTCATGATTCTGAATCCATTCAAAGCATTAGTTATGCACAAAAAACTGAGCTAAAAACGGCCATAGCCGTCTTCACAAATGAGATGCTCTTTCACTCATCACAGATGAGTGAAAGAGCGCCACCCTTTGGTCAACAAGAAAAGTACAACCAATGAATCTATTTGGAAAGACTTTGGTTTCAAGGAGTGTGGTGACGAACAACGAACCAATACCGTGTTAAGATTTGTTACAATGGCGTGTGTTAGGGTTACATTTCAATGGTGTGTATTAGGGTTACATTTCAATGGTGTGTGTCAGGTTTACATTTCAATGGTGTGTGCACCACAACACTAGGGCAGTAACCAAAGTCGACTTCTCAACAAGTCAACTTCATTGTCACAAGTCAACTCGCACTAGGAGAAGTCGAACAAATAATTCAACTAGAAAAAGTGGCCCTCGGGGCACAGGTCTCCACCAAGCCAGGTCAGGTTGTGGCCTCCTGGTGGCGCTATAACAGGCCAATGTGAAAAGGGTGGGATATAATCCTCAGCCTAGCAAGAAAGTGTGTGAAAGGTTTCACATAAATTGCACGCTGCGTTCATGATGAGGCTTTTTGTTCAAAACGGGCCAATCTTGAAAACTAATTATAGCCAATTAGGATGGAATATAAAATATCGGACAGATCCGTCTTGAACACATGACTATAGATACTGTGTAACGATTTGCGAGACTTTTGGACAGAATGAGGAGCAATATTAAAAAAATTGTTTTACAAAAATCTGCCTCCTGGTGGCGCTATAAAAGGCAGATGTGAAAATGTAGATCAAAGGTTTGTTCTTGAGCATGAGTTAAGTCCGTTTCTCTCCCCAGGTTGGCGGAGGGTGTGTAGAGCCCAGGATCACAGTAGATGATTGGCACAGGGGAGAAAAATGGGTTACAAAATCGTGGGATAAAAAATATATATATATTTTTTAAAAAAAAGGTTTGTTCTTGGCCTACAGGGAGTGTGCATACAACGTTTCACGCAGATCGGTGCAGTGATAGGTAAAAAAGAATGTGAAAGGCTGCCTCATGGTGGCGCTATTATAGGCAGTTCTGGAAAATGTGGGGCAGAGGTTCATCATTGGCATCCAGGGAGTGTGCATGCAAAGTTTGGCATCCACCGGGTTAACGGTGTCAGAGATTAGCTGGTAACGGACGGATGGACACACACACATACACACGGACGGAGTGCAAAACATACTCTCTCCCCATGCCTTTGGCCTGGTGGAGACAAAAATCAGATTCACTAAGATGTACGTGTTAACATTACAGTGGACAGAGTACAACCTGCAGCTTGAAAAGGCCTTCAGCTCATCTCTGATTTTTTTTCCTGTGATAAAATGGCCACCAATGTGAAAAAAAACTCAAAGAACAATTCCTATACAGCAGTGGTAACCAACCTTTTCAAGCCCAAGAGCCCATTTTATTCCCAATTGTAAGCCAAGATCTACCACTAAAACGTGTTAGAAAAAACACTTGTTTTTTTGCTATTTCTGACAGGCTCAATGCATGTGCACACATCCAGACAAAGACTAAAGCTTAAATTAGAATAAATACGTATAGTAAGTTATATTATCAATGTCAAATAATATTAAGACAAATTAGAAATAATTAGTATTAGAAATATTTTGTTTCTCATTTCAATGAATATTCACATTGGCAGATGTTCAAATGACATAGGCATAACATGACTATATATATTTGCACAGATATGGTGACATACTCTCAGGGTCAGCCAGGGCCGGCTGCAGGATGAAATGACTAAGGGTGCAGATGAAAATTCTTAGGGTGCACAGGAAATAGTGTTATTTTATTTCAACATACAACTATAGCATTGTTAAATCAAACGGGGTGATAACTGTACAAGTGCCTCCAGAAGGCGCTGTGGACTGTAGGGGTTTGGAGAAGTGTAGGACGGTTGTTACAGAATAAGAATGGCTTGTCTGTGACCGCAGCCCTGCACTGCACATTTAGTAAAACTTGTATCAGCCTGTTGCATGTTGGTGGGGGCCACCGACGCCGGAAACATGTCGGTGGGGGCCACCGACCCAGGAAACATGTCGGTGGGGGCCACCGACCCAGGAAACATGTCGGTGGGGGTCAGACAGGGTGTCGCTCGGACACAGAAGCACCTCGGCATAGCTGGGTAGTAGCAGCGGGGGCCCGCCACCACTGTCACTGGACAGCTGGAGAGGTGCACGCAGGTCACCGGGCGGGTGTGCACGCTGCTCGCTGAGCTGCAGTTGAGGCCCACCGTCGCTGACCAAGTGCGGAGATTCGCCGTCACCGCAGGTGGACAGCAGGGGAGCCTCAACGTGGCTGGGCAGCAGTGGGACCTCACCACTTCCGTCGTTGGGCCGCAGTGGAGGCTCGCCACCTCCGACGCTGGGCCGAAGTAGAACCTCGCCGTCGCTGGTCGACAGTGGAGGCTCACCGTCACTGGGAAGCAGGGGCTCCTGGATGCTGGGCAGTTGGGAGCGTCGTTGGTGGCGGAGGCCACGACGATGACGCCCCCTCACCTGGTTTCCCCTGACTAGGGCCAAACGAGACCCAACATATGGACCGGGGGCAGGTTCAGGACAGACAGGTTGGGAAACATGAGTAGGGGGGCAAGGTACAGACGGTGGCGGTGGCTGCGTCTCGGCGTCGCTGGGCAGCGGTGGCCGCGTCTCGGCGTCGCTGGGCAGCGGTGGCCGCGTCTCGGCGTCGCGGTGGCCGCGTCTCGGCGTCGCTGGGCGGCGGTGGCCGCGTCTCGGCGTCGCTGGGCGGCGGTGGCCGCGTCTCGGCGACGCTGGGCGGCGGTGGCCGCTTCTCGGCGACGCTGGGCGGCGGTGGCCGCGTCTCGGCGACACTGGGCGGCGGTGGCCGCGTCTCGGCGACGCTGGGCGGCGGTGGCCGCGTCTCGGCGACGCTGGGCGGCGGTGGCCGCGTCTCGGCGACGCTGGGCGGCGGTGGCCGCGTCTCGGTGTCACTGGGCGGCGGTGGCCGCGTCTCGGCGACGCTGGGCGGCGGTGGCCGCGTCTCGGCGTCACTGGGCGGCGGCGACTCTGAATCACTGGGAATTGGAGTGCGCCGGTGACGACGGGGGCGGCGGCGACCAGACCTCTTACGAGGCTTCGGAGGGATACTGGGAGAAGTTGCAACACGACCCAAAGCAATGTTGTGCGCACCAGCCCCACGAGGACCTCCAAGAGCCAAGCTGGTGCCTAGATATGGGTCGTCTTCAGAATCTGGGTCTGAATAGACGGGGATCTTGACCCTGCTCTGGAAATAGCGGAGCAGGTCCATCATGGGCGGGGTCTTCTCAGGCGCAGGATGGGAGCATGCTGGTTGCAAGCTCACGATACCAAGCCTGAGACAGTGAGAAGCAGGCTGGGGAGCAGGTGTAACTGAGGTGGAGTGACGAAAGTCCTTTAGCCTCTCACGGACGATGTTAAAGTGAGGTACAAAGTGGCTCACCCATGGCCGCTCCTGGAACCATTGCTGCTGGGTCGAAATCTTTCTTTCAAATTCAGCACACTGATCGGGAGCTGAGGTGATGAGACACGTCACAACAGTGTCAAATTCATCCACCTTTTGCTGGAAAAGTCTCTGTTCTGCTGGGTCCATTTTATGGCTTGATTATACTGTCACGGCGCGACTAAAGATGTGGAACCCAAAAGTAGAACAGACAGGCAGGAGTAGAGCAGATCATATGCAAAGTATGTATTATACTGAAAACACTGGACAGAACACCATAACATAAACTATAATCAAGCAGGGAACACAAGGGACTGAGGGTTTAAGTAGACACAGGGATCACAATACACAGGTGAACAGAACAAACGATCAACACTGGGATTGGCTGGGAGACTAACAGGACACAGGTGGAAAACAAAGACTGATCACAATACAGGTTAGACAAGGCAGGTACAGAACTATACAGGGGCAGACAGGATGGCACAAAACAATACTACAAAATAAAAGGTACACAAGAAAACATAACATGTCACGGACCGTGACACAGCCAGGTCGGACACATTTTCTAAAGCATAAAGCACTGTGCAAGAATAGGCAGAACAGGCAGTTGCCTAGGTGCCATGACCAACCATGCATTCTTTTTTTTAACTCATATATACATATTTTTATATCATTAATTGAAAAAGCTCCTTCAAATTTTTAAGTTTTGACAAATCTAAGTTTGGGGCATCACAACACACCCTCTGACTGAACTGACATCCCCCATGTCAGTTCATGTGTTCGGTGCCCCCCACTCCGGGGGACACCAAAAATCCTGCCTAGGGCACCAAATTGGCCCCCCACCCCGGGGGACACCAAAAATCCTGCCTAGGGCACCAAACGGATCGCCTGAACTGCAGCCCAGCCAGTGAGCCAGGACCCAGGACAACATTTTCTAAACCAAACATAAGTTCAAGATTATACATCTGTCAATGTGGCCATGGTGGCGCTGACTCGCGCAGCTCAGCAGCTAGTGGGGGGGGGGGAGAGAGAGAGAGAGAGAGAGAGAGAGAGAGAGAGAGAGAGAGAGAGAGAGAGAGAGAGAGAGAGAGAGAGAGATCGAGGCGCAAACATCTCGCTCGTTCAAAAAGACAGCCATTCCTACACCAAGTTCACCATTCTGTTGCTACTGCTACAATGATACAAAAAATAGAATAGTGAAAAATAATTAAGCCTATAGCATAGCCTAAAATAGCCTGTTTCAGACAGACATGACAAATAAAACCAGCAGAACAAAATATGCCAGCTAAATTCCAACTGAACCAGTCGTAGATTGCAGCCTACCAATAATTAGGAAATGTCCGACATGGAAAGCAAAAGGCAGCACCAGCCTCCCAAACCAGCTAATGCTAAATTAGCTGTTTTATTGAAAAATATTCGAGTTGGGTAGGATTGTAGCTCCTGGCTTCTCTGTCCCCAAATCAACCGGCGGTGGGTGTGTGGTGTGATGGCAAGCTTAGTTTAGGCTAGCCTAGGACTTGTCCCTTGGTTGAAAGGCATAGGGAGGCGGGGCATTAGCCTCCGGCGAAAACGGCCGGAGTTTTTTGGCGCGCCCCTATTGGTTCACCAAAATGTCAATCAACCCGCTCCCCGAGTCCGTCCTCCCCTTTCCTGCATGTGTAACTATGTTTATATGCCCGACTAGAACACACTAAAAGACGGGAGGATTATCAACAACATTGAACATTACCGAACGCTCGTTAAACAACTTTAAAAGTATACAATGGACACAGACCAAGAAGACGTTAACGCTGCCATCATACAGGCTTGCAAAATACACGGTGTGGACTTTTTGAAGGAGCTACAGCAAGTTATTTTGGAAACGCTTTTGTCAAAGAAAGATGTACTCGGCTGTTTGCCTACAGCAAGTGGAAAATCTCTGATTTTTCAAGCATGGCCTACGGTATGCAGTCTGTTATCGAACAAATATCCAGACAAATGGCCCAACGAAGCAATGGTTTTGATTGTTTGTCCACTACAATCAATAATGGATGAACAGGTTAAAATGTTGAACGCTAAAGGACTGTCTGCTGCCTGTGCTGGTAAAGATGAGAAGACCGACGAAAGAATTTGCAAAGGAGACTTTTCTTATGTTTACGGCTCGCCCGAAACTTTTGTTGGCAACGACTTTTGGAGAACAGCCCTGCAAGCACCTTTGTTTCGAGACCGATTGATTGGTTTAGCTGTTGACGAGGTACACACGATCGTGCAATGGTGAGTCTAAAGTTGAGATTTATCTATACTATAACGTGTGGGTCCAATGTAGCCGCAATTGTAAAAAAAATCTAGAGTTGCAAATTGCGGCTAGGTCCAATGCTGTTGTACAGTAATGTGTTCTATTAAGTGGATTGTGTTTTGACTGTCCCTTATTTGATTTTACCAAGCCTAGCCCTGGAATTGCTGAGATATTACATACATTTCAATTAATGTATTCCAACCTTTTTAATGTATGAAATCAAAGCCATTCTATGGCTATATTATGCCATGCCATTTTCGCGTTTAAACGCTACTCAGCAGTACATTTATATCTGAACTGCCAAAAGTTGCAAAAGAAAACTAAAGGGGATGCTTTTGTATTTGTTGTCAACATACTAATGAAACAAACTGTATGTAAGCACACAGTTCTATTTAAAAGCATATCAAATAGACATAATACATGGCATGTATTTATATATAACAGTATTTAAACACACTTTGACCGTTACATGTCCCCATTTGTGGTAGTCATGGTGTAATAAATATAATAACAATAATATATATATAAATAATAGGCCTATCTGATTTGATATTTACGTTGTTATTGACAACTTGGTTAAGTGTATGACTTTGATTGCAGCTGAAAGTAGGCCTGCAGCCTCGGAAACCCAGACGTTTTATTTAAGCCTGCATAAAACATTGCTGAAACCAGAGAACAATAGCCACACATTAGTCAACCGAAACTGCATATATTTGGCACATTAGCTATATAGATAATTAGATATAGATATTATGAGTGTGTGTAAAGCCTGTCCTCTGTTTAACAATATTCCATGTGTCTTTCTCTCAGGGGTGAGACAACTGGAACAGCAGAACCTTTCCGAAAGTGGTGTGGACTCGTCGGGGAACTAAGATCACTGCTACCAACGTCTGTACGTGTACCACTGCTGGCCCTTACAGCAACAGCATCCAAAGACATGAGAAAGAAGGTTGTGAAGAACTTGGGTATGCATGAATATGTGGAAGTTGTTAAAAGCCCTGACCGGGTGAACATCAGGCTGGCTGTGAAGAAGATCTCTGCTGATCCATTAAAAACATTTGCATGGCTCATTCAGGAACTAGAGTCAAAGGCACAAAACACTGAGAAGCATGTAATATATGTTAAGAGCATTGCTGATTGTGTTCTATTGTACTGTGAAGTTTTTAAACTTAACCTAGGTAAGAAATCACGGTTTCCAGTTGGAGCTAAAGATCTGTCCGGGAGTAGACTTGTAGACATGTACCATTCTGAGACACCAAAGGATGTACAACAAGACATTCTAAACTCGCTTCAAGACCCTGCATCAATTCTTAGAGTTGTGATTGCCACATCAGCTCTGGGCATGGGCGTAGATTTCAGAGGGGTTAACCATGTTATTAATTACGGACCACCCAGGGACATTGCATCCTACATGCAAGCCTATGGTAGAGCAGGAAGAGATGGTTCAGCTGCACATTCTCTAATTCTATATCATGGAAGACAGTTAATGGCTTTATCTGACCAAATGAAGCAGTATCTCGCTGATGAAACAACATGTAGACGAGCTAAACTATTAAAGCTTTTTGATGGAGAAAAGTCTATCCCTTTGCTTGTCCCCCATAACTGCTGTAGCAACTGTGCAAAATCTTGTATGTGCACAGAGCAATGCAATGGGCAGATGAGTGCACTAGAGAAACACGCTGGGATTGAACCTGCTAGTAAAAAGAGAAATGTTACTCCAGAACAGAGAATCACAATGGAGGAAAAGTTGCAGGAAATTATACAGCATGCTACACACGAAGGCCTTTATGGAGCTGTGTCCGTGTATTGTACTGGACAGCCTGGCGACACCAGCAACCTGATTAAAGATGTTATTGATAAAAGCAGTGTACTCTTCACATTGAACGATATATTTTTTAATGTGCAGGTTAGCAATGTTGTATTGGCACGTGAAATACTGATCATTTTAATGCTTGTATTTGATGATGTTGACGAAATGGAGGTCAGCAGCTCTGATGAAGAAGTACTAGAAGCATTCGGTGAAATGGAACTGTGGGATTAGATTATTTATTGTGCATTATTGTAAGAAGTGTTCATTTGTCTAAATGTAATTTTTTGCCTGAAAGTTGACTGAAAATAAATGTGAAACATTCAAAGTGTCTACTGTGTCACCTACTCATTTGGACATGCTCATGTGGAATATGGAAATAAGGGAATAATTCTATACAATATCTCAGGTTTGAACAAATGTAAACTGTTGTAGCCTATTAAATAGGTCTGTCTGGCTTCCAAGGCCTGTGTTATGGTTTGTTTCCGGTTTGCTGTCTGTTCCTGCTGCAATTTGTATAACAATAGAATTGGTGTTGATAGCTGCAAGCATAATCAATGAGTCTTCAGAGGAACAGTGGACACGCCTACATTCTCACATCAGTTTGTGAAACTGTACTTAATACATATACTTGTGAGTAAGATGTACAAAGCCTCCAATGAGTGCTCACAATGTAACTGCCACTGTAATGGTGCACAATATAATCCTGATTCAAAATGTATAATTATAACATGTCTGAATAGGTGCAATGTTTACATGGAACAAAAACATTTACTGATATAATGTATTGTTCACTATAACAATCTACGAGCAATGCAATGTAATGCACACATTGTCATTATAGATCTATTTTCAAAAGATTATAAATTTGAAAATGGGACATTATGGGTTCTAAGGTCAATTACTTGTATTAGTGTTTATCACCAGCTTTAACTATGCTTATCTGAGAAGCTACAGCAGGGTTAAAGACACAGCAGGGTGTCTTACATCATGATGGTTGAACAAAGGAAGGCCCTTTAGAGCTGCTATGACAAACACAGCTGTATGGGTCATGGAGTTCACAACCTTTTAAAAAAAGTGATTTGTGAACAGAGATGCCACAAATAAGTCAACCAAGTATTAAATAAACTTGTTTAATAATCGAATGTACTTTGGTTGGCATTCTGTAGTAAAAGCACATTATGATCATTGATTGGGGTTGTAGAAAGAACAAAAAAATAACTTAGCCTAAAAACATCTGGGTTTCCTAGGCTAACTACAATGAAATAATTTATTCTCAAACTGCCATTGCACACTGGTATACTTTAAGATTCTGATTTCTGAATAATTACATATCTCCAATTATATTTAAAAGGTTCACAATAGTCCTGATACCAAATTTCCCAAATTTGGTTAATTTCTAAACTTGAAATTGGTTGAAACCAATTATATTTTAATCTTCCTTTTTTTCCCCCATATGTAATATGAAGAGGTACAAAGTTTTCATGATTCATACATTTTTAAGCCAGTAACACTCTCAGTTGTCAGATTTTTAAAAGAAGAAAACAAGTACATCTTTAAATGTATAAAATTATAAACTTTATTTACAATAACAAATGATAAAGAAAATATGGGAATGTTTGCCTATTTACAATAACAAATGATAAAGAAAATATGGGAATGTTTGCCTATTTACAATAACAAATGATAAAGAAAATATGGGAATGTTTGCCTATTTACAATAACAAATGATAAAGAAAATATGGGAATGTTTGCCATGAGAAATAGCTGTAGACCCAAACTTGTTATGGATCCTCCTGTAGCTGGTGACATCTCTTTTTATTCTCCAGGATCCATTGCACAATATTTCCTGCCTTTAATTTGTGCAGTGGATTGGCACTTTGGTTTTTGAAGGCGCCGTAAGACCTTCCAGGCTTGACACTGAATACATCATAGTCGTGGAGAATTTGAACCATTTTAATTATGTCACACTGTTTGTTTGCCGCAGTGTGCCTTCCCGACTTTGGACTGACACCACAGTCTTCGTCAAATTGATCCATGATTCTTTTCATCTCACCAATGCTCCTGCTCATCACCTGCGCTATTTCAAATTCGAGATTGGCCCCCTGTTTGTCCATCAGCTCTTTAGTGTACTGTACATAGTGTTCACAGTTAAGGTCCAATGCAACGTTCTTTCCTGCCATACCACTTACATTGACCGTCCTGTTCCACATTAGCCTATGTGACACATTTGGACTTTGCATTGCAGATATGTCTAACTGCAGTCTTAGTGCCTCTAGACTATATTTGTGCCGGCCTGCCTGTTTAAAATGCAGCATCTTTGATTTCCAAAGACGGCAAGTCCTTTGGCCATCCCCCTCCTTAATTGAGTCCTGGAAATCTCTCTCAAGTAAGGCTACTTTCAAAAACCCGCTGTGGTAATTGAAGACCCCGTCAGAATTTTTATTTTTGTTGCCCTGAGCTTTTCCTGTGCTTTCCGGTTCTCCACAATGGCTTATGAGGACTTGATGTGTGTCATCTACATGTTTTTTGAGTTTGGCATGGGTGTTGAATGTTAGGCCTTTGCAATCCCTAAATAGGCAAGTTAGACTTTTTTTAGCCATTCCGACATGTTTCTCCCAATCATCATCTGTAGCAGTGGCCCCCATCTCTGATGTTTCATTCAGAATGTATGTGTCAAGCATGTTAATTAGGTGTTTGTCTAACCACTGCTGTTTTTGTTGATCTGAGCTGAACGTTGGAGGTATTGTGTTTTTCTTGGGTGTGTCTTCAATAGTGTCCATGGCAAAGTAATGTAGAGCAGCCGCAATGATCGATGCATCTGTAACATCTTGGATAAATGTGTTGCTGGCTGTGTATTTGTCACCAAGTGCAGATGTTGATACATTTCTTCTGTTGATTGTATTTCGTAGATGTAATAAAGTGCCCGGGTCACCGCTTGAGGTGGTGTTGTAGTAGTCTTTAAATATGACATCATTGGTGTTCATGCTGCAGTGAAAGTCTGCTATTGCTGTGACAATGCCGTTCTGTCTTTCATCTGAACCATTTGCATTCCCCAGTGCTCCTATGGCTACATCTGAATTTTGCTTGGTCAGTTGGTCTCCTGCTAAAATGACCTTAACAGCTGGCTTCATGACTGTCCTTCCATCCTCCTGAACAGGGACATAAGGGACATATTTGTCATTAATGTACTTTATTGTCTTTACCATGTCTGGCCCTTTCTTCTCATCAAAATCCAGAAGTCCAAGCGGTATGATCTCAGTTTTTGTGGCCATTGTTGAAGAATACAGATGAGGGATGTGCAATTTGACATTGTCTTTAAATTGGCTGAATTCTGGAAGTTGGGACACCAGCACTCGTCCAATCAGCTCCTTGAACTCTTCTTTCAAGTGCCGTTTGTCATCCTGGTTTGGAATGATGTCAGTTATTGGAACATCTCGTACATCCCTGTGAGTGTCTTGAGGGAGATGGGCGGCACTGACTCTCTCTGGATTAGCCAACATAATCATCCAGTGGTTGTCTTTCCTCTGATTGTCCGATGTCATAGTGTGTGGTGTGACGCTGCGGTCCAAATTGTCTATTGTGATTTGCATGGGCAAACTCATTGTAGGTCCCTGCAAAAAAAAGTGGGGTGGGGAGAATCGAAAGATGTGATGTGATAATCAAAATAAAATAATGCCAGAAAAAATAAATTAACCCATTTAGGACGGGAACATGTGTTGGTGTTTTAAGCATTATACTTTAGCTATTGAAAAATAGCAGATCTACAAGCTCATAGCTCGGCACTCTACTTGAAAACATGCACATTTATGAACATATATTCTTTCACAGCAGACATTTTAAATTCTTTGCTTCTGGGAGGGTCCCTGGAACAACAGATGGGGGTCGATAGGCCTTCATAAATTTTTTAGGGTCCTTGACATGAAAATGTTTGAGAACGACTAATTTCAGGATTTAGAAGGTATTTGTAGAATCGACCTCAGGTCTAAATGGGTTAAGACCTATAGCGTTTAACCACATTGACCGTTATATTATACTTTAGCTGTTTAAAAATGGCCAAAATACAAGCTCGTAGCACGGCACAGAGTGCCACGATATGAGCTTATAGATCTGCTTTTTTGAAAAATCTTGAAAATGTGTTCAAATCTTTCAATACACATGGAACCTTTTTAACTCTAAGTTTTGATTCTGGGGGGTCCCTGGAAGAAAACATTTTAAGATGTGGGTCTGTGGCCCAAATAGCAGATCTAAAAGCTTGAGCTTGTAGATCTGCTATTTTTCAATAGCTAAAGTATGACATAATGCTTAAAACACCAAAAGGGGTTCCCGCACAGAATGGGTGTGTTAATAGTATTTCCGCATACTCAAAACAATACATTTCAATATTGTGATACATACATTTTGCAATATCTTACCCTTTCAACTTGGGGAAGAAGCGATGAGCCAGATGCCGCACATCCATCCATAGCACCAGCTTCTCCGGCAGGTGGGTGAGCTGCTATGTAAGACTTGCACACATCTTCCTTCCACTGGATTACGTTGCTGTCCCATGATTTAGCGATGTCTTTGACTTTTTCAAGGACTCTGCCAGGAGACACGCATACACCCAATTTCACTAGGCGTTCTAAACACCTTTTCTTTGCTCCTCCATGACGCATGACCAATGCATTTCGATACATGGGTGCTGACATAGCCTGACATCTTGCCCTGAGTAGCGCTGCACCAGCCATCGCCATTGTGCACGTTTTGCTCTTTTGATATAGCAGTGCACGTGGTTTCAGAGGGCTTTTGGGGAGGGGCGGGTCCTTTGGGATTTTACTAGCACTTTCCAAGAACCGTTTGTATGTGGGAGCTTTTTGCCTCCACTCAGAAAGAACGTCTAGCCATTTGAATTCTTTCAATGCCTTAACGGTGGTCTGCCTCAATTTAGAATTGAATTTTAAACTAGACAATGTCTGACATTCCATGTTGATTTTCTTCAGTATCTCCTCCACCAACATGTCAGACATTCCAGGTACAGCCATAATTGCATGTGGTATTTGTTTTTCTCGTTTTCTGAGTATATTGTCAATAACTTTCTCATATGGTCCATGAATTATTCTGCTTCGGAGTGTGGAGCGATTTCTCACAGTAATCTATGGAAAAATAAACAAAATTATATATTAATCGTTATATTAATTATGAAGTGATTGCATAGGGACAAAATGGAAACAAGACCGCAAGGACATAACACTGTAAGATGTTGCTGTTTATACATTCTGTCTAATAGTCTAAACTATTCAATCAGTCAAGTCTAATTTTCCAGGTAAAAGGATAAAACTACAAAGACACATGCTCTTCCATGTTTTATCTTGAAAATAAAGATACAAACCTTTGTTTCACGTAGCTTTGTTGGCCCAGAGTGTGTTGGTGAGCGTGTTGCTGAACGGACTACTGTGTGACTTGGTACTTGGACGTCAGCAGTTTGCATCTCCTGCTGTGTTTGTTGACACTCCTAATGTAAAAACAAAACATCAAATCAATTCATAATAAAATAAAATTAGTATGAGCTGCTATAGAAGAATGCAATGTTTACAAACCTGAATTGTTGGTGCAGACAAGAAACTGGCTGCAGTTGAATTCTTCTTTCTCACTGCTCCTTCACCGGAGACTGGCCTGGATGTTGTCGGAGGCTGTGACAGTGGTGGTGAATTTGACCTTAGGCTCTCCCAACTTTCAGTCCTACTGGAAAGGGAAGTCTATAACAGAAGAGTGCAATATAGGATACAACAGGTTATGGTTTGGGTCATTCAATTCCATATCTGCATGCATTTATTGTCAAAAGCCCTAATGTACATCCCAAACAGTTGTGCCATGGCCTAGCAGTATGACCATCTTTCTGTAGGAAAAAACAAAGCCAGTGGGCTGTTAGATATTGGTACTAAAACCATGTAGATTGGTATCAGTATCGTATATGGGCAGCCTGTGCCGTGTGTGTGGGTGAGCACATGCATGCGTGTGTGGAGAGTTGTATTTGGAACTGAATGGTGTAATACCAGGATATTTTGTATCTTATTTGGACCGATTAGATTATGGATAAAAGATCTAATCTAAATCAAATCACAAAAGAATAGTGATTGGGAATATTGCCAGACAGTATTACAGAAAAAAATCGTCTTCTCTGTGCAGACAAAAACAAAACAAAAGTGCATCTCACCATTCCTTCAGTGGAAGGCGTCATTCTTTTGGTCAGTGGTGGCAGTGGTGTTGTGAAGGACCTGGTCTCCATAGGTGCAGGAATCGTGGCAAATGGAGTCTATAAGATATGAGGGGAATATGTTTAGGACATTGAGAATCATAACAAGACAGTATATTGTATTAGAGAGAAGCAACACAATGACATTGAGGCTGAATTGTTTGATACTCACAACTTCGACACTGGTAAGAGATCTGGGTGATGTCAGAGCTTGTACCCGCGGTGAAGGGCTGATCGGGCTAGTCTGACGTGCTTCCCAATTTGTAGTCATGTTGGCAACTGATATCTACAGCAATATGAAAACAGCCACAGTAAAATTGAATCAACAAACGAGACTAAACAATTCCAAAATGGCAAATCTAAAATCTAACTAAAGGCAACCTTGTTTATGCCCTACATTACATCTATACATTGAAAACAGCCAATGTACAAACGTGAGCTGATATGAGTTTTGAGCCATTTCTCTTGAATGTTCTCCCCATAATAGGTATGCTCTTGTCAATTAAGAGGATTGTGGTAGGACTTGATCACTGTCCGGAATACTTTACTATCAAAGGAAAATGTTCCCGGTTTTACGGTCAAATATTTTTGTTAGTCTCCATCAACAACAATGGTCACCAAAGGGGGAGGGGGGTGGTCACCACCAGGGTTTTAAAGATGCTTATCTCTATGAAAAGATACAGCAGGGTTAAGGGGCTAAGCCACAGCAGGGTGTCTTACAAAATGAAAGCTGAACAAAGGAAAGCCCTTAAGAGCTGCTAGAAACACAAACAGCTGTATGAAAGGTCATAAAAAGGGATCACAAGCTTTTAATTATCTGTGAACGGTGATGACACAAGAAGTCTACCATTAAAGTATTAACTTGATGAATAATATACTGTACATAGTTGGCATTTTACATTAGTGACTGTATTAATAATATATTAGGCCAATTGACTGGGGTTTGTAGAGAAAACTGTTAAATAGTTGTAACTCATTGTTGTTGAGCATGTCCCAAGCTATTACAAGGCTTAAAGCTAATGTAATATCTTACCTATTTGACACATACAGTAAAGACATTAGTAACAAATTTATTATGTATTTTAAAAGGGGGACTATGGACAAAAGGATGTCATAATGATATCATAATAGGTTTTCCTTGAATTTAAAAAGGTGTACAGATTATGTTTTCCTCACCGCTCCAAATGAAGGCAAAGTTGGACTGAGGGAGTGCTTTGGCGATGCACTGCTATGCTGGAGCTCTTCCCATTGTGATGTCCTCATTGATACAGAAGATGGCTATAGGAACATGGCAACATATATATATATATATGAATACAGTATTATTTTCCTCAACACCATAACTACTTCATGATAATGTATGCCAATGTACAAGCTCACAAGATAATGAGAAGCGCTGTGAGCTTGTGGATCTGTAATTTTCAGCGAGGGTTCATGCTACATTCAAGTGGTTAAAAAGTCAAAGCACAATTATGTTAAAGAAAGCGTTTGGGGGAATGCAAATATTTAAGATAAAGCAGGGGTTTGGGATGAGGAAAGATTTGGAAGAGGTGAAATGCTAGCCTAGTTAATAATAAAAATTCAAACTTCACACCATATGAAGACAATCTGTTCACCAATCTGTAAATAAAAATATACATTTATTATTTAATATAATTGAATGAATATTCACGTGCTTATGTACAACTTGATACAATGATATGATGATAATTGTAACGTTCTCTACATAGCCTAATACTCAAATGAAAACGAATATATTGTCATTAGGCTATATTAACATACTCACAATCAGCAAACTAGTTGTACACTTTGGTACAGCTTTATCAACGAACAGACTTCGTCTTGCAGGGCTTGCAGGATTTTCCAGTCTACCGGTAAATACTTTTTTTCTTTGACGGTCACGGGACCCAGCCGACCCACAATCTGGGACCTGATTGAATAATATTAACATTACAAAGACAAGCACATTAAAGTATGCTAATGGTATTACACAAGAGAAAACACTGTGGCTTGGATTTCATCTTACTCACTCACCTCTTTTTCTGGTGTGGGGTGGGCGCACCGTTTGACTGTTTTGTGCCTTCGATCCAATTCTTTTATCTCGTCGCCAAGTTTTGTAACCTCTTCTTTACATCGGCGATACTTTACTAATTTACTGCGGCACGTCTGGCATACAGCCTTTAACAGATCGTCGCTTGTCACTGATGTTCCCGTGAGTTCTTCTAATACAACTGTGTAGTCCTGCTTGACATTCTTAATAAATAAATTGTGTTTGTTTCTTTTATCGCTGTATTTATCTCCGCAGAGTCTGCACAAGTTCGTGATGGATTTTGATGGAGTGGTGGGTTCAGCCATGTCTCCAAATAGTTGTCCTCGATAGTTGTAGACTTGTAGTTAGCGTTCTCCAAAAAAATGACTAGGCTACTACTGTTAAAAACGAACGGCCTCAGTACTGCAGTAGCATCAGCTTAGCTTCCCGTCGGAAGATATGCAGAAGCACACCAGGTAGAAGACTGACGTCACCCCAGTTGGAGCGACGCCCATCTGCACTCTAGGTTCACTCCCACCCGTATGCCGGTTGGAAGTGGACTGGGACCCAGACTTTTCTTTCTTCCAGGAAATAAAACGTCTGGGTTTCCGAGGCTAAGTTTAGGCTTACCGAGGTGGAGTTCTTCCACAGCTAGAGCCAGGAGAGGGCAGATCTTCGGTCTTTGAATCACTTTGTTTTAATTTGTTTCGCACGCTTTTACTTTCCACAACAAAACACAACAGGAGTCAGGACGAGGTGAAAGGGTGAAAATTAAAATCACTAAACTGTCCGTGGTCACGGTGCCACTGCTGAATAACAGGCTACTGCCTGCGCAGGCAGGTAATTGTAAATTGGGGAATTAGACTGGAGCTGCGCTGCAACGACAACGAGCAATTGATAGGCTGGATGTGGCTATATAATATTACTGGGTAAAACGGAGTGTTTTGATACTGTTATTGTTATCTCTATGACAATTATAATATTCTGAATATAATTTTGTTATTTTTGATATTGTCATAACTTTACATAGAACATAAACTGAGGGTGCACATTTTGCAACTGAGGGTGCTATGCCCCCTCAGGCACCCCCGTGGCGCCGGGCATTGGGTCAGCCCACCTTTAATGAGACTGCTGTGACTGCACTTTATCTGCAAGCGTTTTGAAATCTGGTTCATATTTAGTGATTGCCAGTCTGAGGGTGTCATTAAGATGTGAGTCAGTCATACGAGTTCTAAACTTGGATTTTATTATTTTCATTTGTGAAAAGGCCATTTCACATAAGTACGTGGAACCAAAGTAGGCATGCAGCTTGAATGCACACAACACAATCAGGGGATACTTCTCTGCTCACAAGAGACCAAAATTCCTTCTCTTTAGCTCTGACCTGCAGGTGACAGTCACTTACTAATCCAATAATCTCCATTTAAATATCTGAAGTTAATGCAAACACATCCTGCATTTTATCGGACAGCAGTTCAATGACAGTAGGCTCAGTAAAGAGGAAAGGGTTTGATACAAAAGCATCTACTTGACTCATGCGTTGTACTTCAACAAGTTTTCATATTTCATATTTATCATATTTTTTGCTCTATGTGTGCGTGTGTACAGAATTCAAACTGTAGCATTGATTATTGTCACAAGTCATTCTTTCCCTTTGCATATGCCCTGGAGTGCACTCGCCTATTAGTTTGCATTGCAGACTGGTATATTCAGAACGTGCCCTTAATTAAAAACCAAATGCAGCTGTGTATGTGGCTCTCAGCGTGCGGTGTCCCACTATTGACTGGCTGAAGTCTGTTTGAACTGCGCTGTGTCAGAGAAGTAACAGATAGAAGCCGCAAACGTTACCCCCAAACGATACCCCCCCTCACCTCTGTGCTGGAAATATAACGTCTGGGTTTCCGAGGCTACATCCATGCTGACGCAATGACTGTCCTGTTTCTGGCTAAGCTTTACGCGCAGGGCACATGAACCTCTCCGTCTCCAGTCAGTGCTGTTTTTTTTTTTTTTTGCATGGCTCAGAAAATGAGTAACAAACTAAAATGAGAACGTTATCGAGTTGTTGGAGGAGGAGGAGGAGAATAATAATGTTATATTTCTTATTGTGTTCTCGGGCCGCTGTGCTGCGCTGTGTGCCAACCACATCATCATCTTTTCATTTTGACATGATTCACATGAAATAATAATCCTGCACAGCGTGTAGCGTTTGGTTTCATTAACGCGATCGTGACAAAATAGCCTACAGCTGCTGCTGCCAAAGATACCAAAGATTGGACAGTGCTACGCAACATGGAAGTAACACTGACTCGAAGCCGTTTATAAATCAGTCAGTGAAGTCAACTTTTCACCGCCGTTTGGTCCCCGTCATCCGTCCGCCCCCCCCCCCCCCCCCACCCACAATCACAATCAAAAGCGTTTTCAAAGAGACGAGTAGGATATAAAGGCAGCCTGAAAGGCAAGCATTTGCATTCCAATGGGTCTGACACTTCGCGATCGACTTGAAAGGTTCCCGCGAGCTACTGGTAGCTCACGAACCCCTGGTTGGTTACCCCTGCTATACAGGATCTCCTCACTCTCACTGGTCAACAAAAACACCATGAAGACCCTAACAGGAGCCCTCGTAAAAGGTTTCTTTAAAGGGATTGTGACATTAAAAAAAAGGTTTTGGAATTGTTCTTATTTTTTTTAGGTTTTCTAATCTCAATTGCACCCAAAAAACAGGAACTTTTAACATTCAGTAGATTTTCTGTGATCTGGGGTTTTCTGGCTCAAACAGGCCTCTGATTTGCCGGCAGTTTGTGATGTAAGATCCTGCAAATCCCATATATGTCAATGGGATTTGCCAGCAGATGTCACTGTTTTCACTGTTTTGCCTGTTTTCATTGTAGCTCAAAAGGCTTCCAAACCCCAAAGGAAACTTCAGACCACAGAAAATCCACTGAATGTTCAAAGTTCAGGTTTTGTGGGTGTAATTGAGGTCATAAAACCAAAAACCAAAAACAAAAACAAAAATAAATGTCATAAAACCTTTAAATCTTTTAGCGCCATCTAGTGTTAACATGCTCACACTGCAGAGGTTCCGCCTGTCTGCTCCCACTCTACGGAGCTTGTTTCCTTTCCGGGTTAAACAGGAAGGTGGGGGCCTCTGTGAGGACCACAACACCACTCGCATTAGCTCACAGCCTTCAGCTAGCAGTACAAGCAGCTACATTTTCTCAGAGATGCAGTACAAACTCAAAAATAACATTTATAACAGACTGATTGATTGAAGTGAAAATGGAATTGATTGAATGGAAAATTGAATACAAATCTTAACATTTTTGTAAAAACAAATCTTGTTTAAAAAATAATCTGCCTAATGATGATGTCACTGGAGGACGGTTTCTGAACTGCCCACAGCCCTCCTATGAGGCACAGACTGAGTAAAAATAATTGTGCCATTTTATCATGATTATTAGTAAGGACCTGTTATATTTAGATAGGTTGAAAAGTGGTGAGGTGGTCCATTAACAGTTTGCAGAATTACAGTACATTTCAATTACAACTCAATACAAAAACGGTTGACTGTGGACGACACCAGAAAGCATTACTTGTTTACAATCGGGTCCACCCTTTTCAATTCATCAGAACATGTAGAGACGTACAGAGATCTCTATATAGTACATCTAGGGCTACATATTGCGCCACCCTTAATCCTTATCCCTGAACGTATTTGCCATTTTTTTACTATTGTGAAAAACATTTTAAAATAGTTCAACTAGCCGATCTACATCTACACGTATCAGCTATTTTTTTTATTGGCGCAAGATATACCGCATAGTGAGGGGAAAAGGGGGCCAGTTTCAAATTGCAGCCGTCCGTACTGCTGCTAGTATTAACTAAATGCTTGTTTATAAACAAGTTACAATATTATTACTGCTGCTAGTATTAACTACATGCTTGTTTATAAACAAGTTACAATATTATTACTGCTGCTAGTATTAACTACATGCTTGTTTATAAACAAGTTACAATATTATTACTGCTGCTAGTATTAACTACTTGCTTGTTTATAAACAAGTTACAATATTATTACTGCTGCTAGTATTAACTACATGCTTGTTTATAAACAAGTTACAATATTATTACTGCTGCTAGTATTAACTACATGCTTGTTTATAAACAAGTTACAATATTATTACTGCTGCTAGTATTAACTACATGCTTGTTTATAAACAAGTTACAATATTATTGCTGCTGCTAGTATTAACTACATGCTTGTTTATAAACAAGTTACAATATTATTACTGCTGCTAGTATTAACTACTGCTTGTTTAGGATCATTTATAACCAACAAGCCGATATGAGAGAAATACTCGTCGTGTTGTTCCATGTTAAAAGATGAGTCAATAATATAAGAGATAAATGTAGTAAAAACAAGGTGAATCAGTTGATCTTACCTGCTGTGTTTCAGGGTTGAGCTGCTTAACGACCACACTGTTTTCAAACCGCTTACTATTGGTATTATTATTATTAAAGTGTTTTCTAACGACACTGCTAACAGGCTAACCACTAGCTGTGTGTGAACCATAGACTGTAAAGGTGTGAACGCACATAGGCCTGCTGTGCGCATGCGCACTAGTCCTGCTGCTGCCTAGCCATATTAGAAGTGAGACAGAGTTACGACAACTCTGCTCACGTCACGGGGCTTCAGTCCAATGGCGGCTCTTCTACATAGACTTCTATTGAAAAGGGACACCCGAGAGTTTGCGGAATGTAGTCCATGGGCTCGCGCGAGAACATGAACCACGTGACCAGGCTGTTTTCTGCCCCCTCAATGTCGTAACTCTCTGTGGCTCTGCCTTGCTGGAGCCTGGAGCGTGCACGGTGCATGTACCATGAACGGTCACTAGGGGGAGCCATAGTACAGTGTAATACAGTGGGGAGCAGCTATAGAGCTGAAAACTCTCCCATAGAGATCTATTAAAATAATATTTTAATAGATCTCTATGGGAGATAAATATTATTTATACCAATTATTATAAGCCTATAGAATCAATCCATCAGGATCCTGGTGAGTCATGACCATAACACCTCTGATTCTGAGAACAAAAAAAACAACAAGATTGCATATTTAATTATATGATTTATTACATTTAATAAATGCTCTTTGTTTAGCATCTTTCATTTTCATTTATTCACAGAATCAGATGTTTTATGGTCATTATTCACCAGGATCCTGGAAGGCTTGATTCTAGGCTTAAAATAATTGATAACTATTTGAATGCATTTAAATATACATATTTGTTTAATAAATGTATAAAAGAAATGGGAAAAAAATGAATGATTTTCTTTTCAGTGAGTCCAGAAAACCACGCCCACTTCTATGTTCTATACTGTGATGTCATCAAAGTCTATCTTCACTAAATCATTTTAAATATAAACTATAATATAAACCATTTGATGAATCACATCAACAAATCTCACCTGCACAATATGTTGTTGTTCCAAATGTGTTGTTTTTAAACGTGCAAATAAAAAATATATTAATCCTATATGCATCATAGGAATTGTATGATAGCGAATAGCCTACATTACATTAGACCAATATTCCCTTTATTCTAAATCCAGCTAATCCAGTTTTTTTCCATTCCCTCCTTTCTTCTGTATACTTCCTGCAGTACAGAAATATACAGATTGGGCTGTAGTGTAGCATGCCACTAGGACACAGGACAGACAGTGGGGGCTGTAGTGTAGCATGCCACTAGGACACAGGACAGACAGTGGGGGCTGTAGTGTAGCATGCCACTAGGACACAGGACAGACAGTGGGGGCTGTAGTGTAGCATGCCACTAGGACACAGGACAGAGACAGTGGGGGCTGTAGTGTAGCATGCCACTTGGACACAGGACAGATAGTGGGGGCTGTAGTGTGTGTAGCATGTCACTAGGACACAGGACAGAGACAGTGGGGGCTGTAGTGTAGCATGCCACTAGGACACAGGCCGGGGTCTGATCAGCCATGGTCGGGTCGCATGGAGGAGGGTGTCGGTTGTAAGACCCAGAAACACCCATCGATCCCAGGTTAAGGTTTACAACACTGATGATGTGTCCAAGTCCATGCATCAGTAGATGTTTATTTAACTGTATCTGCTGCTGCTTTGTGTATCCTGACTCAGACTGTGTTTAATTAACTGTACTTACTGCTGCTTTGTATCCTGACTCAGACTGTGTTTAATTAACTGTATCTGCTGCTGCTTTGTGTATCCCGACTCAGACTGTATGCCAACTGCAACATGGAGAGACGTCAAGGTGTCTGATTTCAATACACATCATGTACCATAGAGTCTATGACATAAACTTACTTTATTCTGTTATTCTATTGGATCATAAAAGGCAAAGGTACTCTGGAATAAATATACAAATTGATTCATTGTCTAATAATAATAATATTTAGATTCATGAATTGATTTACTAAACAGTGTAATGAAGTTACAGCACTGCTTTGCCCGTTAGAGTAAGCATGTTTATTTGTACATTTCAACAAGGAAGGCAGTGTGCTTTACACACACTACATCTGGGCGGAAACCCCTTTTGGTGTTTTAAGCATTATGTTATACTTTAGCTATTGAAAAATAGCAGATCTACAAGCTCGTAGCGTAGCACTGAGTGCAGCGCTACAAGCTTGTAGATCTTTTTTTAAATGTGGTGCAAATCTTTGAATATATAATCTTTCACAGCGAACGTTTTTAACTCTAATCTTTGCTCCTGGGGGGTCCGTGGAACAACATATTTTCAGAAGGGGGTCTAAATGGGTTAAGAGCACTAAGGGTGATGCATTCACAAAATAATTTGAATACAATCAAAACTATTGGTTAATAGAAAAATAATAATAAAATAAAAAGCAAACTAAATACAGACCCATAAACCTCAGTAAAAAGCCTTGTATACTGTAAGTGTTGTAGATGTGACAGGAGTTGGGTTAGGTAGAGGTTCAGCCAGACTGTTGAACACTCAACATTGTTTTACTTACTTTATTTTTTAATTCAATAAATTTTTCATTCAAGTATTTTATCTAGGGGTAAAACAAATACATTTCCCCTCTAGTTCGAATGCCCCCGCCCCCAGCCAAAAAACTCTAAAAGTGTTTAAACGAAATAAAGCAGCAAATGAAAAAATACACTCATCTTTTACTTTCTCTAATAACCTAAACATGAACCTTGGTTGAAAAACCCAAAGTTGTCCTTTAAGGGTTTAACATGAGGAGAAAAACAAAAGATCAGGAGAATGGAGGCCTCTATTGACAGGATTGATTGAATAGTTTATTAGGCATGGATGTAAAACAGCATTCGAGTTCAGTCAAACACTGATTCCAAAAGGGAGAACACAAAAACAGAATGGTCTTGTTTCCAATAAGGTCCTAAGCAATCAATTCATAATAGCAGAACAACAAAATCACACTTTGTGTGAAGTGAGGGGTGCTCTTATCACATCATACATCACATTCCATGCTCAGCCAATGAATCAAATTATCACAAATGTCATTCCGGTCAATCACTTGTGGCGTCTTCACTTCTTCAACACTCACAATTGTATCCTCAACATGTACAACATCAGCCAATCAAATCATCGCTATGGGATGATGATCAGCCAATCAAATCAATACGAATAAGACAAAGCCCAAAAGGAGGAGCTAGCGCCCCTCAACAAAAAATCAATATAAAAAACAACAACAAAATATATCATTACAGGAAATAATAAAACACTAAATGTACAGACTGGTAGAAAGTTAGGAGGGGCCGTGGTCACCTGTTTAAAGGAGAAGTGGTCATTTCCTCTCCACTGGGCCTACTGAAAGGTGGACTTTCAGGCCTGTTTTAAAAGATGTAAGTGATCTGCATTTTTTGATGGAAGGGGTCAGGGCATTCCATGTCTGGGTGGCCGTGCTGTAGAAGGAGAATTTACCCACGTTTGTTTTGAAATATAGGAGCAGTATAATAATCCATAACATTGTCCTTGTCTATCGACCTCCCTACGAACATACAGCTGTTTAATTTGATCCTCCCAGTGAGCTCATTTTCATTTCATTCAAGTTTTGTTTATTCTCGAAATTACACTGAGTAATCAAACTCATTTTCAGTGTCGTCGAGTGATACAATATCATATAGAAAAAACATCACAATACATCAGAAGATCAGGAAAAGAAAAACAAAAGATATACATGTGAATTACATATAGGTTTACAAATGAAAAGCCAAGACAAAATTCAAAACAGTTACATATTGTGGAGATCTGTATGCTCACCAAGGTTTTAACACTTACTAATTCACACCAGCATTTTCCCATTTAAAAAAATATTTTGAAAAGCCACATTTCCAGACTACCGGTACTGAACATAAACTAGGAAGTCAAACGGGTGGGTGATTATGGCCACGATGATTTTAATGCTGCGATCCTGTTATTGAGAGCACCAGCAGCAACCAGATGCTAACGTAAGTAGCATTATGCCTTGATCGATCGAAAGCACTATAAAAGTGCAATTGCCATTGATCTACGGCAACAGTGTTGAGGGTTTTATTAAATAATGAGCATTAATTGACGTAGATCTTGGCCAATGGCGTTCTAAGTGTTAAGGGTACCAATGTCAGTTTCAATGTCGTTTGCAGGTCCCATGTATTAGGGCCACAGAAGCCAAAAGCAAGTTCAGAGCTAACTTTTGGTACCTTGAATTTGGGGAAACTACTTGACCGGGTGCGGGTGTACTTCAGGAAAGATGAGATGTATTTAGGACAATCTCAAAGCATGGCTTTATACAATATTAGGTGCCAATGCAGTTTTCGTCTCCATCCAACCTTTTTATATGAGATGCATTGGTGAGTACCATAGCTATCACCCGTAATAAATCTAATCGATGCTAAAAATAAAATTGCTGCATGTCTTTATAGATTATATCTCCATAATCCAAGACAGACAGGAACACATAGTGGAAACTTTATTTATGTTACCCCATGTTGTGAATGCAATGGTGTCTTAGCAAGTGACCGAGTTATTTAAACTTAGCTCACACCGTTTAAAGTGGAAATATTTTTATTGTCCTGTGAGAACTGTGGACACGAAGGTGTCTCTTCAGATTACTTGAAATGTTGAAACCCTTGTCACAATGTTTACATTGGAAAGGTTTTTGTCCAGTGTGTTTATTCTGGTGTTTCTTCAGTTCATCTGACCTACTGAAACTATTGTCACAGTGTTCACATTGGAAAGGTTTTTCTCCAGTGTGGACACGAAAGTGTGTCTTTAGGGAACATGATTGCTGAAACTCTTGTCACAATGTTTACATTGGAAAGGTTTTTCTCCAGTATGGACACGAAAGTGTGTCTTTAGGGAACTTGATTGCTGAAACTCTTGTCACAATGTTTACATTGGAAAGGTTTTTCTCCAGTGTGGAAACGAAGGTGTTTCTTTAGGTTATCTGACTAATTGAAACTCTTGTCACAATGTTTAGATTGGAAAGGTTTTTCTCCAGTGTGGACATGCTGGTGTTGCTTTAAGTTACCTGATAGACTGAAACTCTTGTCACAATGTTTACATTGGAAAAGTTTTTCTCCAGTGTGGACATGCTGGTGTGTCTTTAGGTTATCTGACTGTTTGAAACTCTTGTCACAATGTTTACATTGGAAAGGTTTTTCTCCAGTGTGTACATGCTGGTGTTGCTTCAAGTTACTTGATTGTCTGAAACTCTTGTCACAATGTTTACATTGGAAAGGTTTTTCTCCAGTGTGGACACGAAGGTGTTTCTTTAGGTAATCTGACTATTTGAAACTCTTGTCACAATGTTTACATTGGAAAGGATTTTCTCCAGTGTGGACATGCTGGTGTTGCTTTAAGTTACCTGATTGACCCAAACTCTTGTCACAATGTTTACATTGGAAAGATTTATCTCCAGTGTGGACACGAAGGTGTCTCTTCAGATCCCTTGATCTATTGAAACTATTGTCACAGTGTTCACATTGGAAAGGTTTTTCTCCAGTGTGGAGACGGAGGTGTGTTTTCAGGGAAGATGATGCAGTAAAACTCTTGTCACAATGTTTACATTGGAAAGGTTTTTCTCCTGTATGGATAAGCTGGTGTTTCATCAGATCATTTGACCCCCTGAAGCTCTTGTGTAACCCAGGTTTACTGTATGTGTGTATTTGTATCTGGTCACAGGTACTGCATCAGTTCACAGCTCATCACTCACTCACTCACTCACTCAGTCACACCAGTTCCAATCAGCAATCATCACCACACCCTAATCACCACACCCTAGTATAAAGCACAGCCATTTTGTCTCAGTCAGTGAGGTGCACATCACTGGCTGTGGCAGGTCTGTATTCCCATTCCCTTGCAAACAATTTACCATTTTACTCTTCCTCACAATACATGACATTAACACTGACCCTCATTGATTTTAGACTCCAAATACAATACTGAACCGAACTGATGAACAATACTGATGAGCTGGACTGATTGAACTGAATTGGTGAGTTGTTTTGAAATGAGTTTGTTTGAAATGATGTTTATTTGAAATGTTTATTTGAAATGAGTTGTTTGGAATATTTGTTTGAAGTGTTTTGTTTGGTTTTGTTTATTTAAACGGATTAACGGATGGACAGCTATACTTTGATTGTTTTGATGGTATGTTTACTTTTGGCCTCTTTTGTGTTCAGGCCAGGTTTTCTTAGAGTTCATAACGCCCATGATGATGAATCTGATGATGTTGATTTGATGACGAACACAATGGCGAGCTAGCCCCGATCCAGAGCAATCCAATCCCCCCCTTGCTGTCCTACCTGGACGGTAGGAATCACCGCACTCACACACACACACACACACTCCCCCCTCCATAACTGCTGCATACAAAGACTTTCCTCACATTCCCCCCTGACTTGAGTGACAAGGAACAATTGACTGACATGAATCTATACTATATTTTGGGTGAATTATGTTGTTTGTTTTATATCTGAATTAATTGTTGTTTATCTTTATTTTGTTTTTCAATAATAATATCACTAAGTATAATTTTCAGTCTGGTCTTGATTCTTTATGTTTTCAATGCAAATCCCTTTCTACCACATACCCTACGATCCTCATATCACTAACAGTATATGCTACACTTGTCACAATGTTTACATTGGAAAGGCTTTTCTCTAGTGTGGACACGAAGGTGTGACGTTAGATGACTTGAATTTTTGAAACTCTTGTCACAATGTTTCCATTGGAAAGGTTTTTCTCCAGTGTGGACACGAAGGTGTGTCTTCAGGTGAGATGACCGGCTGAAACTCTTGTCACAATGTTTACATTGGAAAGGTTGTTCTCCAGTGTGTACACGAAGGTGTGTCCTCAAATTACTTGAATCTATGAAACTCTTGTCACAATGTTTACATTGGAAAGGTTTTTCTCCAGTGTGGACACGAAGGTGTGTCTTCAAATTACTTGGATTTATGAAACTCTTGTCACAATGTTTACATTGGAAAGGCTTATCCTGTATGGATAAGCTGGTGTTTCTTCAGATCATTTGACCATCTGAAGCTCTTGTCACAATGTTTACATTGGAAAGGCTTTTCTCCAGTGTGGACACGATGGTGTCTCTTCAGATCACTTGAATGACTGAAAGTCTTGTCACAATGTTTACATTGGAAAAGTTTTTCTCCAGTGTGGACATGCTGGTGTTTCTTTAGGTTACCTGACTGACTGAAACTCTTGTCACAATGTTTACATTGGAAAGGTTTTTCTCCAGTATGGACATACTGGTCTATGTTCATGTCATCTGAATGACTGAAACTCTTGTCACAATGTTTATATTGGAAAGGTTTTTCTCCTGTATGGATAAGCTGGTGTTTCTTCAGATCATTTGACCACCTGAAGCTCTTGTCACAATGTTTACATTGGAAAGGCTTTTCTCCAGTGTGGACACGAAGGTGTCTCTTCATATCACTAGATTGTCTGAAACTCTTGTCACAATGTTTACATTGGAAAAGTTTTTCTCCAGTGTGGACATGCTGGTGTTTCTTTAGGTTCCTTGACTGACTGAAACTCTTGTCACAATGTTTACATTGGAAAGGTTTTTCTCCAGTGTGGACATACTGGTGTATGTTCATGTCATCTGAACGACTGAAACTCTTGTCACAATGTTTACATTGGAAAGGTTTTTCTCCAGTATGGACACGAAAGTGTGTCTTTAGTGAACTTGATTGACTGAAACTCTTGTCACAATGTTTACATTGGAAAGGTTTTTCTCCAGTGTGGAAACGAAGGTGTATCTTTAGGTTATCTGACTGATTGAAACTCTTGTCACAATGTTTGCATTGGAAAGGCTTTTCTCCAGTGTGGACACGAAGGTGTCTCTTCAGAACACTTGAGCAAATGAAACTCTTGTCACAATGTCTACATTGGAAAGGTTTTTCTCCAGTGTGGAAACGAAGATGTCTCTTCAGATTACTTGAATGACTGAAAGTCTTGTCACAATGTTTGCATTGGAAAGGTTTTTCTCCAGTGTGGACACGAAGGTGTGTCTTCAGGTGAGATGACCGACTGAAACTCTTGTCACAATGTTTACAGTTAAAAGGTTTTTCTCCAGTTTTGACACGCTGGTGCTTCTTCAGGGAACCTGAGTCACTGAAACTCCTGTCACGCCGTTCGTCATCGTCTTCACTGGTCTTTTCCCAATCATCACTGTCTTCAGTGTCAGATTCAAGTTCAACTTCAACCTCAGAGCAGTGGGAAGATATGTCTTCTTCATCATAATTTTCATCATCACCTTTCACTGCTAGTAATGTCAACGTTGACCCAACAAGTTCCTCTGGTCTTTGAAGTAGTTCCTCCTGTTCATCTTTAAGCTCCTCCTGTTCCTCTTTAAGCTCCTCCTCTTCCTCTTTAATGTGTGGAGGCTCTAGTTCCACCTGGAGCAGACTGGGGCTCTCCTCCTGTTCAGGAGAAACCTCCTCTTTACACACAACCATGTGCAGGATGTCTAGGAGCAGAAACATAGCATGATGGTCAACACTGGATTCCTAAAATGTAAATCCATTCTTCTTCCATGTTCCATGTACAAAATGAGCTATTACCTACCAAGATAAGATTGACTACACAGTTACTAACGACAGGTTATTACTGTCTTGAAAGTTTTAGCAAAATACATTGTTTCTTCAGGAACAATATTTTCTAGTTTGCCATTGTTACTGTACAGTGAAAATAAGACATTGTGGCAGCCCACAGAACAGAACATATTAAAGAAAGTAAGAGAACATGAAACTTACTGAGGTGTGGCTGGTCTTCAGCTTCCTGTTTAATAGAAACGTCTTCAGCTACCTGTTTAATAGAAACGTCTTCAGCTTCCTGTTTAATAGAAATGTCTTCAGCTTCCTGTTTAATAGAAACGTCTTCAGCTTCCTGTTTTATAGAAATGTCTTCAGCTTCCTGTTTTATAGAAATGTCTTCAGCTTCCTGTTTAATAGAAACATCTTCAGCTTCCTGTTTAATAGAAACATCTTCAGCTTCCTGTTTGATAGAAATGTCTTCAGCTTCCCGTTTAATAGAAACGTCCCTGGCTGAGTCTGGAGAGTTCATCTTCACCTGGGAGTGATGCATCCTGGGTATTGTAGTTCTTATGAGTCTGAAGAGTTCGTCTTCACCTGCAGTCTGGACTCCGGTCTGAAATCAAGTGAATAAGGAAGGACTTTAATAACTGGAGATCTATAGTCCGGCAGCCAGGGGTGGGGAGTGGGAAATGTGTTTTTATTGGCCTAAAGTATTGCCTATATACTTAAAAATACTTAATTTAATGAGTCCACTTGCTGACCGGCTGTTGGTATTGAGCAATTTATTTTATAAGGTCTTATATGTGACCATACCATTACCTATATAGGGCAAGATGTCAACATTTAATTATGCTTTAACGCTTAGGCCGCCAGCATTTGATAACTTGTGATATAATTCACGCCAGCATTTTTCCCTGTTTAAGTCTTATTTTGAAGAGCAAAAAACCAAGACCGGAAGTTATGATCTTATGTTAGGGTGTGTGACGATGCGTCATCATTCCATGTTTACCGCGGGTGCTGCTAAAACATAATGGAGGCGCATCACAGCGCCGGCTCTAAACCTTGTTTGGACCAAAAATGCCATCTGGGACAAGGAATATGAGATACAGGCGAATGAAAGAAACAGAATCAAACCCCGGCCCTGCCCTACCCTAACTGGGTTGGACCGAGGCTCGGCCAGACCCTAACAATTACCATACTGTTAACACTTTCACCGCTCCCCTAGTGTCCATGTGAAATTACTGCAGGCAGGCAGCCAGCCAGGCAATATCTGTGAATAAGTGCCAACTACTTCCAGCTCACACAGTCCAATACAACGAGAGGAGGAGCAATACGTTTTACGAGCAGCGGTCGGCATGTCTTAGTTTTCACCACATGCGGTAATATGGCTTGAATGATGCGATCAGAAATCACTATTTAGTTCTGAGCGTTGGGCTGATTGGACTAAAACAACTTTGGACTATTTTTTGGAGAAAACAAGCAGCAAAGAAACGACAGTGCATTATGACTTGATCAATCAAAAGCACTATAAAAGACCAATTGGGCACTCATTGCCAATGAGTGCCCAATTGGTCTTTTATAGTGCTTTTGATTGAGCACATTTGGACAAGTGGCTATTGCCGTTTGTAGCCCAAGGAGTGTTTTTGTGGATGGAATGGATTCAGAATCCTTGCCTTATATAGGTTGTTAATGGTATGCTCACATATATCTTCCTATTAAAAAAAATGCTCATTACCGTCAGCTGGTCAGCAAGTCGGCTCATGAATGCATGCATATAAACAATATTTAACACATAGTTTGCTAAGTGCGTATGAATATGTCATACGTCAGCCATGCGTCTGTTGTGAATGGCGTATCTATACGCTTATATCACTTTTTATTGAATACTTTCATTCATCTTTCTATGCGGCCGGACAATATATAAAGTAGCTCCGGTTACGTGATCCGGAAAAAAGAGGGGATCCCCCCCCCCCTCCTGAAGAGAGAACGGCGGGCCGCTTCCTTTACGTGTAGAAGCCAGGGCATCTAAAATGGACGTGCCCATGATCTAGTGTGTGTGAATAGAAGAGAGTCACATTTCACCGAACACCACAACACTTGATTCCCCCTCCCCTCCTATTTATCCATTGTTTCTCCCGAGGAGGAGGACCTTGCGAGACGGGGGGTCTGTCTCTCGGTCTCTGCCATAAAACCCCACGGCGAATAAGAATAATCTGCACCGGATCGGCATTGCATAACGTCTGCAACACACATGGACGGATGCATGTTTCCTTCTTCATACTATGAACTAACAAACGAATCACAGTATCGAGGGACGAGGGAACGCCATGACAACAGTGGCCACTGGCCGGGTTACAGGTCTTCCGTTGGGGGATGTGTCATCACAGCAGAGCTTGATCGCTCCTGCAGGGGAGCGATGAAAAGTGCTTCAAAGAAGATGTCCAGAGAGAGAGGCATGCCCAAACATGTCCCCTATAGCTTGCAAACCACCCACATCGCCGATTCAGTAACCTGTCTCTCTCACCGTTATACTATAGTTCTGAACCGAACGGTGGAATGGGACCTTTTATAGCCTACATATCAAGACTAGGGATGGCCAAATGGAAAGATTGTATTAACCGGTTACCGCCAGGACTTGCCGGCTAATTAACCGTTAGCCGTTTTGCGCATAAAAAATAGACAAATACACCGTTTACACGCGGCCTGCTGTCAATCAGTGCACTAGTGCGTTGGCTACAGTCTTCTATACGAACACATCACACACGTATCGCGGACCGATCAGGAAGGATTAGGGAGAGAGAGAGAGAGAGAGAAAGAAAGAAAGACGTGTATCTCTCTAACGCGAGCGAGCGAGAGAGAGAGAGAGAGAGAGAGGGGGGGGGGGGGGGGTCCCGTTAGCAACAAGCTAACAGCATACCGGATCCGGTACGTTCGTTCTATGATCCATAAAACGACAGAGCGATCTGCCGTTTAAGGAACCAACGTTTTGTTGCAAGAAGGGCAGATCTGCGGGTGCCGGGCGCGCAATGCTGTGTGTGTGTTCGTCTTTTTTTCTTTTTCCCGCCTGCTTCCATGCACAGTCCACTACATGCAGTTGTTTTGGTGTTTTTGTTTTGGGGGAAGTAAGTCACGGCACATGCGTGGTTGCACTGACAGTAAAGGTGGAAAGAGGGGTTTGGTGCTTTGGCCGCGGTGCGCACTCTCGGCGCGTCAAAATAAAAAATATATATTTTTATCGGTGAACCATTAGCCGTTAGTGTTGTCGGTAAACAAATTAATAAACGGCTAACGGCTAACGGCTATCGGTTGGACACCCCTAATCAAGACTGTTACTGCGATCGAGACAATGAAAGCAGATCTGTGAGATAGATCAGGCGAGGCGCGCAACACCATCATCATCCTCATGAAAGCAGAGTTATGAAGGTTTAAAGTCACAGACATTGACAGGCAGATATAAAAATGAACACAAATTAATTAATAACCTATACATACTATACACCAAATGAAAGCCCTGAATGTCTACTTTTAGGAGGAAAACACTACACATTGATCCCATGTAGTTTGTCAGTAATTGGTTATTGAATGCAGCTTGCGCCCACCAGAGATAACTTTAGAGAAGGCATGGACCTGAACTAAATATTCACAAAATAAGGCCTATATATGTACATACTATATACCGTATCAAACAGAAGACTGTCTGCTTTCATAAGAAAAAAACTAATACTGTAATAATAAAAATCACACCCCTGTGAAGTGAGCGGCACAACTGTTGCAACGCTCACTTCACAGGGGTGTGATGACATTTACATTTAAATGGAATGTGTTAGGGTTACATTTCAATAGTGTGTGCACCACAACACAATAGGGCAGTAACCAAAGTCGACTTCTCAACAAGTCAACTTCATTGTCACAAGTCAACTCGCACCAGGAGAAGTCGAACAAATAACGGATGGACACACACGTATGGAGTGCAAAACATACTCTCTCCCCATGCCTTTGGCCTGGTGGAGACAAAACTCAGATTGACTAAGATGTACGTGTTAACATTACAGTGGACAGAGTACAAATCCTGCTACAAATCCTGCTCATTTACAAACTATGTTTTCACCTTTGAAAACCTGCAGCTTGAAAAGGCCTTCAGCTCATCTCTGAACTCGGTAGAATCTGCACCTGGCTCGCTGATAACAAAAACTATCATTACACCTGGGAAAAACTGAATCTTTGGATCAAATAGTAAGCTCAAAAAGGCAGATGGCTTCTTGGTTAGAGTGGGTGACAATAATATCATCCTGGAGGCAAAATAAACTCAAAGAACAATTCCTATACAAGATCTCCTCACTCTCACTGGTCAACAAAAACCCCATGAAGACCCTAACAGGAGTTTTCGTAAAAGGTTTCTTTAAATCCTTTAGCGCAGTGGTAACCAACCTTTTCAAGCCCAAGAGCCCATTTTATTCCCAATTCTAAGCCAAGATCTACCACTAAAACGTGTTAGAAAAAACACTTGTTTTTTTGCCATTTCTGACAGGCTCAATGCATGTGCACACATCCACACAAAGACTAAAGCTTAAATTAGAATAAATACTTATAGTAAGTTATATTATCAATGTCAAATAATATTAAGACAAATAAGAAATAATTAGTATTAGAAATATTTTGTTTCTCATTTCAATGAATATTCACATTGGCAGATGTTCAAATGACATAGGCATAACATGACCATATATTTGCACAGATATGGTGACATACTCTCAGGGTCAGCCCACCTTTAATGAGACTGCTGTGACTGCACTTTATCTGCAAGCGTTTTAAAATCTGGTTCATATTTAGTGATTGCCAGTCTGAGGGTGTCATTAAGATGTGAGTCAGTCATACGAGTTCTAAACTTGGATTTTATTATTTTCATTTGTAAAAAGGCCATTTCACATAAGTACTTGGAACCAAAGTAGGCATGCAGCTTCAGTGCACACGACACAATCAGGGGATACTTCTCTGCTCACAAGAGACCAAAATTCCTTCTCTTCACTCTGCAGGTGACAGTCACTTACTAATCCAATAATCTCCATTTAAATATCTGAAGTTAATGCAAACACATCCTGGCATCCTGCATTTTATCGGACAGCAGTTCAATGACAGTAGGCTCAGTAAAGAGAAAAGGGTTTGATACAAAAGCAGCTACTTAACTCATGCGTTGTACGTAGTTTTCATATTTCATATTTTTTGCTCTATGTGTGCATGTGTACAGAATTCAAACTGTAGCATTGATTATTGTCACGGACAGAAGTCATTCTTTCCCTTTGCATATGCCCTGGAGTGCACTCGCCTATTAGTTTGCATTGCAGACTGGTATATTCAGTATATTTTTCTCATTTTTATATTTTTGTTGTTGCTGCGCAGCAGTTGAGGAGAACGCAACTATGCATTCCTTTAAGCAACACAACTTCTGCAGCTGCATCCATATGTTTAGAATTTGCATCAATGATCAAATCCCAATAATAAAAAATATTACAACAACGAACAACGAAAACTGAAGGAGCAGCGGCGCTATCAGCTAGTAGTCCCAACTCAAGTGTCTGCAGCCTGTCACGAGCCCCGTAATGAACTGATACGGGAGGCACGTTGTTCCGTATTTTAATGTCGGGTCGGAGAATAAATACAGTATGAATGACGGCGGGATTTATTTGACAACTCTGTCCTGCTTTCTTCACGAGAAGAGAAGAGCGCTCACAGCTGCTAATATGGTAGCAGGCTAGCAGCCCTGTGGCTGACCTGTCAGTTCTCTTTACGGCAGAATAGTTGAGATGTGAACCTGGGTCTGGGAAGCTCAGAGCTGCAGCCATTGGCTCATGATACGAGCACACGACCAATGGGACAGATCATTCAGTGTTGCTAAGATACCACCCCCCCACCACACACGCACACACACCCTTGGACGATGGGGTCTATTCTCAAACTCAGAGCCACAGCGCTCTGCTCAAAATTAATTTGCATGTGACGAGCGGCATTGACATTATTCCAATGGGTCTGACACTTTGCGATCGACTGGAAACGTTCCCGCGATCGACTGGTAGCTCGCGAACCCCTGGTTGGTTACCCCTGCTTTAGCGCCATCTAGTGTTAGCATGCTCACACTGCAGAGGTTCCGCCCGTCTGCTCCCACTCTACGGAGCTTGTTTCCTTTCCGGGTGAAACAGGAAGGTGGGGGCCTCTGTGAGGACCACAACACCACTCACATTAGCTCACAGCCTTCAGCTAGCAGTACAAGCAGCTACATTTTATCAGCCATGCAATACAAACTCAAAAATCACATTTATAACAGACTGATTGATTGAAGTAGAAATGGAAGATATCGTTCTCATGACAATACAAATCTTAACATTTTTGTAAAAACAAATCTTGTCTAAAACATAATCTGCCTAATGATGATGTCACTGGAGGACGGTTTCTGAACTGCCCACAGCCCTCCTATGAGGCACAGACTGAGTAGAAAATAATTTTATCATTTTATCATGATTATTAGTGAGGACCTATTATATGAAGATAGGTTGAAAAGTGGTGAAGTGGTCCTTTAACAGTTTGCAGAATTACAGTACATTTCAAGTGCAACTCAATACAAAAACTGTTGACTGTGGACGACACCAGAAAGCATTACTTGTTTACAATCGGGTCCACCCTTTTTAATTCATCAGAACATGTATAGTATACGTACAGAGATACAAAAACATCTAGGGCTCCATCTTGCGCCACCCTTAACCCTTATCCCTAAAAATATTCGCCATTTTGTACTATTTTGAAAAAAAAATTAAAATAGTTCAACACGTTGTGAGCTTGTAGATCAGCTATTTGAACGATTTTGAACGTTTTTAGTTCAGGGATAAGGGTAGCCCCTCTCGGAACCGTAAAGCCTTTCTGAAATGTGGATGTCACTGTGCGTAGGGTCCCTGTGCGTATCTATATTTTCGTATTGAAATGATAGAACGCGGACATAAATATCGTCGTTAACGTCGTGTCTGCGCCGTTTGACGGCTTCTTTTTGTTTGAGTTATTCTGAATTTGTGAACTATAAGTACCTATACATACCGCTGCGAATATCTCCTGTGGCGTGGAAGCCGTTAAGTATTTACTTGCGCAAGCGGAGCGCGCAAGTAATAATTTCGCCCGGTCTCTTCAACGTGACAGCCGTCAACCATTATTTTGGGTATGCAAAAAAAACAGCAAATCTGTGCCTGGTTTGCTGGGACCAGACTACACAAATGACCATATGTCTGGTCATACGTATACTATACACATAATCAGTAAAAATAAAATAGCAAATTGTGCCTGAACTGCTGGGACCAGAGTACGTGGTGTGTATATGTATGACTAGCTCTCAATGATGACGTAAGAAAAATGGTCATTTGTGTAATCTGGTCCCAGCAAACCAGGCACAGATTAGCTGTTTTTCTTGCATACCCAAAAAACTGGTTGACGGCTGTCACTTTTTGGCACAAAGTAACCACAGTATACTGCTAATCAAATTACAACTACATACTCTATATAGTATATGTATATGTATACGTATGTCTTACGACATCATTTAGAGCTAGTCATACGTATACTATACACATAATCAGTAAAAATAAAATAGCAAATTGTGCCTGATCTGCTGGGACCAGAGTACGTGGTGTGTGTATATGTACGACTAGCTCTCAATGATGACGTAAGAAAAATGGTAATTTGTGTAATCTGGTCCCAGCAAACCAGGCACAGATATGCTGTTTTTCTTGCATACCCATCAAATGGTTGACGGCTGTCACGTTTTGGCACAAAGTAACCACAGTATACTGCTAATCAAATTACAACTACATACTCTATATAGTATATGTATACGTATGTCTTACGACATCATTTAGAGCTAGTCATACGTATACTATACACATAATCAGCAAAAATAAAATAGCAAATTGTGCCTGAACTGCTGGGACCAGAGTACGTGGTGTGTATATGTATGACTAGCTCTCAATGATGACGTAAGAAAAATGGTCATTTGTGTAATCTGGTCCCAGCAAACCAGGCACAGATTTGCTGTTTTTCTTGCATACCCAAAAAAATGGTTGATGGCTGTCACTTTTTGGCACAGAGTAACCACAGTATACTGATAATCAAATTACAACTACATACTCTATATAGTATATGTATATGTATACGTATGTCTTACGACATAATTTAGAGCTAGTCATACGTATACTATACACACAATCAGTAAAAATAAAATAGCAAATTGTGCCTGAACTGCTGGGACCAGAGTACGTGGTGTGTATATGTATGACTAGCTCTCAATGATGACGTAAGAAAAATGGTCATTTGTGTAATCTGGTCCCAGCAAACCAGGCACAGATTTGCTGTTTTTCTTGCAAATGTCACAATGTTACAAATGTCATCCAAATAAGCCTCGCAGCCCGATAACCCCGACAAAACGGTGTTGACCAAACGCTGGAACGTTGCTGGCGCGTTTCGAACACCAAACGGCATTACCGTGTACTCTAGAAAAGCGTCAGGGGTCACAAAGGCGGATATAGCTTGAGCCCTAGGCGTTAACGGCACCTGCCAATATCCTTTTAGTAGATCGAGTTTCGTGACATATTTGGCACAACCAACTTTATCAACACAATCATCGATCCTAGGCAAAGGATAACAGTCAGGTTTTGTGACCCCGTTCACCTTTCGATAATCGGTGCAAAACCGATCCGAGCCATCAGACTTAGCGGCCAAAAGGCATGGTGAACTCCAAGCACTTATGCTAGGTACAGCTATGCCATTTTCCAGCATGTAGTTCACCTGCTTCTGGAGACGAAGCCTTTTTTCGGGATTAACGCGATATGCGTGTTGTTTAATTGGCGGGGAATTACCGACATCAATGTCATGCTGCAACACATGCGTACGGGTCGGCACGTCCGAAAAGAGATTTGCATTAGAGCCAATTAAGCCGATCACATCCTCACGTTGAGACTGAACCAAATTTGGAAGACAATTATGAAGATTAGCAAGCATTTCTGAATTCCTAAGTCGCCCATGAGTAACATCAGTGGAGATACCTACAATATCATCTTGGTCATCCTGAGATTCAGAGGGAGGAACACTGGCATTGCTAGACAGTGCCAGAGTTACCTTGTCAGGATCACCGTTTCCACTGGACAGCTCAGGTGGCACACTGACCCCTGTGCCATCAGAAGGGTTGGAATCAGGCTGAGAGACTCTGTCAAAATAAGGCTTCAACATATTAATATGACACAGCCTACTCCGTCGCCGACGTTCAGGGGTGTCAATGATGTAGTCTCGATCGCCAACCTTCTTTTTGACCAGATAAGGGCCACCATAACGTGCCTGCAAAGCAGAGCCAGGAATGGGTAACAAAACCAGAACTTTATCACCGGGACTAAAACTCCTGCTTTTTGCATCTTTGTCAAACCCCTTTTTCATTTTTCCCTGTGCAACGGTCATGTTCTCTTTAGCCAATTCACAAGCACGGTGAAGTTTGAAACGGAATTTGGACACATAGTCGAGCAGATTTTGAGGTTTGCTGTCGCCCAGCCACTTCTCCTGCAAAAGCCTCAGGGGCCCTCTGACTGTGTGTGCAAACACCAGTTCGGCAGGACTGAAGCCGAGGGATTCTTGTACCACCTCACGAGCGGCAAAGAGGAGGAGATGGACACCCTCATCCCAGTCCTTTTCGAACTCCAAACAGTAGGTACGTAACATAGACTTTAATGTCCTATGGAAACGCTCGATGGCTCCCTGACTTTGCGGGTGATAAGCACTCGAGCACACATGTGTGATGTGAAGTTGTTTCATGACCTGCGCAAAGACCCGTGACATGAAGTTCGAGCCCTGGTCAGACTGGGCCACCCTAGGTGGCCCAGTCCAGTATTTCTCTAAAATAGAGAAGAACTTGACCAAGGCCTTAACAACAGCTGGGGCTGTAATGGAACGCAATGGGATGGCCTCAGGAAAACGAGTCGCTGTGCACATTATAGTTAAGAGGAATTTGTTACCACTCTTAGTGCGAGGCAAAGGCCCAACACAATCAATTTGCACATGCTCAAACGGTTCACCAATAACAGGGATTGGATAAAGTGGATAAGGAGAGATGAACTGCTTTTTAGCAACCTGGCATACATGACACGTTTTGCAATGTTGACGCACATCACCCTTTAGGCCTGGCCAGAAAAAGTACCGCAAGATACGATCAAAAGTCTTGTTAATCCCCAGGTGACCAGAAAGTGGGTTATCATGTGCCAGTTTCAACACCTCACTTCGGTATGACTGAGGGATAACAATCTGTTCCACCACCCCCCAAACATCATGGCCAGACAGCCGCGGAGGGGTCCATTTACGCATGAGCACATCGCTTTTCAGGAAAAGCCCTGTTGACAAATCTTCCAACGCCTCTCCTGAAACAACGCTTTCAAAGAGAGGAGCTAGTGTCGCATCCCGTTTCTGATCAGCAACTAGCTGTTCACGTGACATGCATATTCTCGAATCAATTTGAGGCAACACAACTGAATGGGTAGGGACCCCTGGAGAGGCAGGTGGAGCAGGTGAACAGTCAACCAGAAAACTGTCAGACAGCTCCACCTCAGCCTCCAGCTTCTGACGCTCAGCCATCGCCCGCGTCATGGCACAGACTGAGAACACTTTTGGAAATTTCAACGCCAAATCGTCAGAGTTCGCTGGCAGAGGAACAGCAATTACCTCTGGATTAATGAGCATTTTACCGTCAGCCAAATCATTGCCCAAGAGAAGAGTCACCCCCTCGATCGGGAGTTGAGCACGGAGCCCCACCTTAACACACCCCTTGACCAAATCAGAATCAAGAAAAATGTTATGGAGCGGCAGGCCCACGCACTGCATATCGAACCCCCTCACTAGCACATCAGACTTAACTGCAGTGTGCCTGATGATATCAACAGGTACTTTCGGGCCCCCCTCTGTCAGAGAGACAAAACCTTTCATCAGAAATGGCTGAAATTCAGGATCAGGAATGCGCACCGGCTCTACTGCAACAGGTGGCACTGAGGAAGACTGACTTTTAATCAAAGCAACAGTTTTAGGTGGCTGATTCTTATTTTTGAGAGCATAACATTTATTTATGGTGTGGCCAACTTTTTTGCAATAGTTACAAGTAGGCCTTTCTGTAGCCCCCTCCCCCCCCTCTGACTTTTCCGGCTTCCCCTCACTCCCCCGTTTAGCAAAGGATTTTGCTGAGGCCGTGTGAGAAAAGTCTGATTTGTCTGAGTGGGAAGAGTTAGGCTTCCACCACGGAGGATTGTAACCACGTTCCGAGGACACATTAGTCTTGTCAAAACTGTCCTTGTGGGTGAGCACATACTCATCCGCAAGGACAGTTGCAGCAGAAAGAGTAGTAGCCTTTTGCTCATTAACATAGGTTGCAATCCTATCTGATAGGCAGTTCTTAAACTCTTCTAGTAGGATGAGCTCACGCAGCTGATCAAATTCTGTGACCTTTGATGACTGACACCAGCGGTCAAATAGGGCCTCCTTCTCTCGGCCAAACTCTGCAAATGTTTGATTGTCAGTTTTCTTAAATCTACGGAACTTTTGCCTGTAGGCTTCGGGAACCAACTCGAAAGCTCTGAGTACCGCACCCTTAACCTTCTCATAGTCGAGAGAGTCATCTGGTGATAACGAGGCATAGGCCTCCTGGGCTTTCCCAGTTAGCACACACTGCAACAATAATGGCCAAACCTTCTTGGGCCACTTCAAAGTATCAGCTGTACGTTCAAAAAGAGTAAAGTACTTGTCCACATCTTTAACATTAAATGAAGGAATCATACGGATGCATTTGTTAACATCAAAATCAGGGGTACCAATGACACGAGGAGAGCCATGGTTAAGCTCTAACTCTTTCAACCGTATTTCTCGTTTGGTCTGCTCCTCTAACTCCATCTGCCTAATTCGAACTGCATTTTCCTGCTCCTTAAACTGCAGGTCTAGGCGGCGCCCTTCTAGCGCCAATTCCAACCTCCTAATGCTTTCATCAGGCTCAGTTAGTTTTCCTGGCGAAGCAGCAATACTAGGGTCAGGCAAAAAACCTTGGTCAAACAATGCTGCCCATAACTCAAGCTTTACTACTTTTTTTGCTCTAGTACTTGGGACTTTGTAGTGATCAGCAATGTAAATCCCCCTTTGTGCAAGTATGGAAAACATCAAGGGAAGGCTGCTTAACACTTAGACTGCCGCCATTTATTGATAAATTAGGTCCTAATTCACGCCAGCATTTTTTTAATTTGAGCTCTTATTTTGAAAAGCCACATTTTGCCTCAACCGGAAGTGAGCTCATCTCTGCCAGCTTTATGTTGCCATGACAACCTTTGTTTACTTGATCACATCATGCCGGGTACACTATAGACCTCCACAACGTTGGCTCGTGCCGTCAAAGAAACGCTGTTTTGACCAAAAATGCCATCTGGGACAAGGAATAGGAGATACAGGCGATTGAAAGAAACGGATAGAATGGATTCTTATGGCGACGACGAACTAAGATGAACGATCCAATGCTGTGCTAACAACACAGCTAGCTAACCGGCTAACGTAAGTAGCATTATGGCTCGATCGATCAAATGCACTATAAAACAACAATTGCCGAAGGGCTACGGCAATGGCGGCAAGCGTTTTATTAATGAATTGACATTAATCTAAGGCAATGGCGCGGAGGGTGTTAACAAAATCCTCCAATTTAAACTCCATTTTGGATTAATGGCTTTTACCAATTGTATGGAAACTTTACCGCAAAGCGACAAAAGCGCAAAATAAGATTGCAAAAGCAGTGTAGGCTTAAGGTCAAAGACCACCACAAAACACTCGCAAACCTACAATATAAGGCAAATGAGCCAAAACGATGAGACACAGACCAGCAAGAAAAGAAAACCTGCTCAAACCAGTTCTCAACAAGTGAGTCCTAATTAGGGGTGTGCACCAACTTAGGCAAGTTACAAATTCAGAAACTCAGTATAAAGTTAGCTACTGAAATTAATTACTGAAACTAATTTGCAAACAAGAGAGCCTAAAGCCAATAAAGCCAATTAATTGATTAAGGTGGATAAGATAAATCCAAACCTTAAAAAAAAAATTAAAATATGCACACCAACAAATTGAATTAATTTCAAAGTTAGGGAAATTTAAACAGATCTATAGTTTCGGCGAGCCCCCATCATGTTGCGGTCTCCAAGCAAAGTGCATAAATAACACAAGTGGCTCGAATTGGAGAACTCAACATAAAGGAAGGACATCACGAAATCACAAGTTTGACGGTTTTTATTAACCAAACTTCCCCACAGGGATCAAATTACTGGAAACATGTGAGCAACCAAAATATTAAACAATACATAAGTTTCAGTGGTACTTTACCAACTTAGGAGAATTGAGGAAGACCTGGAGATGTTGCTGGGTCTGTGTCTGCCATGACACTGAGCTGGCTGGCTTTTATAGAGAGGGCTGCAGCAGATGACAATTAGGGGAATCTGCTGCAGGTATGCCAGTCTGGGTGTGTCAGTCTGAGTGGGGAGGAGAGACAGAGAGTTAGCACAGACAATGATTGAATGACTGAGTATGTGTGTGTGTGTGTGAGGGATGTCATGGCCACACGCAACACATACCCAAAAAAAATGGTTGACGGCTGTCACTTTTTGGCACAAAGTAACCACAGTATACTGCTAATCAAATTACAATTACAGAATAATTATACTGTATAACATATTTTAATTCAGTTTATATAAAAAAAATTCATCACATATCAATGATTTATTTTTCTTTAAAAAAACAAAAAGGGATCCAGAATATATCTACATCGATAAAACTGTAAAAAAGTAGGTAGGTAGCAAATAGTTACACCTAATGATTATACATGTCAAACGTTCCTTCACAGAGATACTGAGATGTGACAGTTTACAGCGGTCGAAAGTACTTGCGCGCTCTGCTTGCGCACTAGTTGGCCATTTATGGCCTACTAGTGTGCAACAAGCAAGTATGCACTCGGCAGAGTGCAGTTCTAGTTTTAATCTATGTTTGACCGATTTGGTCGCTTTGAGTCTTCTTGTTTATTTACTGTTTATTGTACCGCCTCCCGATGTGCGGTTGGCTTGTGCCGGCTACGTTCCTGCCTCTGATCTGCTCTGTCATAGCTATAGCGCCACTAGCTAGCCAGATAGGCGGTACAATGAGGTGTCAATAAACAAGGAAGGAAAAACACTTAACGGCTTCCGCGCCACAGGAGATATTCGCAGCGGTATTTATAGGTACTTATAGTTCACAGATTCAGAAGCCCTAAAAAGAAAAGACGCCGTCAAAGAGCGCAGAAGGACGTATCCAAAGGTATTTACATTTATTTATGTGTGCAGGTGGCAGGGTGGAGGTGGAATAGGACCCCATGCTCTGGGTCTAAAAAGTGTCAAAAGACTTCAGTAGCATTGGGTTCTGCTTGTAGGGCTAGGATAAGGGGTGGCGCAAGATAGACCCCATAGTGAGGGGGAAAGGGGGGCAGTTTTGAATTGCAGCCGTCCGTATTACTGCTGCTAGTATTAACTATACTGCTATTACTGCTGCTAGTATTAACTACTGCTTGTTTGTTTATAACAAGTCACAATATTATTACTGCTGCTAGTATTAACTACTGCTTGTTTAGGATCATTTATAACTAACAAGCAGATATGAGAGAAATACTCGTCGTGTTGTTCCATGTTAAAAGATGAGTCAATAATATAAAAGATAAATGTAGTAAAAACAAGGTGAATCAGTTCAACTTAATTACCTGCTGTCTTTCGGGGTTGAGCTGCTTAACGGCCACACTGTTTTCAAACCGTTTACTATTATTATTAATATTATTATTAAAGTGTTTTCTAACAACACTGCTAACCGCTAGCTGTGTGTGAACGCACATAGGCCTGCTGTGCGCATGCGCACTAGTCCTGCTGCTGCCGAGCCATATAGAGTGAGACAAAGTTACGACAACTCTGTTAACGTCACGGGGCTTCAGTCCAATGGCGGCTCTTCTACATAGACTTCTATTGAAAAGGGACATCCGGGAGTTTATGGAATTGGAGTCTATGAGCTCGCGCGAGAACATGAACCACGTGACCAGGCTGTTTTCTGCCCCCTCAATGTCGTAACTCTTTCTGTGGCTCTGCCCTGCTAGAGACTGGAGCGTGCACGATGCACGTACCATGGACGGTCACTAGGGGGAGCCATAGTACAGTGTAATACAGTGGGGAGCAGCTATGGAACAGCTATAGAGCTGATAACTCTCCCATAGAGATCTATTAAAAATAATATTTTAATAGATCTCTATGGGAGATAAATATTATTTATATCAATTATTCTGAGCCTAGAATCAATCCATCCAGGATCCTGGTGAGTTATGACCATAACACCTCTGATTCTGAGAAAACAAACAAACAACAAGATTGCATATTTAATTATATGATTTACTACATTTAATAAATGCTCTTTGTTTAGCGTCTTTCATTTTCATTGATTCACAGAATCAGATGTTTTATGGTCATGATTCACCAGGATCCTGGAAGGCTTGATAGGCTTAAAATAATTTATATAAATATTTGAATGCATTTAAATATACATATTTCTTTAATAAAAAAAGGAATGGTCAATTTTTTTTCAGTGAGTCCAGAAAACCACGCCCACTTCTATGTTCTATACTGTGGTGTCATCAAAGTCTATCTTCACTAAATCATTTTAAATATAAACTATAATATAAACCATTTGATGAATAACATTAACAAATCTCACCTGCACAATATGTTGTTGTTCCAAATGTGTTGTTTTTAAACGTGCAAATACAAAAAATAATAATCCTAAACATCATAGGAATTGTATGATAGCGAATACATTACACCAATATTCCCTTTATTCTGAATCCAGCTAATCCAGCTTTTTTCCATTCCCTCCTTTCTTCTGTATACTTCCTGCAGTACAGAAATATACAGATTGGGCTGTAGTGTAGCAAGCCACTAGGACACAGGACAGACAGTGGGGGCTGTAGTGTAGCATGCCACTAGGACACAGGACAGACAGTGGGGGCTGTAGTGTAGCATGCCACTAGGACACAGGACAGAGACAGTGGGGGCTGTAGTGTAGCATGCCACTAGGACACAGGACAGAGATAGTGGGGGCTGTAGTGTAGCATGCCACTAGGACACAGGACAGAGACAGTGGGGACTGTAGTGTAGCATGCCACTTGGACACAGGACAGACAGTGGGGGCTGTAGTGTAGCATGCCACTAGGACACAGGCCGGGGTCTGATCAGCCATGGTCGGGTCGCATGGAGGAGGGTGTCTGTTGTAAGACCCAGAAACACCCATCGATCCCAGGTTAAGGTTTACAACACTGATGATGTGTCCAAGTGCATGCATCAGTAGATGTTTATTTAACTGTATCTGATGCTGCTTTGTGTATCCTGACTCAGACTGTGTTTAATTAACTGTACTTACTGCTGTTTTGTGTATCCTGATTAGGACTGTGTTTAATTAACTGTTTCTCCTGCTGCTTTGTGTATCCTGACTCAGACTGTGTTTAATTAACTGTATCTGCTGCTGCTTTGTGTATCCCGACTCAGACTGTATGCCAACTGCAACATGGAGAGACGTCAAGGTGTCTGATTTCAATACACATCATGTAGGCCTACCATAGAGTCTATGGCATAAACTTACTTTATTCTGTTATTCTATTGGATCATAAAAGGCTGGAATAAATATACAAATTGATTCATTGTCTAATAATAATATTTAGATTCATGAATTGATTTACTAAACAGTGTAATGAAGTTACAGCACTGCTTTGCCCGTTAGAGTAAGCATGTTTATTTGTACATTTCAACAAGAAAGGCAGTGTGCTTTACACACACTACATCTGGGCGGAAACCCCTTTTGGTGTTTTAAGCATTATGTTATACTTTAGCTATTGAAAAATAGCAGATCTATCATCTACAAGCTCGTAGCGTAGCACTGAGTGCAGCGCTACAAGCTTGTAGATCTTTTTTTAAATGTGGTGCAAATCTTTGAATATATAATCTTTCACAGCGAACGTTTTTAACTCTAATCTTTGCTCCTGGGGGGTCCGTGGAACAACATATTTTCAGATGGGGGTCTAAATGGGTTAAGAGCACTGTAAAGGGTGATGCATTCACAAATAAAACTATTGGTTTAGAATAGAAAATTAATAATAAAATAAAAAGCAAACTAAATACAGACCCATAAACCTCAGTAAAAAGCCTTGTATACTGTATGTACAAGTGTTGTAGATGTGACAGGAGTTGGGTTAGGTAGAGGTTCAGCCAGACTGTTGAACACTCAACATTGTTTTACTTACTTTATTTTTTAATTCAATAAATTTTTCATTCAAGTATTTTATCTAGGGGTAAAACAAATACATTTCCCCTCTAGTTCGCCGCCCCCTGCCAAAAAACGCTAAAAGTGTTTAAACGAAATAAAGCAGCAAATGAAAAAATACACTCATCTTTTACTTTCTCTAATAACCTAAACATGAACCTTGGTTGAAAAACCCAAAGTTGTCCTTTAAGGGTTTAACATGAGGAGAAAAACAAAAGATCAGGAGAATGGAGGCCTCTATTGACAGGATTGATTGAATAGTTTATTAGGCAAACAGCATCAGAGTTCAGTCAAACACTGATTCCAAAAGGGAGAACACAAAAACAGAATGGTCTTGTTTCCAATAAGGTCCTAAGCAATCAATTCATAATAGCAGAACAACAAAATCACACTTTGTGTGAAGTGAGGGGTGCTCTTATCACATCATACATCACATTCCATGCTCAGCCAATGAATCAAATTATCACAAATGTCATTCCGGTCAATCACTTTTGGCGTCTTCACTTCTTCAACACTCACAATTATATCCTCAACATGTACATCAGCCAATCAAATCATCGCTATGGGATGATGATCAGCCAATCAAATCAATATGAATAAGACAAAGCCCAATAGGAGGAGCTAGCGCCCCTCAACAAAAAAACCATATAAAAAACAACAACAAAATATATCATTACAGGAAATAATAAAACACTAAATGTACAGACTGGTAGAAAGTTAGGAGGGGCCGTGGTCACCTGTTTAAAGGAGAAGTGGTCATTTCCTCTCCACTGGGCCTACTGAAAGGTGGACTTTCAGGCCTGTTTTAAAAGATGTAAGTGATCTGCATTTTTTGATGGAAGGGGTCAGGGCATTCCATGTCTGGTGGCCGTGCTGTAGAAGGATAATTTACCCACATTTGTTTTTAAAATATAGGAGCAGTATAATAATTCATAACATTGTCCTTGTCTATCGACCTCCCTACGAACATACAGCTGTTTAATTTGATCCTCCCAGTGAGCTCATTTTTCATTCATTCAAGTTTTGTTTATTCTCGAAATTACACTGAGTAATCAAACTCATTTTCAGTGTCGTCGAGTAATACAATATCATATAGAAAAAACATCACAATACATCAGAAGATCAGGAAAAGAAAAACAAAAGATATACATGTGAATTGTATATAGGTTTACAAATAAAAAGCCAAGACAAATATCAAAACGATCTAAAAACAGTTACATAGTGTGGGGATCTGTATGCTCACCAAGGTTTTAAAACGACTTAACACTTACTAATTCACCCCAGCATTTTCCCATTGAACTCTTATTTTGAAAAGCCACATTTCCAGACTACCGGTACTGAACATAAACTAGGAAGTCAAACGGGTGGGTGATTATGGCCACGATGATTTTAATGCTGCGATCCTGTGTTATTGAGAGCACCAGCAGCAACCAGATGCTAACGTAAGTAGCATTATGGCTTGATCGATGCTATAAAAGTGCAATTGCCATTGATCTACGGCAACAGTGTTGAGGGTTTTATTAAATAATGAGCATTAATTGACGTAGATCTTGGCCAATGGCGTGTTAAGGTGTCTTAGGGCCGATTCATACTCCTGTTTCGGCGCTGTAGTGCCGAAATGATTTCGGCTCGTCAGAAAATTTCAGTAGCACCGAAGAGCCGACTTTAGGACGGTACCCGCCCCCCCGAACCTCAAATGACGTCAAATTGTAGGCTCTACAGCGCCGAACCGACTTTTATTCGGCTCTAAAATAGGAGTATGAATCGACCCTAAGTGTTAAGGGTACCAATGTCAGTTTCAATGTCGTTTGCAAGTCCCATGTATTAGGGCCACAGAAGCCAAAAGCAAGTTCAGAGCTAACTTTTGGTACCTTGAATTTGGGGAAACTACTTGACCGGGTGCGGGTGTACTTCAGAAAAGATGAGATGTATTTAGGACAATCTCCAAGCATGGCTTTATACAATATTAGGTGCCAATGCAGTTTTCGTCTCCATCCAACCTTTTTATATGAGATGCATTGGTGAGTACCATAGCTATCACCCGTAATAAATCTAATCGATGCTAAAAAAAAAATTGCTGCATGTCTTTATAGATTATATCTCCATAATCCAAGACAGACAGGAACACATAGTGGAAACTTTATTTTTGTTACCCCATGGTGTGAATGCAATGGTGTCTTAGCAAGTGACCCGAGTTATTTCAACTTCGGTCACACCGTTTAAAGTTGACATATTTTTATTGTCCTGAGAACTACAAGCAGTCATTCCCGGCCTCTAAAGATAAGTGTAATGAGTTTGCATTCTTTTTTGATAACAACATTTTTAACATTAGAGCTGATATTAAGAATGGTGCTGCTGCTAGCGCAAACCTTCAAACAGCAGCTAATGGTCCCAGGGTATATCTCTCCAGGGGGAGCCTATTAACGTTCTGCGCAATTGATGAAGACGAACTCCGCAAAACCATATCACAGATGACATCATCCTCCTGTTCATTGGATACAATTCCCACCACCTTTCTCAAAGAGGTCTTGGACAGTGTGATTGGAGATATACTAAAAATTGTAAACAGCTCTCTACAATCAGGTGTCTTCCCAGACTCACTGAAGACTGCTGTAGTTAGGCCCCTACTCAAGAAACACAATCTTGATCCCTCTGTTTTGGGTAACTATCGACCCATTTCAAATCTACCCTTTCTGGGCAAGGTTTTAGAAAAATGCATCTCTCATCAATTGGATGTGTTTCTACAGAACAATAATGTGCACAACAAATTCCAATCTGGCTTTAGGAAAGGCCACAGCACAGAAACAGCACTTGTAAAAGTAATGAATGATCTTAGGGTGTCTGCCGACAAGAAACATGTATCTGTTCTCTTACTTCTAGATCTAACGGCTGCATTTGACACGATTGATCATTCAATTTTAATACAGCGTCTGGAGCACTGGATAGGCCTGTCTGGTACGGCCCTGTCCTGGTTTTCCTCCTACCTATCAAACAGAAGTTACTTTGTCAATCTAGCCGAGTTTGACTCAGACAACCACGACATCAGCTCTGGTATTCCACAGGGCTCGATTCTTGGCCCCCAACTTCTCTCCTTGTACATACTGCCATTGGGCGAACTCATTACCAATCACGGAGTCAATTTTAATTTCTATGCTGATGATACCCAACTATATCTTTCTGTTGCTCCAGATGATCCCTGTGCTTTAGACCCGCTGTTGACCTGTCTGTCTAGCATTAAATGTTGGATGAGTGAGAACTTTCTCAAGCTAAATGAGGATAAGACAGAAGTTCTCATAATCGGTTCTAGTGAGCAGAAACAATCAATAATAAGTAGACTTGGTAACCTGACTGTAGAAAGTAACAGTACAGTAAAGAACCTGGGGGTTATTATTGATTCTGAATTGAATTTTAATTCTCACATTAATCATGTTACCAAGATTGCCTTTTTTCACCTTAGAAATATTGCACGAATCAGAGCCTATTTGTCCTTGGACGATGCAAAAACGCTAATCCACGCCTTTGTTTTATCTCGGCTTGACTACTGCAATGCACTTTATTCAGGACTGCCTAAGAAAACAACTGACAGACTACAACTCGTCCAAAATGCAGCAGCCAGAGTTTTAACTAGAACTAAGATGAGAGAACATATTACTCCAGTTTTGGCATCACTGCACTGGCTCCCGGTAGTTTTTAGGATTGATTTTAAAATGATTTTACTTGTCTATAAAGCTATCAATGGTCTCGCACCTTCCTACCTACATGACTGCCTGCCTAAATATGTCCCAAACCGCCCCCTAAGGTCTTCCACTGCTGGCCTGCTCGCGTTGCTGAAAAAAATGGCAACTAAAAAATACGGGGAAGCAGCTTTTTGCTTCTATGGGCCGTCGGCATGGAACAAACTCCCACTGTACCTTCGTCAGGCAGCCTCTGTAGACATTTTTAAAGCTCAGCTCAAGACCCACTTCTACAACATTGCTTTTAATTGAGTTTTAATTAGCACGTTCCTACCCTGCCCTGACTGATTTGCTGCATGTGGTGTTTTTATTTGTTTTTATTTGTTTTTATTTATTTTATGTTCTTATATTCAATTTTGTTCTTTGCCATTGTTTTATCATTTTAACTACTTATGTTTTATTGTGTTCTATTTTTGCCCTGTGAAGCACTTTGAGCTACATTTATGTATGAAAGGTGCTATACAAATAAAGTTTATTATTATTATTATTATTATTAACTGTGGACACTCTCTTCAGATGACTTGAACAAATGAAACTCTTGTCACAATGTTTACATTAGAAAGGTTTTTCTCCAGTGTGGAAACGAAGGTGTCTCTTCAGATTACTTGAAATTTTGAAACTCTTGTCACAATGTTTACATTGGAAAGGTTTTTCTCCAGTATGGATACGCTGGTGTGACTTTAGTTGACATGAATATTGGAAACTCTTGTCACAATGTTTATTGGAAAGGTTTTTCTCCAGTGTGGACACTCTGGTGTTTCTTCAGACGAGATGACCGACTGAAACTCTTGTCACAATGTATACATTGGAAAGGTATTTCCCCAGTGTGGACATGCTGGTGTCTGTTCATGTCATCTGAACGACCGAAACTCTTGTTACAATGTTTACATTGGTAAGGTTTTTCTCCAGTGTGGACACGCTGGTGTGTTTTCAGGGATTGTACTGAGGTAAAACTCTTGTTACAACGCTTACAATTAAAAGGTTTTTCTTCAGTGTGGACATACTGGTGTCTGTTCAGGTCACCTGAAAAACTGAAACTCTTGTTCTATTTCGTCCCTGCTGACCGCCAGAGGCGGTGCTTTAAGCATGAATATGTCCTTCGCGCATGCGTCGTCGAGTGTTGTATACAAACAAAGTCAATTTTGACCCCGTGATGACCCGAAGTAGTCTATATCTTCCGGCAGTCTGCAGGGGATCAGTCTCTAATTTTTCTCGCGCGTCGTGGTGAGAAATTTGCACTGGGCTGCGAGGTATTGCTATGCAATACAATATGCAGCTACGGTGCCTGTACCTGGTCGCCGGTAGTTCTGTGACGGCGTGACTGCCTGTCGGAGTAGCGTTTGTTCGCCCTCCAGGAACTGCGACTATGGTTTTCTATCTCCTCGATGAATGGAGTTTATTTCGCGGATTCACGTGGACGCAGGAGCGTCCAATCTCTCTCGCCGGTAAGGAAGGCTAACCCCCCTCGGACAAAAGGTACGTTATCGTTTAAAGTGGTGCTATCCCCGCTAAACAGACGTCCAAATGATATGATATATATTTTTATCATGGCATAACCTCTTGTGAGTATAGGCTGCGTTCGCGCCGCCTCCCTGCTCTGCATAAAAGTTTTGTTCGACTGTGAACGCTAACAGACGTTCAAATTATATGATTATTGTATCATGGCATAACCTCTTGTAAGTATAGGCTGCGTTCGCGCCGCCTCCCTGCTCTGCATAAAAGTTTTGTTCGACTGTGAACGCTAACAGACGTTCAAATTATATGATTATTGTATCATGGCATAACCTCTTGTAAGTATAGGCTGCGTTCGCGCCGCCTCCCTGCTCTGCATACAAAGTTTTGTTCAACTGTGAACGCTAGCGCTTATTATAAGCGACTATAAGACCTGCCGAAGGATAAGAACACTGTCATAATATTACCTTCGTTTGATAAACACGCTACTGTCAAGCTTTGGTTAGCCCCTGCTGATGGCAAGCATTGTCGCTACATACTCTCAGCAGTCGACATATAACTTATGACTTAAGTTAGTTAAGGCTAACCGGCATTTTCTGTTTGACAAGCCCCGCTGGCCAAAGCCATATACCAATATTGGCAGCATTCAAGCTTAACTGCTTTTGCGAATAGCTTGTATTCTTGTTGTTATTATTAGCCCGGTACAGGAGCAGCTACCTGCGTCCTCCCAGGGTATTGATGTTGCTACCAGTATAGTCTGTAGCTAAATTGCTATTGGTGTACATAGCCTGTCTGGTTGTTAACCCAGCTGGCCCCCAGCAGTGGGCCTAGCTGAAGCTGCTACCAGTATGTATTATTATACAGTATTATTTTATATTATTTTATGTTAATGTGAAGCACTTTGAGTTACATTTTATGTATGAAAATGTGCTATATAAATAAAGTTTATTATTATTATTAGGTCTGGAGCTCAAAGCTCCATTAACAGTTTCTTGCATATACAGTGGGTACAACTTGGTTTGTCCACCTGTAGGTCCCATTAACCCAGCTGGTCCCCAGCACAGGGTATCTGGCACTGCTGCCAGCGTAGCTCACAGCAGCTACCAGTAGTTTAAAGTTAAAGCTGTTTATGAACAGGCTATAGCTTGTCTTGTTTTTTAGTAGCCCAGCTGGTCTCCAGCATAGATCTCTAACTGGCGCTGCTACCTGTAGTTGTAGCCCAAGCGCTTATTATACTATCTAAGATAAAAAAAGCTATCTGTGTATAGCTTGCTTTACTGTTTGTTGGCCCAGCTGGTACAGGGCAGGCAGCGTATGCGCTCCGCTCCTCCAGCATACGGCCAGCTTGATGTTACTTACTACTAATGTTTGTTAGCTCAAGCATTTATTAACAGCTATCGGTGTATAGCTTGTTCTGTTCTTAGCTGCAGCTGATACAGGCAGCGTACGCGCTCCCTTCCTTCGGCAGGCGGCCCCTATTGGTGGAGCCATCGGTTGTAGCCTTTTCTCCAAAACTAGCTTGTGTCGGTTTATTTAACCAAACTTCTGGCTGGGGTAGGCAGCGTTAGTGCTCCCTCCTCCCAGCATGAATGCGTAGTAGTGCACACTTGACTAGTGTATTGGAAGTGTCTTTTGTTTCGCTCCGGACTAGCAAACATAAATTACAATAGTCTGGTTGCCCTTTTAGGGCAACCACACTAATAATAATGCACTTGGAGTTTGGATAAATGTCATAGTGCTGGGATAAGCGTTCGCATAGGAACACTACAGCTGCTACATAGCAGCGTCCAAACCTTGACTGGAGGCTACTTTACTATCATAATTTATAAGTAAGCCTCCGCCGGGGGTACAGGTAGCGTACGAGCTCCCCTCCCCCACCGCAACCATGCAGGTCGCACAGTATCTAACAGCAACGTTTGTGTGCTGTTTCTATGATGCACTTTACATCTGGTTGAATCTCAAAGTGCTACAATGAGCATTTGCATAAAGCGTAAATGCATGCTGCGGCAGGTATAGCAGCATTCAGTTTTTCGATTAAGTCATTAGATGCCGATCTAAGTTAAAGCCTCTGCTGGTACAGGCAGCGTCCGCGCTCCCTTCCTACAGCATACGGCCCCACCCCTAGCAACCAGTAGCGTCCGCGCCCTGGGCTAGTTGGGACTGGTGTGCACCGGCCGGCCCAAAGGAACCGGTGCCACCACAACGGAAAGTTCCCACTTTTGTACCTGGAAAGCCTCTGCTGGTACAGGCAGCGTACGCGCCTCCTCCCCCCAGCATACGGCCAACACCTAGCAACCAGCAGCGTCCGCGCCCTGGGCTAGTTGGGACTTGTGCGCACCGGCCGGTCCAGAGTAACCGGTGCCACCACAATGGAGAGCTCCCACTTTTGTACCTCGTGTGAAGCTCTCCTTCAGCCGTGAGCCGACCTTGGTCCTGCCCCGTGTGCCAGGAGGAAAAGGTCTGACCGCTGGCTACAGCAGATCCGAGAGGGCTCAGCTATCTGCGGAGTGGCCCACATGAGGTCCATGCTCACTTCGGATGACACCTAGGCACCTCGGAGGGTGCCGAAGCGCCTCCCTCTCTGATGCCACAGCTGACTCGAGGTTGATGTGCTCTCCCCGACAGCTTAAGCTATGCACTTCCATGACTATGAGGAAGATGCAGAAGGCAGTGCCTCCCAGGCATCAGAGCCAGCCTCCCACTTCTCAGCTCATGCGCATAGCCGTGGAACGCATACTAAAGCAGGCAGTCGGCTCCTCCAAGCGCCTTCTGCAGACGCGGCTTCGCTGTCTTCGCCGTCCCCCACGCCTGTACCTGAGTCAGCTACAGGCCTGCCGGGCGGACGATCAGGGCCTTCTCCCATCTCTATACCGATGGTGAAATCCTGGCAGCCCTGCCCTGATTGGAAAAAGTGTCCTGAGACAACCCGTTGCGACTTGACACTTTAATAGATTGGAACGCACAAGGCGATAAGGGCTGGCCTGGGTTACATGCCAGCCACCAAGCCTGTCACTGCATCCCTCATGGTGTTCTCCAGCGAGGCCCGGCGGCAGAACGCTAGGTGACCTCGACCCCAGTACAGGAGCACAGGCAACCTGCTCACTGGGGCCTCCTTTTCACACCTAATAGTGGCAACGTTAATACTGGCTCAGCCACCTTTGGTGTATCACTGGAGGCATTGGCGTCATGTCCTCAGAGCGCGGACGGCTGATGTCCATCGTATCTCTAGCCCGTCGCCAAGCCGGGTTTTCACAGTCAAGCTTGACTGATGAGACTAGGCCAACTCTCCGTAGTCTCCCTGAGGAGCCAGGAGCACTAGGTGGTTCAGCTGGGCGAGAAGCGCTGGAGCGAACCATCCAGGTGGGGAAGACCAGGCTGCAGCTTGCAGGCCTATGACAGATCACGCCTCCCAAAGGGCCGAGCTCCAACATTGATGAAATCATCTTGACTGCCCTCGGAGCTCGCGTATCACCGCCGGCCCACACTAGAGGCCAGCGTGTTCCCTGGCGTCCCACGCAGGGACCTGACTGTGACTTTCCGGGCTGTGCAGCGCCTTCTGACGCCAGCTCCCCATATCCGGCGGGTCAAATTGGCCATTTTCAGCAACATGACGAGAGCCCTACTATCAGACCAGGAGTGAGGTGTCCTCCTGCCCAAGGGCGCGACAGAGGCTGTATAGCCTCAGTCACACTAAGGGAAGTCCGATCTACATACTTCCTTGTGACGCAAGACAGACGGGTGTCGACATGTCTTGAATCTGATGGGACCCAACAGGTCTATGAAGTTCGTGCCAGTCTACTGGGCCGAACACGGCAATGTGCTGGAGCGGCAAGTGGTGTGCTCCGCTCTACAGCACTTCCTGCCGTACAGGAGAGGCGAGCACATTCTCATACGTTCGGGCAACACCTCGACCGTGTATCACGTAAGTCATCGGGCAGGGCCACGTTTGCTCGGCTGCTGTAGGTGTCTATGGACCCCCTCCTGACCTGGGCAGCCTCCCCGCCCGATCAGCCTATAGGCAATTTGTCTGAGTGGAGAGTGGGACTACACGGTAGGCTCTCCCTCCCATCGAAAGCTTCCATGAGGGGAGCGGTACCCCATCCAGTGGTGGTGAACACTAATCAGAGGCTACCCCGGCAGAGCGGAGGTGGACCTCCTCACCCTGGACCTCACTAACCTCTCTGGTTCTCCCTAACGGAGACACCCAGCCCACCGGGCCAGGACGCAAGGGTCCGACGGTTTCATAGAACCTGAACGCCACAAATGGCTGTCAGCCTGCTGGACTTCTTAGGCTTCCTGCCACATGGCCAGTATGAACGGAACGACCTACATCGTTCCTGACACACATGGCCCTAAGCAGACCACCGCCCACAGGGCACTATCCTTTTAAATGCGCACTGCCAGAGGCACTGCATATGCCTTGCCACTGCCTCTCTGATACGACCAGCGCCTCAGAGTTATTTAGGAGGGTCACACCATACTGCTGGTTGCCCCCCCCCCCCCCCCCCCCCCCCCCCCCCCCCCAGCCAAGAAGTACTTGGGCTCCTCTGCTGAACAGACCCAGTCGGAGGACGCCATGGCGTCTCCCTGACAGAGGTCTCCCCCAACTGGGAGGCGGTCGGATACGGCATTCAAATGCTCAACGCCCCCAACTGTGCGCTTGGCCACTGGCGGCCCTGAACCGCTGTGTGGAACCAGCCAGGCATGCCACCCTGAATTCAAGGGTGACATCCATGACATCCATCAGGCTACTGTACGATAACCGATGGAACCTATTTCCAACTGAGGCCAGAGCAAAGACCTAGTGCGCTGCCCTGCCTACCTGTCTGGAGTTCCGCAGTCCCTCCTAGACAAGGGCCGATCTCCTACTCTAAAAGCATAAGTAGGGGCAATATCATGTTGATATGCTAGAATCAATATTGCTGTAACGAAGCGTGTCCGTGAGCGGCACGTCCTGTCTGTTAGTGACTTGCGTCCGAAGCAAAGCTCAGACGGCCTGAGTGTCTCTGTGGCCGAACAGTGTTCCTCCTGAGGGTGCTGTCACATACACACCTCAACCAGCCTATACGGCTAGCATAGTTTTACCCTCCACCAGGAGAGTGGATGGACGAGCGGGAACTATTGCGCCCAGTGTGGGCCCTGAGAGCCGCTTGTTAGACCTGCCGAATGCTTTCGGCGGTCAGAATGGCTGTTCCGTTGTGACGATGGCCCTTTCAAAGGTAGCGCTCTCTCCAGACAGCGCCCGCCCCACACTATTGTGGATGCCATCAACCACGTTTATGGGGCGAGTGATCGTACCTTACCATTCGGCGTGAGGTGCCACTCTTAACGGGAGCGTCCCCACATCATGGGCTGCCCCGAGGGAAGTACCCCTGGAATATATCTGTGCCGCTGCCTCATGGGCATCACAGCGAGTTGTTTATGTTCCTCTGGGTGAGTGTTGCCACTCCCCATCCACTGGACGTGGTCCTCTTACGAGAGTCCTCCAAGCCTACTCCTTATGGTTTGTGATCAGGATCCCTCGTGACTTGGCTGGCATAAGTCATTCATGCTTAAAGCACCGCCTCTGGCGGTCAGCAGGGACGAAATAGAACGATAGTTACGTATGTAACTACGGTTCTATGAGTCCCGAATGACCGCCAGAGGCACTCTGTCACTCAGAATCCTCGTTTTCGCGCGAGAAAATTCTGTAGAGACTGATCCCCTGCAGACTGCCGGAAGATATAGACTACTTCGGGTCATCACGGGGTCAAAATTGACTTTGTTTGTATACAACACTCGACGACGCATGCGCGAAGGACATATTCATGCTTAAAGCACCGCCTCTGGCGGTCATTCGGGACTCATAGAACCGTAGTTACATACGTAACTATCGTTACAATGTTTACATTGGAAAGTTTTTTTTTCCAGTGTGGATATACTGGTGTCTGTTCAGGTTATCTGAAAATCTGAAACTCTTGTCACAATGTTTACATTGGAAAGGTTTTTCTCCAGTGTGGACACGCTGGTGTGTTTTCAGGCCAGATGTGCATGTAAAACTTTTGTCACAATGTTTACATTGGAAAGGTTTTTGTCCAGTGTGTATATTCTGGTGTTTCTTCAGTTCATCTGACCTACTGAAACTCTTGTCACAATGTCTACATTGGAAAGGTTTTTCTCCAGTGTGGAAACGAAGGTGTCTCTTCAGATTACATGAAATGTTAAAACTCTTGTCACAATGTTTACATTGGAAAGGTTTTTCTCCAGTGTGGACACTCTGGTGTGTCTTCAGGTGAGATGACCAACTGAAACTCTTGTCACAATGTATACATTGGAAAGGTATTTCTCCAGTGTGGACATACTGGTGTCTGTTCATGTCATCTGAACGACCGAAACTCTTGTTACAATGTTTACAGTGGTAAGGTTTTTCTCCAGTGTGGACACGCTGGTGTTTTTTCAGGGATTGTACTGTAGTAAAACTCTTGTTACAACGCTTACAATTAAAAGGTTTTTCTCCAGGGTGGACATACTGGTGTCTGTTCAGGTCACCTGAAAACATGAAACTCTTGTTACAATGTTTACATTGGAAAGGTTTTTCTCCAGTGTGGACATACTGGTGTCTGTTCAGGTTACCTGAATAACTGAAACTCTTGTCACAATGTTTACATTGGAAATGTTTTTCTCCAGTGTGGACACGAAGGTGTCTCTTCAGAACACTTGAATTGTCGAAACTCTTGTCACAATGTTTACATTGGAAAGGTTTTTGTCCAGTGTGTATATTCTGGTGTTTCTTCAGTTCATCTGACCTTCTGAAACTCTTGTCACAATGTTTACATTGGAAAGGTTTTTCTCCAGTGTGGACACTCTGGTGTTTCTTCAGACGAGATGACCGACTGAAACTCTTGTCACAATGTATACATTGGAAAGGTTTTTCTCCAGTGTGGATACGCTGGTGTGTTTTCAGGCCAGATGTGCATTTAAAACTCTTGTCACAATGTTTACATTGGAAAGGTTTTTGTCCAGTGTGTATATTCTGGTGTTTCTTCAGTTCATCTGACCTTCTGAAACTCTTGTCACAATGTTTACATTGGAAAGGTTTTTCTCCAGTGTGGAAACGAAGGTGTCTCTTCAGATTATATGAAATGTTAAAACTCTTGTCACAATGTTTACATTGGAAAGGTTTTTCTCCAGTGTGGACACGAAGGTGTGTCTTCAAATTACTTGAATTTACGAAACTCTTGTCACAATGTTTACATTGGAAAGGTTTTTCTCCAGTGTGGAAACGAAGGTGTGTCTTCAAATTACTTGGATTTATGAAACTCTTGTCACAATGTTTACATTGGAAAGGTTTTTCTCCAGTGTGGACACGAAGGTGTGTCTTCAAATTACTTGAATTTACGAAACTCTTGTCACAATGTTTACATTGGAAAGGTTTTTCTCCAGTTAGCTGGTGCTTCTTCAGGGAACCTGAGTCACTGAAACTCCTGTCACGCCGTTCGTCATCGTCTTCACTGGTCTTTTCCCAATCATCACTGTCTTCAGTGACTTCAGTGTCAGATTCAAGTTCAACTTCAACCTCGGAGCAGTGGGAAGATATGTCTTCTTCATCATAATTCTCATCATCACCTTTCACTGCTAGTAATGTCAACGTTGACCCAACAGGTTCCTCTGGTCTTTGAAGTAGTTCCTTCTGTTCCTCTTTAAGCTCCTCCTCTTCCTCTTTAATGTGTGGAGGCTCTGGTTCCTCCTGGAGCAGACTGGGGCTCCTCTCCTGTTCAGTAGAAACCTCCTCTTTACACACAACCATGTGCAGGATGTCTAGGAGCAGAAACATAACATGATGGTCAACACTGGATTCCTAAAATGTAAATCCATTCTTCTTCCATGTTCCATTTACAAAATTAGCTATTACCTACCAAGATAAGATTGACTACACCGTTACTAACTACAGCTTATTACTGTCTTGAAAGTTTTAACAAAATACATTGTTTATTCAGGAACAATATTTTCTAGTTTGCCATTGTTACTGTCCAGTGAAAATAAGACATTGTGGCAGCCCTACAGAACAGAACAAATTAAAGAAAGGAAGAGAACATGAAACTTACTGAGGTGTGGCTGGTCTTCAGCTTCCTGTTTAATAGAAACGTCTTCAGCTCCCTGTTTAATAGAAACATCTTCAGCTTCCTGTTTAAAAGAAACGTCTTCAGCTGCCTGTTTAATAGAAACGTCTTCAGCTTCCTGTTTCATAGAAACGTCTTCAGCTTCCTGTTCAATAGAAATGTCTTCAGCTTCCTGTTTAATAGAAACGTCTTCAGCTTCCTGTTTAAAATAAACTTCTTCAGCTTCCGGTTTAATAGAAACGTCTTCAGCTTCCTGTTTGATAGAAACGTCTTCAGCTTCCTGTTTAAAATAAACGTCTTCAGCTTCCTGTTTAATAGAAACGTCTTCAGCCTCCTGTTTGATAGAAATGTCTTCAGCTTCCTGTTTAATAGAAACGTCCCTGGCTGAGTCTGGAGAGTTCATCTTCACCTGGGAGTGATGCATCATGGGTATTGTAGTTCTTATGAGTCTGAAGAGTTCGTCTTCACCTGCAGTCTGGACTCCGGTCTGAAATCAAGTGAATAAGGAAGGACTTTAATAACTGTATATCTATAGTCCGGCAGCCAGGGGTGTGCAGTGGGAAATGTGTTTTAATCGGCCTAAAATATTGCCTATACACTTAAAAAATACTTAATTTAATGAGTCCACTTGCTGACCGGCTGTTGGTATTGAGCAATTTATTTTACAAGGTCTTATATGTGACCATACCATTACCTATATAGGGCAAGATGTCAACATTTAATTATGCTTTAACGCTTAGGCCGCCAGCATTTGATAACTTGTGATATAATTCACGCCAGCATTTTTTAAGAGCAAAAAACCCAGAACGGAAGTTATGATCTTATGTTAGGGTGTGTGACGATGCATCTTCATTCCATGTTTACCGCGGGTGCTGCTAAAACATAATGGAGGCACATCACAGCGCGGGCTCTGGGCCGTGGAATAAACCTTGTTTGGACCAAAAATTCCATCTGGGACAAGGAATAGGAGATACAGGCGAATGAAATAAACAGAATCAAACCCCGGCCCTGCCCTACCCTAACTGGGTTGGACCGAGGCTCGGCCAGACCCTAACAATTACCATACTGTTAACACTTTCACCGCTCCCCTGGTGTCCATGTGAAATGACTGCAGGCAGCCAGGCAATATCTGTGAATAAGCGCCAACTACTTCCGGCTCACACAATACAACGAGAGGAGGAGCAATACGTTTTACGAGCAGCGGTCGACATGTCTTAGTTTTCACCACATGCGGTAATATGGCTTGAACGATGCGATCAGAAATCACTATTTCGTTCTGAGCGTTGGGCTGATTGGACTAAAACAACAACTTTGGACTATTTTTTGGAGAAAACAAGCAGCAACGAAATGACAATGCATTATGACTTGATCAATCAAAAGCACTATAAAAGACCAATTGGGCACTCATTGGGCACATTTGGAAAAGTGGCTATTGCCGTTTGTAGCCCAAGGAGTGTTTTTGTGGATGGAATGGATTCAGAATCCTTGCCTTATATAGGTTGTTAATTGTATGCTCACATATATCTTCCTATTAAAAACTTTAAAAAAAAACTCATTACCGTCAGCTGGTCAGCAAGTCGGCTCATGAATGCATGCATATAAAATGTAACACATAGTTTACTAAGTGCGTATGAATACGTCATACGTCAGCCATGCGTCCGTTGCGAATGGCGTATCTATACGCTTATATCACTTTTTATTTAATACTTTCATTCATCTTTCTATGCGCCCGGACAATATATAAAGTAGCTCCGGTTACGTGATCCGGAAAAAAGAGGGGAAACCCCCCTCCTGAAAAGAGGACGGCGGGCCGCTTCCTTTACGTGTAGAAGCCAGGGCATCTAAAATGGACGTGCCCATGATCTAGCGTGTGTGAATAGAAGAGAGTCACATTTCACCGAACACCACAACACTCGATTCCCCCCTCCCCTCCTGTTTATCCATGGTTTCTCCCGAGGAGGAGGACCTTGCGAGATGAATTGAACTGCCTAAGCACCGACTTGCCCATATGATGCCAACCGCCATAAAACCCCATGGCGAAAAAGAATAATCTGCACCGGATCGGCATTGTATAACGTCTGCAACACACATGGACGGATGCATGTTTCCTTCTTCATACTATGAACTAACAAACGAATCACAGTATCGAGGGACGAGGGTCTTCCGTTGGGGGATCACGATCACGGATCACCATAGCCGTCTTCGTCAGCGATCACTAGCTCGGTCGTGTGATTGTAACACTTTTTTATTCATTATAATTGCAGTGATAAGACCGCAATGAACGCGTCAGGGACGTCATCGACCCGGTTGTAATGTATAACGCATCCTAAACCGTTGTGTACAGTGGAAGCCCTTTTTCCCTTCCTCGTCGATGTGTCATCACAGCTGAGCTTCATCGCTTCTACGGGGGAGCGATGAAAAGTGCTTCAAAGAATGTGTCCAGAGAGAGAGGCATGACCAAACATGTCCCCTATAGCTTGCAAACCACCTGAAGTGGCATTTGTTTCCAAAAGATAATGTTCCAAGATTTCTAATAGCCACATTCGCCAGTTTGACACAGGTTTTGAGATGACACGTAATGCACAGGTGGGGCACACTGCATTTGTACATCCACGGGCAGAAACTGGACCACAGTACTCACAGACACAGACTCCACGAGGCAGCGATGAAGTTGGCAATGGAGTTTAGTGAAAGAAGTTGCAGTACAGGAGATGCACACAAAAATGAAATAAAAAGTAGTCCTTTGCTTGTGTGGTAAGGTGGTATTGCTTAAGGTAGCCAACTACGCCACCTGGGGAATTGCGCCCCAGGAGATATTTACTAAATGCAATACTGGACACCCGGACAGTGCCGTATCCAGGGAATAATCAGCAGGGGGGCATTCATATTTCCAAGGGGGGCACTTGATTTTTCAAGTTCACATCCATATATAGCAATTAAGCTCTCACATTGGGCTATACAATAAAACAACACAAAAGGCTTGGAGAAGGGCTACAAGTATAGGTTCCAATTATACACCAAAACAAATAATATAGCCTAATTATTGTAGCCAACAGAACAAACAAACAAACATAGCCTATATACTGTCATGTGGAAACACGATCGCATCGCACCAACAACACAATGAACACAATGAGCATCTCCACGGCGGGAGGAAAGTAGAAAAAAAAGACTATAGCCTATGCACCAACCATTAATCACCAACAAATAGTTGAGCATTTAGGCTTATAGTGTCTTTTATATGTCGCCATCTCCACGGTAGGGGAATATGAGTAAAAGTTTATGCACCAACCAAAAACAACAAGTCTATATAGTGTATTTATGTCGGGAGGCAAAGGGGGGGGATCTGCGCGTCTGCAGATTGCGCGTTTGCCATTATGAAGGCTACTTGGGTATTTGTCCCGTTTTACCTGATTCGGTGACGGTGTGCCAGAACCAAGAACCTCTGGTGGAGAAGCATGCGGTGGTGGTGGAGGTCCGAAAGTTGAGCTGCTGCTGTGGAAGTTCTACAGCAGCCCTCTGCCTCACTGGAATAATGCTATCCGACACTCGCGAACCCCCAGTAATGTGATCCGACGACCGAATTTCGTTGTGCATTTAGTAGTGCTCGGTGCTTTAACGACTCCCCGCAATATTAACAACAACAGGCGACATGGTGTTGGTTTCAGTATCGTCATCAGTCTGCCTTTCTGAAGGTGCTGGTGGGTTTATAGAGTTTGGTGTTTTGGCTTTGAGCCAGTTCCTAATATCCATGATTCAATTTTACCGTTTGGGTTTGTTTTCACTGTGACTGAATGACGTAGCTTTTGGTGCGCTGCATCAAAACGAATCCGACTAGGTGCACCGACTAGGTGCCAGTGTACTTTTTATTATTGCATTTCTATTACTATGAATTAATTAGAAAATGTAAATTTATTATAAACACAAAGAACATGAAAATAACACATTATATATATTTTAAACCTGTAAAACATTAAAAATAATGGTGGGGTAGGGTTCTGGACTGGGGGGGCACAAAGTCTATCTGGGGGGGCAGTGCCCCCTAGTGCCCCCCCGTAGAAACGGCACTGCACCCGGAGCACGTAATGACTCCCAAACACAGGTTCAGTATACGGTAAGATAGGCAAGGCAGAAACGGGTGTAACCAATATACAAAAGTCTTTATTAAATTAATTGGTTTAACAATATAAAAGTTATAAAAGTCAATCAAGTAGGTATTTCATGTAGCAAGAATACAGTTCAATAAATAAAGGTTCCTAGGAGGTCTAAAGTGCTATACGTGTTATAAAGTGCTAGAGCATGTATATATATTATATATAGGCAATACACAAATACATTTATATATACATATATCTATATCACACCACTACAAGCCAGTACCGGGGGGATGAGGCGAGCTGGCAGGCTCACCTATCCAGGGTGGTGGTAATATGCAACACAGCAACTCAAAATAAAGCACAACACAATAACAAACTCAAAGAAAAAGGGCTTTACCACCACCACTGGACGGTTGTACTCTGCCCCAGCGTGGCTGTCCCCGGTACCGGTCCTGTAAGAAGGATAGATAGATTAGCACGTCGCAGGGGCAAGTAGGGTACAGGATAATAATAATAACAGTGATCTCTCTCCGGCCTATAGTGGGCCTAGTTGTATCCAGATTAGGTGTAATATATATAATACAGCACTAAGTATCTATATATACACACAAGCAAGGATAGAGAGGAATAGGTTATAATACAGGAGGAATATAGATGGGCTACAATCAACAGGGCACTGGGCCAAACGACCAACAAGAGGACCACTCGTGGCCGAGGGATGCGCCTTCTCACACACTGCGGTCCGAGTGTGGGTGGAATGATTAGGTACAGCAAAGCAGCAGGTGTGGTGCCGGCCCTGGAAGCACAACGGCTTTATTAAATACTACTCTTATACTACTAGTCACTGAGGCAGGAACAGCGAGACACACAAACTCACCCGCGTTAATGAGACCAACGTGCACCGGTGTTGTACTCACTGCAGTGGTAGCCAGGTAAAGAAGTATACTGTAAACAACAAGAGCCCATGTTTATACTCCCATGGCGTCAGACACCAAATGAAATATAAATGCTGCGGAGAGGGAGGAACACTAACCTAGGTGGCGCGGTGCTGTTTCACCACACGCCACGGGACAGCAGGGAAAGCATAAGTAGCTAGCTTCAAGGCTAAAACACAACAAGTGCTCACAGTCAAGTTCACAGTCAGCTATTAGGTGCAGGCGCACATGATTGATATGTGATAGCATCATTGTTGTGGAGCCATGGTATGCCATTTTTGCATCACATATGTCACACTTGACTTGGTTATCATTAATTTTTTTAAAGTACTGCCAGGCTGCAGAACCTTTTTTGCCGCGTGCCTTCAACATCATTACATTAAGTTCACAGTCAGCTATTAGGTGCAGGCGCACATGATTGATATGTGATAGCATCATTGTTGTGGAGCCATGGTATGCCATTTTTGCATCACATATGTCACACTTGACTTGGTTATCATTAATTTTTTTAAAGTACTGCCAGGCTGCAGAACCTTTTTTGCCGCGTGCCTTCAACATCATTACTTCCTTACTCCTTAGCAGCGCAGGTTGCATGCATTACCCTTGATTGAGAGTGACGTGAAGGCTACCACCCCCCATCCTGGCCCAGGATGTTTAATATTGTTTACATAGGTAGGCCTATCCTCTAAATGCAGTTAGGCCTAATATATTGGCAGGGTTTGTATGACAATATAGCCTTTGCAAAATATTAATTTTATAAAAAAAAAAATATATATATATATATATATATATATATTATTGATTTTAAAAATCGATTTCGGGTCTGATTAACGATAATCGATTAATCGGACCCATCCCTAATAGTAAGCTCAAAAAGGCAGATGGCTTCTTGGTTAGAGTGGGTGACAATAATATCATCCTGGAGGCAAAAAAACCTCAAAGAACAATTCTATACAAGATCTCCTCACTCTCACTGGTCAACAAAAACACAATGAAGACCCTAACAGGAGTTTTCGTAAAAGGTTTCTTTAAATCCTTTAGCGCCATCTAGTGTTAGCATGCTCACACTGCAGAGGTTCTGCCCGTCTGCTCCCACTCTACGGAGCTTGTTTCCTTTCCGGGTGAAACAGGAAGGTGAGGACCACAACACCACTCACATTAGCTCACAGCCTTTAGCTAGCAGTACAAGCAGCTACATTTTATCAGCGATGCAATACAAACTCAAAAATCACATTTATAACAGACTGATTGATGATGATGTCACTGGAGGACGGTTTCTGAACTGCCCACAGCCCTCCTATGAGGCACAGACTGAGTAGAAAATAATTGTGCCATTTTATCATGATTATTAGTGAGGACCTATTATATGAAGATAGGTTGAAAAGTGGTGAAGTGGTCCTTTAACAGTTTGCAGAATTACAGTACATTTCAAGTGCAACTCAATACAAAAACTGTTGACTGTGGACGACACCAGAAAGCATTACTTGTTTACAATCGGGTCCACCCTTTTTAATTCATCAGAACATGTATAGTATACGTACAGAGATACAAAAACATCTAGGGCTCCATCTTGCGCCACCCTTAACCCTTATCCCTAAAAATATTCGCCATTTTTTACTATTTTGAAAAACATTTTAAAATAGTTCAACTAGCCTATCTACACGTTGTGAGCGTGTAGATCAGCTATTTGAACGATTTTGAACGTTTTTAGTTCAGGGATACCTCTCGGAACCCTCCGTAAAGCTTTTCTGAAATTTGGATGTCACTTTGCGTAGGGTCCCTGTGCGTATCTATATTTCCGTATTGAAATGATAGAACGCGGACATAAATATCGTCGGTAACGTCGTGTCTGCGCCGTTTGACGGCTTCTTTTTGTTTGAGTTATTCTGAATTTGTGAACTATAAGTAACTATACATACCGCTGCGAATATCTCCTGTGGCGCGGAAGCCGTTAAGTATTTTTAATCTATGTTTGACCGATTTGGTCGCTTTGATTCTTCTTGTTTATTTACCGTTTATTGTACCGCCTCCCGATGTGCGGTTGGCTTGTGCCGGCTACGTTCCTGCCTCTGATCTGCTCTGTCATCGCTATAGCGCCACTAGCTAGCCAGATAGGCGGTACAATGAGGTGTCAATAAACAAGGAAGGAAAAGAAGAATCAAAGCGACCAAATCGATCAAACAAAGATTATAAATACTTAACGGCTTCCGCGCCAGAGGAGATATTCACAGCGGTATTTATAGGTGCATATAGTTCACAGATTCAGAAGCCCTAAAAAGAAAAGAAGCCGTCAAAGAGCGCAGAAGGACGTATCCGAAGGTATTTACGTTTATTTATGTGTGCGTACCCGGTGGCAGGGTGGAGGTGGAATAGGACCCCATGCTCTGGTTCTAAAAAATGTCAGAAACTTCAGTAGCATTGGGTTCTGCTTGTAGGGCTAGGATAAGGGGGGCAGTTTCGAATTGCAGCCATCGGTATTACTGCTGCTAGTATTAACTATACTGCTATTACTGCTGCTAGTATTAACTACTGCTTGTTTATAACAAGTTACAATAGTATTACTGCTGGTAGTATTAACTACTGCTTGTTTAGGATAATTTATAACTAACAAGCAGATATGAGAGCAATACTTGTTAAAAGATGAGTCAATAATATAAAAGATAAATGTAGTAAAAACAAGGTGAATCAGTTCAAATTAATTACCTGCTGTCTTTCAGGGTTGAGCTGCTTAACGACCACACTGTTTTCAAACCGTTTACTATTAGTATTATTATTGTTATTATTAGTATTAAAGTGTTTTCTAACAACACTGCTAACAGGCTAACCACTAGCTGTGTGTGAACGCACATAGGCCTGCTGTGCGCATGCGCACTAGTCCTGCTGCTGCCGAGCCATATAGAGTGTGACAGAGTTACGACAACTCAGTTCACGTCACGGGGCTTCAGTCCAATGGCGGCTCTTCTACATTGACTTCTATTGAAAAGGGACATACGGGAGTTTACGGAATTGGAGTCTATGCGCTCGCGCGAGAACATGAACCACGTGACCAGGCTGTTTTCTGCCCCCTCAATGTCGTAACTCTCTCTGTGGCTCTGCCCTGCTAGAGACTGGAGCGTGCACGATGCACGTACCATGAACGGTCACTAGGGGGAGCCATAGTACAGTGTAATACAGTGGGGAGCAGCTATGGAACAGCTGTAGAGCTGATAACTCTCCCATAGAGATCTATTAAAATAATATCTTAATAGATCTCTATGGGAGATAAATATTATTTATATCAATTATTCTGAGCCTAGAATCAATCCATCCAGGATCCTGGTGAGTTATGACAATAACACCTCTGATTCTGAGAAAACATACAAACAACAAGATTGCATATTTAATTATATGATTTACTACATTTAATAAAATAATGCTCTTTGTTTAGCGTCTTTAATTTTTCATTTATTCACAGAATCAGATGTTTTATGGTCATGATTCACCAGGATCCTGGAAGGCTTGATTCTAGGTTTAAATTAATTGATATTTGAATGCATTTAAATATACATATTTCTTTAATAAATGTATGGAAAACAACTAAACAAAAATCGACCATTTCCCGTTTTGGGGTCATACCTATGTTCCCTCAGCCCTATGTTCCCTCAGAAGGAGCATTGGTCCGAGGTGCGCTGGGGGTCGGGAGAGGGTGGGTGGTTAGGTTTAGGTGTCTGCCCTGGGGGAGGTTAGGGTTAGGGTGAGGGTTTGAGGTAGGTTGTCGATCGGTCTATACTGTGGTGTCTATCTTCACTAAATCATTTTAAATATAAACTATAATATAAACCATTTGATTAATCACATTAACAAATCTCACCTGCACAAGATCCAAATGTGTTGTTTTTAAACGTGCAAAAAAGAATAATCCTAAGCATCATAGGAATTGTATGATAGCGAATACATTATACACCAATATTCCCTTTATTCTAAATCCAGCTAATCCAGCTTTTTTCCATTCCCTCCTTTCTTCTGTATACTTCCTGCAGTACAGAAATATACAGATTGGGCTGTAGTGTAGCATGCCACTAGGACACAGGACAGAGACAGTGGGGGCTGTAGTGTAGCATGCCACTAGGACACAGGACAGAGACAGTGGGGGCTGTAGTGTAGCATGCCACTAGGACACAGGACAGAGACAGTGGGGGCTGTAGTGCAGCATGCCACTAGGACACAGGACAGAGACAGTGGGGGCTGTAGTGTAGCATGCCACTAGGACACAGGACAGAGACAGTGGGGGCTGTAGTGTAGCATGCCACTAGGACACAGGACAGAGACAGTGGGGGCTGTAGTGCAGCATGCCACTAGGACACAGGACAGAGACAGTGGGGGCTGTAGTGCAGCATGCCACTAGGACACAGGACAGAGACAGTGGGGGCTGTAGTGTAGCATGCTACTAGGACACAGGACCGAGACAGTGGGGACTGTAGTGTAGCATGCCACTTGGACACAGGACAGAGACAGTGGGGACTGTAGTGTAGCATGCCACTTGGACACCGGACAGAGACAGTGGGGACTGTAGTGTAGCATGCCACTAGGACACAGGACAGAGACAGTGGGGGCTGTAGTGTAGCATGCTACTAGGACACAGGACAGAGACAGTGGGGGCTGTAGTGTAGCATGCCACTAGGACACAGGCCGGGGTCTGATCAGCCATGGTTGAGTCGCATGGAGGGTGTATGTTGTAAGCAGTGTTGGGGAAGTTACTTTTAAAAAGTAAGGCGTTATAGTTATCGTTACTTATCTAAAAAAGTAATTTGTTACTTTACTTTACATGAAATTATGAAAGTAACTACTTTACTTTACTTTACTTTACTTTAGAAAATAATAATATGAAAAACGGCCGAAACCGAATACCGAATATAGGAACTTTTTTTTTGAAGCTAGATCTATAAAGAATAGGGTTGGGAGACTTGGGACTTCATTAAAAAACATCTAATTAATTGGAGGCTTTGTGATGAATTCATCTCAATTAATCACATTTTAATCGCATATCAATAGGCATATTTGACCTGAGCAGTGAGCTTTTTTTCTACATAAGCATAGGCAATAAAACAAGTAGTAATAATTATAGTGATAATATTATCATTCATTGTTAAAGCTCCAAATGATATTCCCATTCGTCTTCGTGTCTGCCCGTGTGCTCGCAGCAGCGAGTGTGAGGGGTTGGGGAACGGGGTTGTATATAGTGAAACTAACATTAGCTCCCATGCTAGCTAATGGCTTCCCTCGTCAACAGAACACCACCACAGATCGGGTGGAAGCTGCTGATATCACGTTGCTTGTGCCCGTGGATGGGAAATAAGATTTAAAAGGCTATGGATGCGTGGATGAAAGGCAAAGCACAGATGTGTGCAAAGTTTTGTCGGATCTGCCTGTGCATTCCGTCTGCTGCAGTGCGTGTGTGTTCTGTCAACTTCTGTGTTGACTGGCTGAATGCATAGTAAAGAGCGTCATCATAAGCATGCGCCCTTCCTGCGCTGGAAGTAGCAGATCTACAAGGTATCTACCCGTCGCAATGCACAGCAAGTTGGGCTTGTACATCTGTGTTTCTCCCGCAGTTTAGTTGAATTATATCGATTCACAACTTTATTTGCCCCCTTCACTTCAGCAGCACAGAGACGCCTGTATGATGATAGACTCACGGAGCTGCATGGCCAGACTTTTTTCTCTGATCACATAAGTTGACATAACGCCATAACGCGGGTAGCGCTCGCACACTAACTATAGCGCCGTTATGTAATGGGGAAATGTAAAGCGTTAGGTTACAAGTTACTGCAAATAGTAGTTACGTTATGTAACGTAACATGCGTTACGTTACATAACGTAGGTTACGTAGGTAACCACGGTTATGTGAGCGATTGGATCACTCCAATATATGATAGTTCCGTCCGCAGGCGGAGCGTCGAGCGGACTTACCGATGATCCCGTGCTAACAGCCACGGGAAAATGACGTGTGAGTGAGGCACCGCCTCCCGAGGTTACTTTGCTCGCACACGTCATTTCCCCTTCCTCGTACCCTTTCCGAGGCGTGATAGATCTCCGCGACTATAATTGGAGTGATCCAATCGCTCACATAACCGTGGTTACCTACGTAACCTACGTTATGTAGCGCTATATTGGATCACTCCAATATATGATAGTACACTACCAGATCAGTCGGGGACCTATCAATGAGAACAAGAGCCAGGCCCTCCCGGTGGGAGCGGCCAGCCCCAGCTCAATCACAAAGAGGGGCCCACTGTCTCCGAAGGAGCAGAGGCCACCCCTAAAACGGCTTGTTCCAACCGGTTCTCAGGGACCACATTGACGCGGTAGAACCTGGTGAAGGTACTAGGCGACGTCCAGCTGGCTGAGGCACAGATGTCCGAAAGGGGGACACCCTTAAGCTGCGCCCAAGAAGTAGCCATGCCCCGAACCGAGTGCGCCACCACCGCGGGCGGCAGAACCTGCCCCACCGAGTGGTAAGCACAGGCAATTGTATCAACAAGCCAATGTGAGAGTCTTTGCTTTGAGAGCCCTTGGCCCAAGACTCTATCACCATAGCATACGAAGAGCTGATCAGTCAGTCTGACCGCCTTCGTTCGCACGACGTAGGCGTCCAAAGCCCTCACCGGGCAGAGGACGTGAGGAGCCTCACCCGAGCCCTCCCCACTCAAGGGAGGGACGTAGGCAGACAGGTGAAGAGGCCGATTCACATGTCCCACAGACAGAACCTTCGGCAGAAAGGAAGAATTGGGTCGCAAAGTAATACTCGATTTACCGGGACCCATCTGGAGACACTCTGTGCTCGTTGAGAGCGCATGGAGCTCCCCAACCCTCTTTGCAGAGGTGACTGCCAAGAGAAACGCAGTCTTCCATGAAAGGTGCTGAAGAGAGGCAGTATCCAGGGGCTCGAAGGGAGGCTTCCCGAGTGCTGAGAGCACCAAGCCAAGGTCCCACGTGGGGACCTGAAGAGCCTTCACTGGGTGGAGGCGCCTTACTCCTTTCATAAAGCGTGACAGCAATGGATGGTTACCCAGCCGTCCGTCAAAGCCATCAGAATGGCATGCAGAGATAGCAGCCATATACACCTTTAGAGTGTTGGCCGCCCTGCCCTCGTCCAGCAGTGACTGCAGAAAGTGTAGCACAATCTGAACATCACAGTGCTCCGGGTCAGCACCACAGGTCGCGCACCAAGTGCGGAACCGGTGCCAACAAACCTGGTATGTTGCAACCGTAGACGGGGCTCTGGAACTCTGCAACTTATGTAGAACTCCCTCTGGGAGACCTAGACCCGACCACCTGCGCCTCTCAGGGGCCAAGCCCATAGCTGGAGGCGATCAGGGCGGGGGTGCCACAGGGCTCCCTGAGCCTGCGAAAGCAGGTCGGGCCTCTGAGGCAACTGCCACGGTGTCCCCGCGACCAGAGACAGTAGCACCCTGAACCAAGGGCGTCTCGGCCAGCGTGGGGATATCAGAAGCAACCGATGTCCCTCCCCCTCGACTCTGTCCAGCGTAGCCTGGATCAGGGGGAAAGGAGGGAAGGCATAGAGCCGCGTCAGCGGCCAGTCGTGAGCCAAGGCATCCAGGCCCAGAGGCCCTGGAGGTTTTGCCAGTGAGAACCAACTGGGGCAGTGAGCGGTTTCCTGGGAGGCAGGCAGCTGTTCCACAGCTGTTGCACGACCTGAGGGTGGAGACGCCAGTCCCCCTCTCTCGGTCCGTCTCTGGACAGCATGTCCGCTGCAGAGTTCTGGACCCCCGGGACATACGTGGCCCGAAGAGATGGGAAGTGAGCCTGAGCCCAAACTAAGAGCTCCCGCGTCATCTCGTGGAGACGGTGGGACCTCAACCCACCTTGATGGTTGATGTAGGCTACAACCGAGGTGTTGTCCGACCGCACCAACACATGCCGGCCTTCCAGATGCTGAAGAAAATGCCGAAGCGCCAGGCACACAGCTCTGAGCTCCAGCACATTGATATGTTGGACAGACCATGGCGGACTCCAGCGGCCGCTGGCCGCCATGCCCCTGTACACAGCACCCCAACCTTCCAGAGAGGCATCGGTGCACACCAGTTCCCTGCGTGTCATCCTGCTGAGCGCCCTCCCTGACTCCAAGAAGGAGCGGGCACGCCACAGAGTGAGTGCGAGCACACAGGACTTCGTCACCAGGAGACGACGATGTCTGTGTCGCCGCAGATGCAGCTTGTGGGCATTGAACCAACGCTGCAGCGGCCTGAGATGAAGGAGGCCTAAGGGGACCAGCGACGAGGCCGCTGTTAGCAGGCCCAGTAGGCGTTGGCAGTCCCCGACGGACAATGTCCGTCCCAGGCGGAACCGGAGGAGAAAGGACAGAATCATCTCGACTCTCTTGGCGGGCAGACTCGCCCTCATGAGAGATGAGTTTATAGCCATCCCCACGAAGACCACGTCTTGTGAAGGGGACACACGGCTCTTCTTCTCGTTCAGGACCAACCCTAGCTCCTGGATGTGTTTTAACAGGAGGCTGGTGTCCCTGGCTGCGTGCTCCATGGACGGAGCACAGAGGAGCCAGTCGTCGAGATAATTCAATACCTGAATGCCCATGGAGGAGAGGGGCTCCAGAACCGCATCCATGCATCTTGTGAAGGTGCGTGGTGCAAGAGAAAGCCCGAAGGGAAGTACCTGGTATTCGTAGGACTCTCCCTCGAAGGCGAACCGGAGGTATTTCCAGTGGCTTGGATGGATGGGCTCTTTCATGAGCCCACACTAGAAGCTCCCGCGTCATCTCGTGGAGACGGCGGGATCTCAATCCACCTTGATGGTTGAAGGCCACCACCGTAGTGTTGTCTGACCCGACCCACACATGCCGGCCTTCCAAACACTGAGGAAAATCCCATAGAGCTAGGCGCACAGCTCTGAGCTCTAGGACGTCGACGTGTCGGACCATCCGTCCCAGGTGGAACCGGTGGAGAAAGGACAGAATACTTTCACTGCTCTGTCTGTCCTGGCTTGGCCGGCACCTTGGAGCGTAAAGACCAAGTGTGCAACATAGGAGCCCAGCAGCATGGCTGCATTAAGGCGGGCCACAGCGGCCAGGACATTAACGTGCCGTTCAGGAACTGGTGACTTGTCGACTCGTCGCAGGTCCCAGCAACCATCGTACTTCTCTACGGCGTCTGACAGCCGGAGTGCCCACAGCAGGGAGACTGCCACCGCCGGTGGGGTCTTGCCCATAACCTTCCACACTCACAGGTGGGAAGCGGCCATCCCGGTGCTGCACCGTCCCAGATGGGGGAGGCGATTGTCACCAGGGAAGGAGCCTTGTGGGTCGACGGCCTCTAGCCAGGATGCATAAAGCGAGCCAATAGAGCCTGTCAGGTCGCAGGCTCGACAGCGCAAGGGGAAAGGTTGACTACCTAGTCACCTCCCTACTAGGTCACGCCTAAATGTCGTCGGGATCGGACTCGAGCCCGCGACACGCTGTCAGGCCGGGATACCAGCCTAGATGCCTGGACCACAAGGCCGGCCCAGGCCAGAGTCCTGCCACCACTGGGTGTGCATGCTCTAGACCCAGGCAACAAAGCAGACACAGTGCCCGATGGGCTGTGGCCAGCTCTAAGCTAAACAGCAGCGAAGGCTATCGCCAAAGCTAGACTGTATAAACCTGCATCACACGTCGTATATCAGCCTTCGGCTCATACGGGTGACAGGACAGAAATATAATATGTACAGTATATTATATATAAAGCTTTATCGCACTTATTCAGGCGATAGGACAGAAGTATAATATACACCGTCACTTGTGTATTAATATACTGGTAGCAAAAGGCATCACACACCGTACCTTGGCCGTTGGGACATACGGGTGATGGAATCCAAACCGCAGTTTAAACTGTGCAACGTAAAAAAATATATATAAGGCTGTATCACACGCCGTATATCAGCCTTTGGCTTATACGGGCGACAGGCCAAAATTATATTATATACACCGTCACCGATGTAATGTAACGTACACATACACATCAGACTTCACCACACACCGTATATCGGCCCTTGGCCTATAAGGGTGACAGAAGTCAAATATATAGCATTTAAAGCTGCATCAAACACCGTATATCGACCCCTGGCGTATACGCATAATAGGGTAGAAGTATAATACATAGTTACTGTGTAACGTGCAATATACTGGCAGATAAACCTCAGCACCCACCGTATATTGGCCCTGGCCTATACGGGTGATAGTCTACAGACAACAGTCACCTGTCAGCTGTGCAACACAGGAACACATAAAGCTGTATCACGCACCGTACATTCGCCTGTGGCTTATACGGGTGATAAGACCTTATATACCCGGTTACCTGTATAACGTCTATAATATACAATATATGCTATATCACACACCATATATTGGCCTAGCTTTAGCTCATATGGGTGACAGCACAGAAAGAGTTAAATATACAGATAAACAGTTACTATTGAACTCACAAATGTATAAAGCTTTATCACACCGTACGTTAGCCCGTGGCTTATACGGGTGACAAGACAGAGAATATTATATACCCAGTTACCCTGTAACGTATATAATATACAACATATGCTATATCACACACCATATATTGGCCTAGCTTCAGCTCATATGGGTGACAGGCAGCACAGAGAGATAAATATACAGATGAACCGTTACTATTGAACTTACAAATGTATACATAAAGCTTTATCACACCGTATATCGGCCCTTGGCTCATACTGGTGACAGCACAGAAAATATTATATACGCAGACACCCGTGTACGTATAGAATATATAGTATAACCATATCACACACCGCATACTGGCCCTTGGCTCATACGGGTGATAGAATACCAACAAGGGTCAACTGTGCAAGGTATAAATATACAAGGCTGTACTACACAGTATATTGGTCCTTGGCCCATACTGGTGACAGCACAGAAAACATCATATACGCAGACCTGTGTATATATAGAATATACAGCGTAGCTATATCACACACCGTATACTGGCCCTGGGCTCATACGGGTGATAGAATACCAACAGGAGTCAACTGTGCAACGTATAAATATACAAGGCTGTACTACACAGTATATTGGCCCTTGGCTCATACTGGTGACAGCACAGAAAACATCATATACGCAGACCTGTGTATATATAGAATATACAGCGTAGCTATATCACACACCGTATACTGGCCCTGGGCTCATACGGGTGATAGAATACCAACAAGAGTCAACTGTGCAACGTATAAATATACAAGGCTGTACTACACAGTATATTGGCCCTTGGCTCATACTGGTGACAGCACAGAAAACATCATATACGCAGACCTGTGTATATATAGAATATACAGCGTAGCTATATCACACACCGTATACTGGCCCTGGGCTCATACGGGTGATAGAATACCAACAAGAGTCAACTGTGCAACGTATTGTCGTGTAAATTCTCCCTAAACACGAACTAGAATTCTATCTATTTGAGACAGAAACGGCGGAGCACACGGCAGGCTGTAGGTTGTAGTCAAAAACATCGGACGGTCAGTTGAATCAAAACAGGCAGAGAGAGATGATCTGAAGTGTTGTTGATCATTTATTGCAACCGAAAGCCATGACAGACAGAGCTTCCCCGTGGCATAGTGTGTGCCACGGGAGCACGGACAGACTAACCACGCTTGTGGCTAGCCCGCTAAGACTTTCCCACATTGTATTTGACAGACATGATATATACAGTTTCAACTACACATTGAGCCAGACTGGCCATTTTGGCAAGGTACTACCGTAGGCCTTGATCATTGTCCTTTAGGTGTGACAGAGATTTAACATATGCATGCAGAGTGGTGCATATAGAGTGATGCTAAGCTTCCTATCGCACCTGGCCAGCTGGCTACTTCCTGGCAGACCTACTTAGCATCACCTTAGCAGTGACCAAATGTATCAGTGGAACATTTCTTTAACAAACATGAGATTTTATATGAATTATTGATTCCAGATACGACATTTCCCCCCTTTCAGCAGACTCACCGTCTGCTGAATACAAAATTGTGGAACAATAATTCCCTTACACCCCCCTTGACCCTCAGCTTGACAATACACATTCTAAGAAACCAAAAAATAACAGCATTACAGTACAGAACTTCCCAAAAATGGTTTTCAAACAGACATCCATATGTGTATGAATAATGGGAAAAATGATTAGTACAGGTAACAGACATTAAACAATACATATGCCGTTTTCAGCTCCATTTTACAAGAGCACTTTTTTGATATGCAATAACCTACATGATTTTTACTACTAAACTCTGCTATTCCAATACACAATATCAGCTAAGTCCCAGACTTACATCTGACCAAGATCACCCAGTGGTGATACCCAAATATTGACACGCCAGAGTCTAACTATAATAACACATATCTCTTGATATCCCTAGGAAAATTCCTCATTGATTCATAATTAGGCTAAATGACTCAACTTATCTAATTATACGACAAACACATACCAACATGAGGCCTATTATAATTCATGCTGAAAACAAACTTGACACACAATTTGTTAAACAGAGAGAAGGAATGTCCATCTTTTCTCTGTACGAACAAAGGAAACTTCTTCTCTGTATGCTGCTCTTTCCTAGTTTACCTCGAAATGTTCGCTTAGCTGCACGGATAAAAGTTCAAGAGTCTGTTCACTGCTGCTCCGCTGTCCTCGTCATCATCTCTTCTCTCCCCCCTCCCATATGACGTACCTGAACAAGCCACTCGGTCAACTGAGGAACTGCATGTCTGAAGAAAATGTTTTTTCGCACCCCGCGCCGGTCTCACGTGTCCATTGTCCTTGCTGTCCAACACATTATCACCCATCTCCCCCCTTCCAGACACTATGTAATATGAAATATCACATAATGACTGGAAAGAAAAACATGAACTTCCGTGCAGCTACAGGCCGATCGAAACGCAACACGTGAGCTTGCAGATCTGCTCCGTATGAAGAATGAATGACGTCCCCCGGTCGGGTCGCTGTTTGTGAGCGTCGATGTGATGAATAGCACCGCGCCGTCCTCCCGCCGCACGCCGTGATGAATGCATCCGATCGCCGCTCGGTCGCTGCTTGTAGTAGGCCCATGTACCCGCCTGTGACCGCCGCTTCTCCCCGCCGAGATGTGAAGAGACGCCCGTCGACGCGCTGTGCACCGCATATGTGCCGTCCTCCACTCCACCGTCGAAGAGAAGATTGCTTTGTCCCGCCGCGGACCGGATTGTTCGCCGAAAAAAATCCAAAACTCAACGCCGTTTTCTCCAAAAATAGACAGAATCAACCCCCTGGGTCCAGTAGGTTCGCGGTGTCTGCAACGGGAAGTTCCCGTCACAATGGCACATTGTGATATTCAGGCTCCATCATGTCGTGTAAATTCTCCCTCTACACGAACTAGAATTCTAATCTATTTGAGACAGAAACGGCAGAGCACCCGGCGGCTTGCAGGTTTGCAGTTGTAGGCAAAAAGCACAGGACGGTCAGTTGAATCAAAACAGGCAGAGAGAGATGATCTGAAGTGTTGTTGATCATTTATTGCAACCGAAAGCCATGACAGACAGAGCTTCCCCGTGGCATAGTGTGTGCCACGGGAGCACGGACAGACTAACCACGCTTGTGGCTAGCCCGCTAAGACTTTCCCACATTGTATTTGACAGACATGATATATACAGTTTCAACTACACATTGAGCCAGACTGGCCATTTTGGCAAGGTACTACCGTAGGCCTTGATCATTGTCCTTTAGGTGTGACAGAGATTTAACATATGCATGCAGAGTGGTGCATATAGAGTGATGCTAAGCTTCCTATCGCACCTGGCCAGCTGGCTACTTCCTGGCAGACCTACTTAGCATCACCTTAGCAGTGACCAAATGTATCAGTGGAACATTTCTTTAACAAACATGAGATTTTATATGAATTATTGATTCCAGATACGACAGTATAAATATACAAGGCTGTATCACACAGTATATTGGCCCTTGGCTCATACTGGTGACAGCACAGAAAACATTATATACGCAGACCCATGTAATGACGTACGTATATACAATATAACTATATCACACACCGTAGCTGGCGCTTAGCTCATACGGGTGATAGAATACCAACAAGAGACAACTGTGCGATGTATAAATATACAGGGCTGTATCACACGCCGTATATTGGCCCTCAGCTCATATGGGTGACAGCACACAAGGAGTTAAATGTACAGTTTCCATGTTAACTTCATAATATGTGTAAATAAGTATAATATATACAGTCACTTAGTTGCAATGTATAGTATAGAGAAACTGTGTCACACCACTTAGTAGTAGCCTTGGGCTTTACCGGGGTGACAGAATACAAATAACCAGTTGCTCATGAAACTTACAAATGTACAAAGCTTTATCACACATGATAAAAGCCATATGATATACAGACACTTGTGTTAATGATATAGTATAGGAAGACCTTATCCCCTACCGTTTATTAGCCTTTGGCTTTATACGGAGGGACAAAACAGGACAAAACAAGTAACAATACTTTGTGTAGTGCTTGTGCAACTGCAATGTGAATTAGCACCGCAGCCAACTGAGCTCTCGATCTCAGCTGTGCCTGGTGTACTGCGTCATGTGAGCGGTCGATTTAATACCCGCGCTATTCTGACGGATTTAAATCACCACAGCTCCTCACGGAGAGCGAGTCACAGTAACGAGACGGGGGGAGCAGAGAACGCGTGGCGTCTCCTTCTTCCCCTGGGAGACGAGTCACTATAGCTGCCCAGTGGGCTAGCGAGACACGCTGCGCACCGTCTATAGGGAAGGCGTCCGTTCCCGAAAGTGAGAGAGCCGGGAGGGTAGGGACCGGCAAAACAGACAGACAGTACAGTACAACGAAAGACAGCTAGTCCAACAAGGGCAACCTCCTGACGCCGCGGCACGGGCGACCGGCCCGTGCCACCGTAGCACGGTGGTGTTTTTAGCTAGTAGCTTCCAACACACTGATACAAGAAGGCAACTCTGAGAGGAGCCAAGCTGGCTGCTCAAAAGGAGTTATACGCTTCTTACGGTAAATACCTTACCCATCGACGACGCCGAGGAAAGAAAAGAGGAAGGGGAAATGACGTGTGCGAGCAAAGTAACCTCGGGAGGCGGTGCCTCACTCACACGTCATTTTCCCGTGGCTGTTAGCACGGGATCATCGGTAAGTCCGCTCGACGCTCCGCCTGCGGACGGAACTATCATATATTGGAGTGATCCAATATAGCGCTACATAACACTGGTTGTAAGACGATCCCAGGTTTACAACACTGATGTGTCCGAATTCATGCATCAGCATATCTGCTGCTGCTTTGTGTATCCTGACTCAGACTGTGTTTAATTAACTGTATCTGCTGCTGCTTTGTGTATCCTGACTCAGACTGTATGCCAACTGCAGCATGGAGAGACGTCAAGGTGTCTGATTTCAATACACATCATGTACCATAGTCTATGGCATAAACTTACTTTATTCTGTTATTCTATTGGATCATAAAAGGCAAAGGTACTCTGGAATAAATATACAAATTGATTCATTGTCTAATAATAATAATATTTAGATTCATGAATTGATTTACTAAACAGTGTAATGAAGTTACAGCACTGCTTTGCCCGTTAGAGTAAGCATGTTTATTTGTACATTTCAACAAGGAAGGCAGTGTGCTTTACACACACTACATCTGGGCGGAAACCCCTTTTGGTGTTTTAAGCATTATGTTATACTTTAGCTATTGGAAAATAGCATATCTACAAGCTCGTAGCGTAGCACTGAGTGCAGCGCTACAAGCTTGTAGATCTTTTTTTTAATGTGGTGCAAATCTTTGAATATATAATCTTTCACAGCAAACGTTTTTAACTCTAATCTTTGCTCCTGGGGGGTCCGTGGAACAACATATTTTCAGATGGGCGTCTAAATGGGTTAAGAGCACTGTAAAGGGTGATGCATTCACAATAAAAGGACATTTGAATACAATAGAAAAATAAGAATAAAATAAGCAAAATTAGCAAACTAAATACAGACCCATAAACCTCAGTAAAAAGCCTTGTATAAGTGTTGTAGATGTGACAGGAGTTGGGATAGGTAGAGGTTCAGCCAGACTGTTTGTTTTACTTACTTTATTTTTGAATTCAAGACATTTTTCATTCAAGTATTTTATCTAGTTCGAATGCCCTCGCCCCCTGCCAAAAAACGCTAAAAGTGTTTAAACGAAATGAAGCAGCAAATGAAAAAATACACTCAACTTTTACTTCCTCTAATAACCTAAACATGATCCTTGGTTGAAAAACCCAAAGTTGTCCTTTAACACTACGACGTCGGAGCGGTCATTCTGACCGGTTTTGAGATTTAAAAGTTTATTTTCTTAGCCCATGGAGTCCAGAGAAAGTTCCCCTTGCATGACTTTGTCTAAATATTCGATTGAAATCATCTCTGTTTTTTTCCCTATTTGAAACGTTTTGTAAACATGATTTTAGGCATATATCTCTTACTCTGTCTTGCTATTATCGGCACAATGGACCGACGTCCCCCTTTCTCCCCCATAGGCCTACTCGCCTTTTTGCTGCTTGATAATGGTGTCTTTTATAACCCGATTCCCCGACATTTCCTTTTCACTTGATATCGTTTCGTAGAGAGGGCCTACACAACCGATCTATATACCAAATGAAAGACCGAATTCCGTAGTTTACATGGTATTTTGAATTTTTTAAAATGAGCAAAAAATGAGCGAGTTATGATTTAAAGAAAAGAGGGGTGGAGGAAAAAAAAGAACACGCAACACACATACAGCTAGCTAACTAGGCGATTATTTGGATCAATCAAATATATTAATTACATCGATTATATCGATAACACGCGTAGCCTATAATGTTTCCCCCTCTATATAAAAATGACAATATATAACTCTAATGTCGTATTTCGTCATGTATGTGAACTAGGCTGCTTGCAAGGGTGTCGCTTTCGTGAGCAATGGTGTGCATGGCCGGTTTGACCTGACGCGATTCTTTCTTTGGCACAATCAATGAAATATAATACTGGCTACTAAGCCCGTTTTCAGCTAAATTCGGAAATGTCCAGGCTAAATAACGTATCGACGGGAGTCGTGTTAATATTTATTTACTCGTCATTGTCATGTTCACTCCAAATAAACAAATATTATGCACTTATGATGCGGAGAGCCATCTTATAAAATATTTCGGTTGGGATATTGAGGGGGCAGAAAACAGCCCGGTCACGTGGTTGATGTACTTGCAAGTTGGGACAAAGAAATACACACGGGCTTAGCAAATGTTTTTTATTAATTAAACTGATATAACAACATAACGTGGCTAATAATTGTTTATTTGGAATGTACTTTGGCTTGTAATTTAGGTAAATATAACGCGACTCACTTGTATAAGTAATTTACCGCGGACATGCCGCATTTACTGCAATACAAATAGCTTTAGTAATGCGGTTAGCTTATAATATTAGCAAATGTAAGCTAACGGCTGGAGGAATGGGGGTCTGTTACTACGGACAATCCGGTCAATAACATCATTACACTTAAACATTAATACAATTATGTCATGTTTACATGCCTAGTCAAGCAGTCTGTACATGGCGTGGGGTCACATAATATTAATTACATCGATAACACACAATAAAAGAGAGTGATCTTTGCAGGGTGGAAGAAGGAAAAAAAGAAGCAACAAAGCGACACTCTTCCATGGCTATGTTGCAATATAGCACTAACCGGGCAAAATATGTATTACATGTATTATTAGTTTTATACATTTTAGGAGTGAAAACATGTGTTTAGAAATGACAACATCTCAGCAGTTCAGACAATGTCCCATTGTTAACAACACTTAACACACGACACAGAGAGCTAGCTAACTAGGCTAGGCTAGCTATCTTCTCGCTCCATTGAAACCGAGCATTCAATAATAGCATCCCTCTGCCCTCATCATGGATAATAATCATTGTATTCATATTATCTTATCAAAATAGTAAACAAATTCCAAGTTAATTAACCAGCCAAACATATATGATTTAATTCGTTGGAGATGGGATGCAGCCGGCTTGAACGTCTCCAGTTGTGGACGTCTCCAGGGAGTGGGGGAGAGAGTGGCCAATCAAATCGCACCAAAAACACGGTCCCTCTGACCGTTCAGCGACTGAGTAGTAGTGAATTTTTTTCAGACTGGCTAGTGTTAAGGGTTTAACATGAGGAGAAAAACAAAAGATCAGGAGAATGGAGGCCTCTATTGACAGGATTGATTGAATAGTTTATTAGCCATGAATGTAAAACAGCATCAGAGTTCAGTCAAACACTGATTCCAAAAGGGAGAACACAAAAACAGAATGGTCTTGGTTTCCATTCAAGTCCTATGCAATCAATTCATAATAGCAGAACAACAAAATCACACTTTGTGTGAAGTGAGGGGTGCTCTTATCACATCATACATCACATTCCATGCTCAGCCAATTAATCAAATTATCACAAATGTCATTCCGGTCAATCACTTTTGGCGTCTTCACTTCTTCTGCACTCACAATTATATCCTCAATATGTACATCAGCCAATCAAATCATCGCTATGGGATGATGATCAGCCAATCAAATCAACGTGTTTGTGTTCACACAAAGACAAAGCCCAATAGGAGGAGCTAGCGCCCCTCAACAAAAAATCAATATCATCAAAAACAAAATATATCATTACAGGAAATAATAAAACACTAAATGTACAGACTGGTAGAAAGTTAGGAGGGGCCGTGGTCACCTGTTTAAAGGAGAAGTGGTCATTTCCTCTCCACTGGGCCTGCTGAAAGGTGGACTTTCAGGCCTGTTTTAAAAGATGTAAGTGATCTGCATTTTTTGATGGAAGGGGTCAGCGCATTCCATGTCTGGGTGGCCGTGCTGTAGAAGGAGAATTTACCCACATTTGTTTTGAAATATAGGAGCAGTATAATAATCCATAACATTGTCCTTGTCTATCGACCTCCCTACGAACATAAAGCTGTTTAATTTGATCCTCCCAGTGAGCTCCCAGTGAGCATTTTTCATTCATTCAAGTTTTGTTTATTCTCAAAATTACACTGAGTAATCAAACTCATTTTCAGTGTCGTCGCGTGATACAATATCATATAGAAAAAACATCACAATACATCAGAAGATCTGGAAAATAAAAACAAAAGATATACATGTGAATTACATATAGGTTTACAAATGTAAAGCCAAGACAAAATTCAAAACAGTTACATATTGTGGAGATCTGTATGCTCACCAAGGTTTTAACACTTACTAATTCACACCATCATTTTCCCATTGAACTCTTATTTTGAAAAGCCACATTTCCAGACTACCGGTACTGAACATAAACTAGGAAGTCAAACGGGTGGGTGATTATGGCCACGATGATTTTAATGCTGCGATCCTGTTATTGAGAGCACCAGCAGCAACCAGATGCTAACGTAAGTAGCATTATGCCTTGATCGATCGAAAGCACTATAAAAGTGCAATTGCCATTGATCTACGGCAACAGTGTTGAGGGTTTTATTAAATAATGAGCATTAATTGACGTAGATCTTGGCCAATGGCGTTCTAAGTGTTAAGGGTACCAATGTCAGTTTCAATGTCGTTTGCAGGTCCCATGTATTAGGGCCACAGAAGCCAAAAGCAAGTTCAGAGCTAACTTTTGGTACCTTGAATTTGGGGAAACTACTTGACGGGGTGCGGGTGTACTTCAGAAAAGATGAGATGTATTTAGGACAATCTCCAAGCATGGCTTTATACAATATTAGGTGCCAATGCAGTTTTCGTCTCCATCCAACCTTTTTATATAAGATGCATTGGTGAGTACCATAGCTATCACCCGTTAATAAATCTAATCGATGCAATTTTTTTGCTGCATGTCTGTATAGATTATGTCAATAATCCAAGACAGACAGGAACACATAGTGGAAACTTTATTTCTGTTACCCCATGTTGTGAATGCAATGGTGTCTTAGCAAGTGACCCGAGTTATTTCAACTTCAGTCACACCGTTTAAAGTTGACATCTTTTTATTGTCCTGTGAGAACTGTGGACACGCTCTTCAGATGACTTGAACAAATGAAACTCTTGTCACAATGTTTACATTAGAAAGGTTTTTCTCCAGTGTGGAAACCAGGGGGGCAGTCAGACAGATATTTTGTGAAGCCACTAAGGAAATGAATATAATGGCCTGTTGTGGCGCTGTCATTGGGCTCAAAAAAACCCATAGCCCCATAGAAGTCCATGTATTTGGGCCCAACTTCACCTAGACTGTATTACCTTAATAAACATGGTCATGAATACTTTTTGCTTCCAGTCACTAGTTTAAAGTCTCATTTCTAATGTCATAATAATATTATTTTTGGAAAATTATGGTCCCATTTAAAAAAAATATGACCATAAAGTTGCGCATGTTCTGAGGGGCGTGGCTACCGTTACAGTCTATGAACGGGATCCCCCACCCACTCGAGTCAAAATAAAAACCAACGAAGAAGAAGGGGGGAAATCCCGCCTCGTTGACAGGCTTCATTTTACGTTCATGTTAGACCCGCGGAACGCTTTGTCCATATTTTTTACAGTCTATGGTGGAAACGAAGGTGTCTCTTCAGATTACTTGAAATTTTGAAATTCTTGTCACAATGTTTACATTGGAAAGGTTTTTCTCCAGTATGGAAACGCTGGAGTGACTTTAGTTGACATGAATATTGGAAACTCTTGTCACAATGTTTATTGGAAAGGTTTTTCTCCAGTGTGGACACTCTGGTGTTTCTTCAGACGAGATGACCGACTGAAACTCTGGTTACAATGTTTACATTGGAAAGGTTTTTCTCCAGTGTGGACACTCTGGTGTGTCTTCAGGTGAGATGACCGACTGAAACTCTTGTCACAATGTATACATTGGAAAGGTATTTCTCCAGTGTGGACATACTGGTGTCTGTTCATGTCATCTGAACGACCAAAACTCTTGTTACAATGTTTACATTGGTAAGGTTTTTCTCCAGTATGGATACGAAGGTGTGAATTCAGATGACTTGACTGATTGAAACTCTTGTCACAATGTTTACATTGGAAAGGTTTTTCTCCAGTGTGGACTCGAAGGTGTGAATTCAGATTACTTGAAGTACTGAAACTTTTGTCACAATGTTTACATTGGAAAGGTTTTTCTCCAGTGTGGACACGAAGGTGTGAATTCAGATTACTTGACGTGCTGAAACTTTTGTCACAATGTTTACATTGGAAAGGTTTTTCTCCAGTATGGATACGAAGGTGTGAATTCAGATGACTTGAATGATTGAAACTCTTGTCACAATGTTTACATTGGAAAGGTTTTTCTTCAGTGTGGACACGAAGGTTTGAATTCAGATTACTTGAAAATCTGAAACTTTTGTCACAATGTTTACATTGGAAAGTTTTTTCTTAAGTGTGGACACGAAGGTGTCTCTTCAGGTTACCTGACTCTCTGAAACTCTTGCCACAATGTTCACAGTTAAAAGGTTTTTCTCCAGTGTGGACACGCTGGTGCTTCTTCAGGGAACCTGAGTAACTGAAACTCTTGTCACGCCGTTCGTCATCATCTTCACTGGTCTTTTCCAAATCATCACTGTTTGGGAAAATCACTGTGTCAGATTCAAGTTCAACTTCAACCTCAGAGCAGTGGGAAGATATGTCTTCATCATAATTTTCATCATCACCTTTCACTGCTAGTAATGTCAACGTTGACCCAACAGGTTCCTCTGGTCTTTGAAGTAGTTCCTCTTTAAGCTCCTCCTGTTCCTCTTTAAGCTCCCCCTCTTCCTCTTTAATTTGCTCTGGTTCCTCCTGGAGCAGACTGGGGCTCCTCTCCTGTTCAGAAGAATCCTCCTCTTTACACACAACCATGTGCAGGATGTCTAGGAGCAGAAACATAACATGATCAACACTGGATTCCTAAAATGTAAATACATTCTTCTTCCATGTTCCATGTACAAAATGAGCTAGTACCTATCAAGATAAGATTGACTACACCGTTACTAACTACAGGTTATTACTGTTTTGAAAGTTTTAGCAAAATACATTGTTTCTTCAGGAACAATATTTTCTAGTTTGCCATTGTTACTGTCCAGTGAAAAAAATACATTGTGGCAGCCCCACAGAACAGAACATATTAAAGAAAGGAAGATAACATGAAACTTACTGAGGTGTGGCTGGTCTTCAGCTTCCTGTTTAATAGAAACGTCTTCAGCTTCCTGTTCAATAGAAACGTCTTCGGCTTCCTGTTTTATAAAAACGTCTTCAGCTTCCTGTTTAATAGAAACGTCTTCAGCCTCCTGTTTAATAGAAACGTCTTCAGCTTCCTGTTTAATAGAAATGTCTTCAGCTTCCTGTTTAATAGAAACGTCTTCAGCCTCCTGTTTAATAGAAACGTCCCTGGCTGAGTCTGGAGAGTTCATCTTCACCTGGGAGTGATGCATCATGGGTATTGTAGTTCTTATGAGTCTGAAGAGTTCGTCTTCACCTGCAGTCTGGACTCCGGTCTGAAATCAAGTGAATAAGGAAGGACTTTAATAATTGGAGACCTATAGTCGGGCAGCCAGGGGTGGGGAGTGGGAAATGTGTTTTTATTGGCCTAAAAGATTTCCTATAGTATTAAAAATATGAGTCCACTTGCTGACCGGGTGTCAGTATTGACCAATGTATTTTATAAGGTTTTATATTGTGACGAAGCACATTTGTAATGTTTTCTACTTTGTTTTCTTTATGCATGTTATTATTTATGAAATGAAATGATACATGTGACGCTGATTATTTAAGTATTAGCTTCTGTTCACAATTATGGTAATGGGCCTTGTACAGGGGTGAGTGACAGCGTTCAGTGATTCGTTGATTGTCACCACCCAAGGGTGCAAATAGAGGGAGTGACACACAGGGCCAGGGATCGACAAACACACAGAGTGCAGGCCTGCACGGAGGAGCTTCTGGGCGCCAGATGGATTTTACACTATGACCGCAATTTAGCGTGTAAATTAACGGATCTGCAGCCTTAGGGAATATATAGAACAGTCGAGCCCGGCGGGCTGGGCATCGTTGTGCCGCTGCCGACGGGGATCGGAGATCGGAAAGGAGAATAACCAGCCGGTGTTTGGAGGCTATTCCAGAGCTACAACAGCTATACCGGTGAGGTCGTTCCGAGGTGGTTCTAGTTGGATTATTTATTTACTATAAGGGGTACCCCATTTGTTTTGTTTATTCATTCGGAGCGAGGAGCTCTTTTCTTTGGATAAGGAGCAAGGATTGCTAAGGACCATCGCGGGCGGGCCGCGGTCAATTAAAGAAGAGGACGAGCGCGGACTTTATTTATTTATTTATTTAATTCTTAGTGCGGTCGCGCGCACTTGACTTTGGACGGGGATTGGATTGTTTTGTTTGTGTAAACAGTGTGGCGTAGGCCGCGACAGCGAGCGTCGGGACTTGTTTGGGGCGGGGTGGGTTGAAATAAATGTTTGTTTGGTTTTCGGTTACACTGTTTGTTTGACAACTTGAGTTTGCAGCTTCTCTATATAAATAAGTGAACTATATCCCTACGAATCCGTTGTTTATTTTCCTTAGTAATAATTTGCCTTAAGATATAAGGGGGCGATTGTTACAATATGTGACCATACCATTACCTATATACGGCAAGATGTCCCAACAAAAACTGGCCAGGCTACCACTTGGCATCACTCCCAGAACCCACCTCACCCCTGCCCATTTCCATAGGCTGCTGCTGGAATGGCCTACAAGATTCACTACACCTTACCATTCCCATGTACCTGTCTAAATACTTCCTTAATGTAAATTAAGTCCACAATCTCAACACCAGAGGGAGTTCAACAAACCACATGCAACCCAGATTCGGCTCAAACAATGGATTAAATTTAGCTCCTATGCCATTAAAATGTGGAACGCCCTACCAACAGCAATTAAGAAATGTGAATCTCAAATTCCTTCAAAACTTGTGGGCGTCTGCAGTTCAAAACTGGTCCCCATAACCCCCTTCCCCCCACGTCTCTACATCAGAACATGTAGAGACGTACAGAGATACATTTCTATATAGTAACCAAAAACAGGACATCGTCATAAATGATGGTAAAAGGGGAAAAACATCTAGGGCTCCATCTTGTGCCACTAGGGTGACCAGATTTCCCGCTTTGTGCGTGATTGTCCCGCATTTCAATGACTTTTCATGCGTCCCGCAAATTGAGACGTTGTCCCGCATTACGATAGTTTTCAAATGTGCGCTTTATCTGTGGGTCTGTGGGAGAGCAGCGGAGCTGCAGAGGCTGTCATGACAGGGCCAGGGGGCGGGCCGTGACTGTGTGTGTGTAGGTAGGTAGGATTGGCTGTCAATCAAACAGCCGGGCAGAGAGGGGGAAATCAAATCAATGTGGTGCGGATAGTTTAGTGAACACCCACCAAAACAAAACAACACACGAAACACAGTACCACGAGTTAGCGTCTTAGCTAAAACATGGAGGACAAATGTTTCCTGCAGGAAAAAGCTTTGGCATGGTGCTGGGCGTGGGGGGGGGGGGGCTTATGGCCTTTGGCCGCGCGTCAAAATTTTTGATTAATTAATTAATAGGATTAATAAATTAAGATTAATTCGTATTTTTGCTCTTGTATTGCGATTGGAGACACTGGGAGGACACTGGGAGGACACTGGGGAGGCACTGGGGAGACACTGGGGAGGCACTCAGGGGGACACTGGGGAGGCACTCAGGGGGACACTGGGGAGGCACTCGGGGGGGGGGGGGGTCACTGGGGAGGCACTGGGCAGACACTGGGGAGGCACTGGGGAGATATTGGGGAGGCACTGGGGAGACCCTGGGGAGGCACTCAGGGGCACACTGGGAAGGCACTGAGGGGACACTGGGGAGGCACTGCGGAGACACTGGGGAGGCACTCAGGGGGACACTGGGGAGGCACTCAGGGGGACACTGGGGAGGCACTCAGGGGGACACTGGGGAGGTACTGGACATTTCATATCACACACACCATGATTCACTAGCCCCCTTTTTTTTAATTTTTTTTGTTATATGATAGCTTGGCATGGCGCAAATAATTCCAGGCATGGCGCAGCACCATGCCAAGAACATTGTGCAGGAAACCCTGAAAGGGGAAGAAAATGAAGTGCAGTTACTACAACATCACAGGGAAACTATTTATCCGTGGGTGAAGAAGCCATGCAGTGCAAGGCATATTGAAAGAGTCTTCTGTGACATTTGTTATTAGAGTCGTTTCTCAGTGACACACGGAGGAGGTGAATAACGACGTGAAGCAACGTGTTGATCAAAAGGAGGCTTCACAGGGCATGGACACGTCTGTTCTAAAAACCAAAACAAGAACAAAAGGTAACAGCAGCTGAATTAACAAGTGTTTACCACACAGTGCAACTGAGAGACTTTCAGACTTGTAATGGACAACATAAACACCTAAAAGGTTCCTGGCTGTGGTGCTATGGTGGAGAAGTGTGTTTACTGTTTACAGTTTACTTTATTATGAGTTGGCTCCAATGCTGACCATTTGGATTAATTTATTTTATCTTGTATTTATTTTATCTGTATAATTTCAGAATAATTTGCAGTAGTTGGCTTTGTTAGGAGGAGGATACTTTGATAAAGTAAATATTTATTTATTGGTTCCTTATTGGTTGTAATTCATGCCTTCACAATCAAATCAAAGCCCCTTGGTTCGTTGGTCCAGTTGTATTGGTTGGTTGGTTGGTGAATTGTCCAGTTGTATTGGTTGGTTGGTCTATTGTCCTGTTTGTCCAATAATAGTTTATTTAAATGAATTTCTGTTAAGTTTATTTTATTTGCATAGTAGTTCTATTATAGTTAATATCATCGTAGTCCTATTGTGTGCTACTGCATCAACCAGATGACAAAGCATAGATATGCTATGTGAGGGGCAGAATAGAAATGTCTAATTGAGGAATAGAAATGTTATTATTTTGTTTTCGTATACACATTATTCACGCGAACGACACAACCCTGCATGTGTCCCACATTGTCCCACACAAACACACTCTTTGTCCCACATCTGGTTAGTTGGGATCTGGTCACCCTTAACCCTTATCCCTAAACGTATTCGCCATTTTTTACTATTTTGAAAAACATTTAAAAATAGTTCAACTAGCCGATCTACATCTACACGTTGTGAGCTTGTAGATCAGCTATTTGAACGATTTTAAAAGCAAGTTTTGAATTGCAGCCGTGCGTAGGTGCTCTTAAAACAAGTTACAATATTATTACTGCTGCTAGTATTAACTACTGCTTGTTTATAACAGGTTATAATATTATTACTGCTGATAGTATTAACTACTGCTTGTTTAGGATAATTTATAACTAATAAGCAGATATGAGAGAAATACTCGTCGTGTTGTTCCATGTTAAAAGACGAGTCAATAATATAAAAGATAAATGTAGTAAAAACAAGGTGAATCAGTTGATCTTACCTGCTGTGTTTCAGGGTTGAGCTGCTTAACGACCACACTGTTTTCAAACCGCTAACTATTGGTATTATTATTCTTATTAAAGTGTTTTCTAACGACACTGCTAACAGGCTAACCGATAGCTGTGAGAACGCACATAGGACTACTGTGCAATGGCTGTGCATGCGCACTAGTCCTGCTGCTGCCGAGCCATATTAGAAGTGAGACAGAGTTACGACAACTCTGTTCACGTCACGGGGCTTCAGTCCAATGGCGGCTCTTCTACATAGACTTCTATTGAAAAGGGACATCCGGGAGTTTACGGAATGCATTGGAGTCTAAGGGCTCGCGCGAGAACATGAACCGCGTGACCAGGCTGTTTTCTGCCCCCTCAATGTCGTAACTCTCTCTGAGGCTCTGCCCTGCTGGAGCCTGGAGCGTGCACGGTGCATGTACCATGAACGGTCACTAGGGAGAGCCATAATACAGTGTAACACAGTGGGGAGCAGCTATGGAACAGCTATAGAGCTGAAAACTCTCCCATAGAGATCTATTAAAATAATATTTTAATAGATCTCAATTATTCTGAGCCTATAGAATCAATCCATCAGGATCCTGGTGAGTCATGACCATAACACCTCTGTTTCTGAGAAAACAAACAAACAACAAGATTGCATATTTAATTATATGATTTACTACATTTAATAAATGCTCTTTGTTTAGCGTTTTTCATTTATTGACAGAATCAGAGGTTTTATGGTCATGATTCACCAGGATCTAAGGCTTAATTCTAGGCTTAAAATAATTGATATTTTTTTGGGGAAAATGAATGGTCGATTTTTTAGTGGGTCCAGAAAACCCACTTCTATGTTCTTTACTGTGATGTTTTCAAAGTCTATCTTTACTAAATCATTTTACATATAAACTTAAAACCATTTGATGAATCACATCTAACAATTCAATGTCAGTCTCTTCCACACACACATTATATATACACATTCTCTTTACATTTCTACTAATATGTATTTTTACTTTTTCATTTATACTGTGTATCCATTGTTGTATTATTTATGTTTGATTGTTATGATTTATTTTGTTAAATTAGATTAACCTACTCATGTTGTTGTTCCAAATGTGCAAAAAAATAATAAATCCTATGCATCATATGATCCTATGCATCAATTGTATTATAGCAAATAAATTACACCAATATTCCCTTTATTCTAACTCCAGCTAATCCAGCTCTTTCCATTCCCTCCTTTCTTCTGTATACTTCCTGCAGTACAGAAATATACAGATTTATTGATGAATTGAAAATGGAGGACCCTGATGTAAACAAGTCTTGATGATGTGTCCAAATTCACGCTGATGCCACTAGGACACAGGACAGACAGTGGGGGCTGTAGTGTAGCATGCCACTAGGACACAGGACAGACAGTGGGAGCTGTAGTGTAGCATGCCACTAGGACACAGGACAGAGACAGTGGGGGCTGTAGTGTAGCATGCCACTAGGACACAGGACAGAGACAGTGGGGGCTGTAGTGTAGCATGCCACTAGGACACAGGACAGAGACAGTGGGGGCTGTATGTTGTAAGAACCAGAAACACCCAACGATCCCAGGTTTACAACACTGATGTGTCCAAGTTCATGCATCAGTAGATGTTTAATTAACTGTATTATGCTGCTGCTTTGTGTATCCTGACTCAGACTGTGTTTAATTAACTGTATCTGCTGCTGCTTTGTGTATCCAGACCTTAGACTGTAAAAAATATGGACAAAGCGTTCCCCGGGTCTAACATGGACATAAAATTAAGCCTGTAATTCTATGGTAATTCCTGATGTAAATCGCCATATTTCTAGATCCGTTTTGGCCCAGCTGGCCATTGGCTGGCCCAGACACGAGGCGGGACTTCCCCCTTCTTCTCCGTTGGTTTTTATTTTGACTCGAGTGGGAGGGGAATCCCGATCATAGACTGTAACGGTAGCCACGCCCCTCAGAACATACACGACTTTATGGTCATTTTTTTAATTAATGGGACCATAATTTTCCAAAAAGAATATTATGACATTAGAAATGAGACTTTAAACTAGTGACTGGAAGCAGAAAGTATTCATGACCATGTTTATTAAGGTAATACAGTCTAGGTGAAGTTGGGCCAAAATACATGGACTTCTATGGGGCTATGGGTTTTTCTGGGTCCAATGACAGCGCCACAACAGGCCATTATATGAATCGCGATTTCCTTATAGGCTTCACAAAATATCTGTCTGACTGCCCCCCTGATCCTGACTCAGACTGTATGCCAACTGCAACATGGAGAGACGTCAAGGTGTCTGATTTCAATACACTGCATGTACCATAGACTTACTTTATTATGTTATTCTATTGGATCATAAAAGGCAAATGTACTCTTGAATAAATATACAAATTAATCTTTTTTTTAATGTGGTGCAAAACTTTGAATATATAATCTTTTAGTTTTTAACTCTAATCTTTGCTCCTGGGGGGTCCGTGGAACAACATATTTTCAGATGGGGGTCTAAATGGGTTAAGAGCACTGTAAAGGGTGATGCATTCACAATAAAAGGACATTTGAATACAATCAAAACTATTGGTTTAGAATAGAAAAATAAGAATAAAATAAGCAAAATTAGCAAACTAAATACAGACCCATAAACCTCAGTAAAAAGCCTTGTATAAGTGTTGTAGATGTGACAGGAGTTGGGTTAGGTAGAGGTTCAGCCAGTCTGTTGAACACTCAACATTGTTTTACTTACTTTCTTTTTTAATTCAAGACATTTTTCATTCAAGTATTTTATCTAGTTCGAATGCCCTGTTAAAAGTGTTTAAATGAAATGAAGCAGCAAATGAAAAAATACACTCATCTTTTACTTTCTCTAATAACCTAAACATGAACCTTGGTTGAAAAACCCAAAGTTGTCCTTTAAGGGTTTAACATGAGGAGAAAAACAAAAGATCAGGAGAATGGAGGCCTCTATTGACAGGATTGATTGAATAGTTTATTAGGCATGGATGTAAAACAGCATCAGAGTTCAGTCAAACACTGATTCCAAAAGGGAGAACACAAAAACAGAATGGTCTTGTTTCCATTCAGGTCCTATGCAATCAATTCATAATAGCAGAACAACAAAATCACACTTTGTGTGAAGTGAGGGGTGCTCTTATCACATCATACATCACATTCCATGCTCAGCCAATGAATCAAATTATCACAAATGTCATTCCGGTCAATCACTTTTGGCGTCTTCACTTCTTCTGCACTCACAATTATATCCTCAATATGTATCAGCCAATCAAATCATCGCTATGGGATGATGATCAGCCAATCAAATCAACGTGTTTGTGTTCACACAAAGACAAAGCCCAATAGGAGGAGCTAGCGCCCCTCAACAAAAAATCAATATCATCAAAAAACAACAACAAAATATATCATTACAGGAAATAATAAAACACTAAATGTACAGACTGGTAGAAAGGTAGGAGGGGCCGTGGTCACCTGTTTAAAGGAGAAGTGATCATTTCCTCTCCACTGGGCCTGCTGAAAGGTGGACTTTCAGGCCTGTTTTAAAAGATGTAAGTGATCTGCATTTTTTGAGGGAATATTTGTTTTTAAATGTAGGAGCAGTATAATAATCCATAACATTGTCCTTGTCTATCGACCTCCCTACGAACATACAGCTGTTTGATTTGATCCTCCCAGTGAGCTCATTTTTCATTCATTCAAGTGTTGTTTATTCTCTAAATTACACTGAGTAATCAAACTCATTTTCAGTGTCGTCGAGTAATACAATATCATAATAGAAAAAAACATCACAATACAACAGAAGATCAGGAAAAGAAAAACAAAAGATAAACATGTGAATTACATAATAGGTTTACAAAAAAAAGTCAAGACAAATTTAAAAACGATCTAAAAACAGTTACATATTGTGGGGATCTGTATGCTCACCAAGGTTTTAAAACGACTTAACAGTTACTAATTCACAACAGCATTTTCCCATTTAACTCCAGTTTCCAGACTACCGGTACTGAACATAAACTAGGAAGTCAAGTGGGTGATTATGGCCACGATCATTTTAATGCTGCGATCCTGTTATTGAGAGCACCAGCAGCAACCAGATGCTAACGTAAGTATAGCATTATGTAGGCCTGTAAAAAAAATCGATTCGAGTTAGAATCGTGATTCTAATGCCGTCCGATTCAGAATCGATTCTCATTTTCCAAAAATCGAGTTTTTCTTGCACAAATGTACCTGTGCATGCAATGCATTATGGCCTGGGTTTCTGCACAGTGCATTTACTACCAGCTAAGCTAAGCCTGCCAATTGTATTTATTTTACACCTGTTTTAATACTAATGTATTGTTCTGGTATTGAGTGAGAAGAGATTTTGTAACTTTTGTACTGGTTCAAATTTGTGCAAGCTAAATAAATGAGACATGTTCTTACTCTTGGATTTAACCTTTGTGTGTTTAAATCATTCAGCTGATAAAACCTTTACAATTATACAAGCTTTTTACTAAATGTACTCTGCTTTCATGCCAGAAGACTGGAGTAGATCATGCTAAAATTATATTTAATTGTTAATAAAAATAAAAAAACTGCTTTAGAATCGAAAAAAAATCTTTTTTGAATTGAGAATCGGAAAAATCGAAAAGATCGTTTTTGAATCGAATCGTCACCCCAAGAATCGGAATCGGCTTGATCGATCGAAAGCACTATAAAAGCGCAATTGCCATTGATCTACAGCAACAGCGTTGAGGGTTAAGATAAGATAAGATGTATTTAGGACAATCTCCAAGCATGGCTTTATACAATAACAGGTGCTAATGCAGTTTTCGTCTCTCTGTCAGGGAGGACCATCCAACCTTTTTATACAAGATACATTGGTGAGTATTATCATAGCTATCACCCGTAATAAATCTAATCGATGAGAGTCTAGGGATTTAAGAGTGGATGCTGCTGCATGTCTATAGATTATGTCTCCATAATCCAAGACAGACAAGAACAAATAGTGGAAACGTATTTTTTTTACCCCATGGTGTGAATGCAATGGTGTCTTAGCAAGTGACCCGAGTTATTTAAACTGAGGTCACACCGTTTAAAGTGGACATTTTTTTATTGTCCTGTGAGAACTGTGGAACTGTGGACACAAAGGTGGCTCTACAGATGACTTGAACTGTTGAAACTCTCGTCACAATGTTTACATCGAAAGGTTGTTCTCCAGTGTGGACATACTGGTGTCTGTTCATGTCATCTGAACACCTGAAACTCTTGTCACAATGTTTACATTGGAAAGGTTTTTCTCCATTGTGGATACGAAGGTGTCTCTTTAGATTACTTGAAATATTGAAACTCTTGTCACAATATTTACATTGGAAAGGTTTTTCTCCAGTATGGACACTCTGGTGAGTCTTCAGTTGAGATGACCGATTGAAACTCTTGTCACAATGTTTACATTGGAATGGTTTTTGTCCAGTGTGGACACGAAGGTGTTGATTTAGGTTACCTGACCTACTGAAACTCTTGACACAATGTTTACATTGGAAAGGTTTTTCTCCAGTGTGGACACGAAGGTGTTGCTTTAGGTAAACTGAATAATTAAAACTCTTGTCACAATGTTTACATTGGAAAGGTTTTTCTCCAGTGTGGACACGAAGGTGTTGATTTAGGTTAACTGAATAGTTAAAACTCTTGTCACAATGTTTACATTGGAAAGGTCTTTCTCCAGTGTGGACATACTGGTGTGACTTCAGATTACTTGAATTTTTGAAACACTTGTCACAATGTTTACATTGGAATGGTTTTTGTCCAGTGTGGACACGAAGGTGTTGATTTAGGTTACCTGACCTACTGAAACTCTTGACACAATGTTTACATTGGAAAGGTTTTTCTCCAGTGTGGACACGAAGGTGTTGCTTTAGGTAAACTGAATAATTAAAACTCTTGTCACAATGTTTACATTGGAAAGGTTTTTCTCCAGTGTGGACACAAAGGTGTTGATTTAGGTTAACTGAATAGTTAAAACTCTTGTCACAATGTTTACATTGGAAAGGTCTTTCTCCAGTGTGGACATACTGGTGTGACTTCAGATGACTTGAATTTTTGAAACACTTGTCACAATGTTTACATTGGAAAGGTTTTTGTCCAGTGTGGACACGAAGGTGTTGATTTAGGTTACCTGACCTACTGAAACTCTTGACACAATGTTTACATTGGAAAGGTTTTTCTCCAGTGTGGACACGAAGGTGTTGATTTAGGTTACCTGACCTACTGAAACTCTTGACACAATGTTTACATTGGAAAAGTTTTTCTCCAGTGTGGACACGAAGGTGTTGATTTAGGTTACCTGACCTACTGAAACTCTTGTCACAATGTTTACATTGGAAAGGTTTTTCTCCAGTGTGGACACGAAGGTGTGACTTCAGATAACTTGAAACACGGAAACTCTTGTCACAATGTTTACAGTTAAAAGGTTTTTCTCCAGTGTGGACACACTGGTGCTTCTTCAGGGAACCTGAGTAACTGAAACTCCTGTCACGCCGTTCGTCATCGTCTTCACTGGTCTTTTCCCAATCATCACTGTCTTTATTGACTTCAGTGTCAGATTCAAGTTCAACTTCAACCTCAGAGCAGTGGGAAGATATCTCTTCATTATAATTTTCATCATCACCTTTCACTGCTAGTAATGTCAACGTTGACCCAACAGGTTCCTCTGGTCTTTGAAGTAGTTCCTCCTGTTCCTCTTTAAGCTCCTCCTGTTCCTCTTTAATGTGTGGAGGCTCTGGTTCCTCCTGGAGCAGACTGGGGCTCCTCTCCTGTTCAGGAGAAACCTCCTCTTTACACACAACCATGAGCAGGATGTCTAGGAGCAGAAACATAACATGATGGTCAAAACTGGATTCCTAAAATGTAAATCCATTCTTCTTCCATGTACAAAATGAGCTATTACCTACCAAGATAAGATTGACTACACCATTACTAACTACAGGTTATTACTGTTTTGAAAGTTTTAGCAAAATACATTGTTTCTTCAGGAACAATATTTTCTAGTTTTCCATTGTTACTGTACAGTGAAAATAAGACATTGTGGCAGCCTTACAGAACAGAACATATTAAAGAAAGGAAGAGAACATGAAACTTACTGAGGTGTGGCTGGTCTTCAGCTTCCTGTTTAATAGAAATGTCTTCAGCTTCCTGTTTAATAGAAATGTCTTCAGCTTCCTGTTTAATAGAAACGTCCCTGGCTGAGTCTGGAGAGTTCATCTTCACCTGGGAGTGATGCATCATGGGTAGTGTAGTTCTTATGAGTCTGGAGAGTTCGTCTTCACCTGCAGTCTGGACTCCGGTCTGAAATCAAGTGAATAAGGAAGGACTTTAATAACTGGAGACCTATAGTCGGGCAGCCAGGGGTGTGGAGTGGGAAATGTGTTTTAATTGGCCTAAAGTATTGCCTATATACTTAAAAATACTTAATTTAATGAGTCCACTTGCTGACTGGCTGTTGGTATTGAACAATGTATTTTATAAGGTCTTATATGTGACCATACCATTACCTATATACGGCAAGATGTCAACATTTAATTATGCTGTGACGCTTAGGCAGCCAGCATTTGATAACTTGTGATATAATTCACACCAGCATTTTTCTCTGTTTAACTCTTATCTTGAAGAGCCAAAAACCCAGACCGGAAGTTATGATCTTATGTTAGGGTGTGTGACGATGCATCATCATTCCATGTTTACCGCGGGTGCTGCTAAAACATAATGGAGGCGCATCATAGCGCCGACTCTGGGCCGTGGAATAAACCTTGTTTGGACCAAAATGCCATCTGGGACAAGGAATAGGAGATACAGGCGATTGAAAGAAACAGATAGAATGGATGTTTATGGGCACGACGATCAAGATGGCGCGATTCAGTGTTATTGACAACACCAACTAGCAACCCGATGCTAACGTGAGTAGCATTATGACTTGATCAATCACAAGCACTATAAAAGACCAATTGCCGTTGATCTACGCCAATGGCGGACTAAGGGCCAATTCATACTCCTATTTTAGAGCCGAATAAAAGTCGGCTCTGCAGAGCCTACAATGTGAAGTCATTTGAGGTTCGGGGGGAGTGTACCGTCCTAAAGTCGACTTTTCGGTGCTACTGAAAATTTCTGACGAGCCGAAATAATTTCGGCACTACAGCCCCGAAACTGCGGTAAAGTATGAATCGGCCCTAAGTGTTAAGTAGCATGTGATGTGTCAAACTAGGGGGTTGTCATGATTCTGAATCCATTCAAAGCATTAGTTATGCACAAAAAACACTCATTGAGCTAAAAATGGCCATAGCCGTCTTCACAAATGAGATGCTCTTTCACTCATCACAGATGAGTGAAAGAGCGCCACCCTTTGGTCAACAAGAAAAGTACAACCAATGAATCTATTTGGAAAGACTTTGGTTTCAAGGAGTGTGGTGACGAACAACGAACCAATACCGTGTTAAGATTTGTTACAATGGCGTGTGTTAGGGTTACATTTCAATGGTGTGTATTAGGGTTACATTTCAATGGTGTGTGTCAGGGTTACATTTCAATGGTGTGTGCACCACAACACTAGGGCAGTAACCAAAGTCGACTTCTCAACAAGTCAACTTCATTGTCACAAGTCAACTCGCACTAGGAGAAGTCGAACAAATAATTCAACTAGAAAAAGTGGCCCTCGGGGCACAGGTCTCCACCAAGCCAGGTCAGGTTGTGGCCTCCTGGTGGCGCTATAACAGGCCAATGTGAAAAGGGTGGGATATAATCCTCAGCCTAGCAAGAAAGTGTGTGAAAGGTTTCACATAAATTGCACGCTGCGTTCATGATGAGGCTTTTTGTTCAAAACGGGCCAATCTTGAAAACTAATTATAGCCAATTAGGATGGAATATAAAATATCGGACAGATCCGTCTTGAACACATGACTATAGATACTGTGTAACGATTTGCGAGACTTTTGGACAGAATGAGGAGCAATATTAAAAAAATTGTTTTACAAAAATCTGCCTCCTGGTGGCGCTATAAAAGGCAGATGTGAAAATGTAGATCAAAGGTTTGTTCTTGAGCATGAGTTAAGTCCGTTTCTCTCCCCAGGTTGGCGGAGGGTGTGTAGAGCCCAGGATCACAGTAGATGATTGGCAAAGGGGAGAAAAATGGGTTACAAAATCGTGGGATAAAAAATATATATATATTTAAAAAAAAAAAGGTTTGTTCTTGGCCTACAGGGAGTGTGCATACAACGTTTCACGCAGATCGGTGCAGTGATAGCACACACACATACACACGGACGGAGTGCAAAACATACTCTCTCCCCATGCCTTTGGCCTGGTGGAGACAAAAATCAGATTCACTAAGATGTACGTGTTAACATTACAGTGGACAGAGTACAACCTGCAGCTTGAAAAGGCCTTCAGCTCATCTCTGATTTTTTTTCCTGTGATAAAATGGCCACCAATGTGAAAAAAAACTCAAAGAACAATTCCTATACAGCAGTGGTAACCAACCTTTTCAAGCCCAAGAGCCCATTTTATTCCCAATTGTAAGCCAAGATCTACCACTAAAACGTGTTAGAAAAAACACTTGTTTTTTTGCTATTTCTGACAGGCTCAATGATGCATGTGCACACATCCAGACAAAGACTAAAGCTTAAATTAGAATAAATACGTACAGTAAGTTATATTATCGATGTCAAATAATATTAAGACAAATTAGAAATAATTAGTATTAGAAATATTTTGTTTCTCATTTCAATGAATATTCACATTGGCAGATGTTCAAATGACATAGGCATAACATGACTATATATATTTGCACAGATATGGTGACATACTCTCAGGGTCAGCCCACCTTTAATGAGACTGCTGTGACTGCACTTTATCTGCAAGCGTTTTGAAATCTGGTTCATATTTAGTGATTGCCAGTCTGAGGGTGTCATTAAGATGTGAGTCAGTCATACGAGTTCTAAACTTGGATTTTATTATTTTCATTTGTGAAAAGGCCATTTCACATAAGTACGTGGAACCAAAGTAGGCATGCAGCTTGAATGCACACAACACAATCAGGGGATACTTCTCTGCTCACAAGAGACCAAAATTCCTTCTCTTTAGCTCTGACCTGCAGGTGACAGTCACTTACTAATCCAATAATCTCCATTTAAATATCTGAAGTTAATGCAAACACATCCTGCATTTTATCGGACAGCAGTTCAATGACAGTAGGCTCAGTAAAGAAGAAAGGGTTTGATACAAAAGCATCTACTTGACTCATGCGTTGTACTTCAACAAGTTTTCATATTTCATATTTATCATATTTTTTGCTCTGTGTGCGTGTGTACAGAATTCAAACTGTAGCATTGATTATTGTCACAAGTCATTCTTTCCCTTTGCATATGCCCTGGAGTGCACTCGCCTATTAGTTTGCATTGCAGACTGGTATATTCAGAACGTGCCCTTAATTAAAAACCAAATGCAGCTGTGTATGTGGCTCTCAGCGTGCGGTGTCCCACTATTGACTGGCTGAAGTCTGTTTGAACTGCGCTGTGCCAGAGAAGTAACAGATAGAAGCCGCAAACGTTACCCCCAAACGATACCCCCCCTCACCTCTGTGCTGGAAATATAACGTCTGGGTTTCCGAGGCTACATCCATGCTGACGCAATGACTGTCCTGTTTCTGGCTAAGCTTTACGCGCAGAGCACATGAACCTCTCCGTCTCCAGTCAGTGCTGGTTGTTTTTTTTTTGCATGGCTCAGAAAATGAGTAACAAACTAAAATGAGAACGTTATCGAGTTGTTGGAGGAGGAGGAGGAGAATAATAATGTTATATTTCTTATTGTGTTCTCGGGCCGCTGTGCTGCGCTGTGTGCCAACCACATCATCATCTTTTCATTTTGACATGATTCACATGAAATAATAATTCTGCACAGCGTGTAGCGTTTGGTTTCATTAACGCGATCGTGACAAAATAGCCTACAGCTGCTGCTGCCAAAGATACCAAAGATTGGACAGTGCTACGCAACATGGAAGTAACACTGACTCGAAGCCGTTTATAAATCAGTCAGTGAAGTCAACTTTTCACCGCCGTTTGGTCCCCGTCATCCGTCCGCCCCCCCCACCCACAATCACAATCAGAAGCGTTTACAAAGAGACGAGTAGGATATAAAGGCAGCCTGAAAGGCAAGCATTTGCATTCCAATGGGTCTGACACTTCGCGATCGACTTGAAAGGTTCCCGCGAGCTACTGGTAGCTCACGAACCCCTGGTTGGTTACCCCTGCTATACAGGATCTCCTCACTCTCACTGGTCAACAAAAACACCATGAAGACCCTAACAGGAGCCCTCGTAAAAGGTTTCTTTAAAGGGATTGTGACATAAAAAAAAAGGTTTTGGAATTGTTCTTATTTTTTTTAGGTTTTCTAATCTCAATTGCACCCAAAAAACAGGAACTTTTAACATTCAGTAGATTTTCTGTGATCTGGGGTTTTCTGGCTCAAACAGGCCTCTGATTTGCCGGCAGTTTGTGATGTAAGATCCTGCAAATCCCATATATGTCAATGGGATTTGCCAGCAGATGTCACTGTTTTCACTGTTTTGCCTGTTTTCATTGTAGCTCAAAAGGCTTCCAAACCCCAAAGGAAACTTCAAGACCACAGAAAATCCACTGAATGTTCAAAGTTCAGGTTTTGTGGGTGTAATTGAGGTCATAAAACCTAAAACAAAAAACAAAAACAAAAATAAATGTCATAAAACCTTTAAATCTTTTAGCGCCATCTAGTGTTAACATGCTCACACTGCAGAGGTTCCGCCCGTCTGCTCCCACTCTACGGAGCTTGTTTCCTTTCCGGGTTAAACAGGAAGGTGGGGGCCTCTGTGAGGACCACAACACCACTCGCATTAGCTCACAGCCTTTAGCTAGCAGTACAAGCAGCTACATTTTATCAGAGATGCAGTACAAACTAAAAAATAACATTTATAACAGACTGATTGATTGAAGTGAAAATGGAATTGATTGAATGGAACAACTTAACATTTTTGTAAAAACAAATCTTGTTTAAAAAATAATCTGCCTAATGATGATGTCACTGGAGGACGGTTTCTGAACTGCCCACAGCACTCCTATGAGGCACAGACTGAGTAAAAATAATTGTGCCATTTTATCATGATTATTAGTAAGGACCTGTTATATGAAGATAGGTTGAAAAGTGGTGAGGTGGTCCATTAACAGTTTGCAGAATTACAGTACATTTCAATTACAACTCAATACAAAAACGGTTGACTGTGGACGACACCAGAAAGCATTACTTGTTTACAATCGGGTCCACCCTTTTCAATTCATCAGAACATGTAGAGACGTACAGAGATCTCTATATAGTACATCTAGGGCTACATATTGCGCCACCCTTAATCCTTATCCCTGAACGTATTTGCCATTTTTTACTATTGTGAAAAACATTTTAAAATAGTTCAACTAGCCGATCTACATCTACACGTATCAGCTATTTGAACTATTTCAAAACGTTTTTTTTTATTGGCGCAAGATATACCGCATAGTGAGGGGAAAAGGGGGCCAGTTTCAAATTGCAGCCGTCCGTACTGCTGCTAGTATTAACTACATGCTTGTTTATAAACAAGTTACAATATTATTACTGCTGCTAGTATTAACTACATGCTTGTTTATAAACAAGTTACAATATTATTACTGCTGCTAGTATTAACTACATGCTTGTTTATAAACAAGTTACAATATTATTACTGCTGCTAGTATTAACTACTTGCTTGTTTATAAACAAGTTACAATATTATTACTGCTGCTAGTATTAACTACTTGCTTGTTTATAAAACAAGTTACAATATTATTACTGCTGCTAGTATTAACTACATGCTTGTTTATAAACAAGTTACAATATTATTACTGCTGCTACCCAGCTAACATTTCCCCGCTAGCTACCGCCTCCCGCTGTCGCCTTCACAGCGTAGCACGCCCGGGCTGGCTTGGACTTCCCCCCGCTGTCCTCGCGATCGCGCCTCGCGCCTCAGTTAGATTTTCATTCCTCTGCGCAACAGTGTGCATTTACAGCCCTCGTGACGCTGTCCTGAGGCTTGCCCTCCCCGCTCCTCTCTTCCTCTCTCTCTTCCTCTCTCTCTCTCTCTCTCTCTCTCTCTCTCTCTCTCTCTCTCTCTCTCTCTCTCTCTCAATAATAATAAAATTATATTTTGTAGGATTATTATTATTATTATGATTTTCTTCTTCTTTTTTTAACTATTATTGAATATAATTAAGTGGATTCTTCTTCTACTTCTTCTTGCAGCTATATTTATTTTTCATTTTTATTAATATGTACCTGCAGACTATAGTAATTCTAACACTTTACTGTGATTCACCCGTGAAGCCCCCCCCCCCCCCCCCCCTCTATGGTGGGTTCTGCATCACCCGGCATGCATTGCAGAATTGCAGGCTTCTCCGTCTTCCTCCGTCTGTTGTTGTATGTTGTTATGAGCTAGGAAGACAAGACTCCACAAGTTAACAAAGGCTTATATTTTTCGCCGTTTTTCTCCGGAGAAATTCAGTTGAAAGGTCAGTGTAATTTTTATATCTGATATATACTGTGTGTAGTGTAATTGCACGTGTTAGAATCGTTTCGATCTATATCTGTGCACGACTGCACGTAACCCTATAACGCTAGCAGAGGGAATAGATTAGCTATAGCTAGCTAGCTAGCTAATCTATTGTTTGGACGGGGGTTTGCAAACGTACAATTCATGCTATTTTAACAGGCTTAAAAACATCTAGCTCCGTTGGAAAGAAAGAGAAAGCTACTGCAGCTTAAGCGTTATGGACGGTGTTTTATATTATTTCATTTTACAGACAAACAAGATGACGTTCCGAGACCCAGACGGTGGGGGCTGGGGGAAACAGAGCAACCTCATTTCAGAAGTAGGCTTTAGTAGCGAACAATAATAATGTATCATGATGTTCTTTTCTAACGTCTTCTTATGTTGATAAAAGTCCACAATTATTCGAATTAGATAAGATTTGATACGTTGCTTGTGTAGACTACATAAACAGCATTTTTGCTGTAAATCACATTATTTTGTCATTCTCACGTGTTGTGAGCCCTATACAAATGCAATCCATATCAATTTTGTATTTGATTTTGTTCAAATTACAGATGAGGAGGTCACATGGAGGAAGTGGAGATGATGGTGATGGATAAATAAAATGGATAAATGGTAAGAACATTTTCACATTTTAGCACAGGAATAGAAATTAGAAAATGGCTGGGTTTTACCCACAGGGCAACTGTTAAGTCATGTATCACAAGCCAGAGAAATGATTAAGGTGAAAATAATTTATTTAATTAATTCTGTGATTTCAGACGAACTTTCGCTGGAGGAAGACCTATCGACTTCAAATGCAACCTCTGCTGGAAAGGCTACCACCAGTCGGGTTTCCCTGACCCTCTACTATACGCAACATCCAGACCTCAAGGAACGCACCCAGCTTTCCGTGCTCGGACATACAGACACGGGGACATACACACATTGCTACGTTCAGAAACTCCTGACTCCACTCGGAAGAGAATTGGTGTTTTAAAGACTTAAGCACTTAAACTTGAGAACTGATATGTCTTCTAAATCATCACAGATTTTAGTTAAAACGTTTGCTGCAAAAGAATATATATTTACAGATTTGTGCCACATTTTCACGATGTTTCAAAATTAGCAAATCTACAAACTCGTTTTCAACAGCTTACAGCTTTTTAAATAATGGTTAAAGTGGCTAAAACCAGGGGATCTTGGACTTCAGTGACAGGGACCTGGGGTCTGAGAGCCGGAGACGTTGGACAGGGTGCATTTTGGAACTTCTGCTGGCGGCCACCACCAGTCAGGCTTCATAAAGGAAGGAAACGGACAGGCACGGCAGGCAGCTAGCTCATCAAATGGTGGTCCGTGGCTCAAATGCTGAATAACTTTGGCATGAAAAGGTTCAAACCCACCGCTATAGGGGTTTCCAAATGGACTCTTGAATGTATGCTGCACAATTTCTTGCTCAAAAGGTGAATCTCGATTGTGTGTTCTGTTTATTGCTGTGTAACTGTTATTGCAACATTACTGGGCCTACATAACTAACTCCACACAGAATAGACTTGGTGTTTTATAGAAATTAAACTTGAGAACTGATTCCACAAAATGTCTTCTAAATCCTCACAGATTTTAGTTAAAACGTTCACTGTGTTTGGGCCACATTTTCACGATTTTTCAAAAATAGCAAATCTACAAGCTCGTGAGCTTGTAAATCTGCCAACAATCTAACAGCTTTTAAAATTATGGTTAAAGTGTTTGAATGGTATGACTGTTTTCTGAAAAGCCTAGATGTTTCTGTATCATTGGTGTTCAAACGATTTACTCCAATCTGAAAATATGTTGTTCCAGGGACCGCGCTACGAGCTTGTAGGTCTGCTATTTAGTTTTATCCTGAAAATGTGCAAATCTTTGAATATATATTGTTTCAGAGCAAACGTTTTTAACTCATCTTTGCTTCTCGGTAGTCCCTGGAACAACATATTTTCAGATACTCTAGGTGTCTGCGGCCAATTTCATAATATTTCTGGGGTCCTTGACATAACATAATTTGAGAACCACTAATATGGAAACATGGGTTTTTCAGAAAACTGTGGAAATGTGGACACAATCTTATCCAACGTGTTCTGGTGGTTTCAGGAAAGTTGGTGTTTTATAGATTTTAGAAGCCAGTGGTTCTCAAAGAGTGGTCTTAAAGTGCATTCTCAGCAAAATGACATAAAAATCAACCACTTGTATTCTAAACTTGGTTGTTTACATATTTTTTCTATGTGGCTAAATTATTTCATTGTAACCTTTTTTTTTCCTAATAAAGAAACAAAATTAAGTATACATTTGCTGCTTTATTATGTTTCTATAAATATGTGGGAGGGAGGTGAGCATGGGGGAGGAGGGGTGCGGGGTCGCAATATATATGGGGGGGGGGGTGTGTCATAAGACAGCTCCACGCTGTCCTGCTGCTGCCGTCGTAGCTGACGTTCGAGTCGCGGCAGAGAAGCGGGGCGCCGGCTACACGCGCGTCGGCGCGCACGGCACACGCTGATCAAGAACGACGCGGCCACATCGTGCGGCGCGCCCGGCGGAGGACACGATCGGCGGCGCGCGGCGACCGCCTCACGCAGGCGGCGCGCCATGACTTGCTAGCTGGGTAGTATTAACTACATGCTTGTTTATAAACAAGTTACAATATTATTACTGCTGCTAGTATTAACTACATGCTTGTTTATAAACAAGTTACAATATTATTGCTGCTGCTAGTATTAACTACATGCTTGTTTATAAACAAGTTACAATATTATTACTGCTGCTAGTATTAACTACTGCTTGTTTAGGATCATTTATAACCAACAAGCCGATATGAGAGAAATACTCGTCGTGTTGTTCCATGTTAAAAGATGAGTCAATAATATAAGAGATGAATGTAGTAAAAACAAGGTGAATCAGTTGATCTTACCTGCTGTGTTTCAGGGTTGAGCTGCTTAACGACCACACTGTTTTCAAACCGCTTACTATTGGTATTATTATTATTAAAGTGTTTTCTAACGACACTGCTAACAGGCTAACCACTAGCTGTGTGTGAACCATAGACTGTAAACTGGTGTGAACGCACATAGGCCTGCTGTGCGCATGCGCACTAGTCCTGCTGCTGCCTAACCATATTAGAAGTGAGACAGAGTTACGACAACTCTGCTCACGTCACGGGGCTTCAGTCCAATGGCGGCTCTTCTACATAGACTTCTATTGAAAAGGGACACCCGAGAGTTTGCGGAATGTAGTCCATGGGCTCGCGCGAGAACATGAACCACGTGACCAGGCTGTTTTCTGCCCCCTCAATGTCGTAACTCTCTGTGGCTCTGCCTTGCTGGCGCCTGGAGCGTGCACGGTGCATGTACCATGAAAGGTCACTAGGGGGAGCCATAGTACAGTGTAACACAGTGGGGAGCAGCTATAGAGCTGAAAACTCTCCCATAGAGATCTATTAAAATAATATTTTAATAGATCTCTATGGGAGATAAATATTATTTATACCAATTATTATAAGCCTATAGAATCAATCCATCAGGATCCTGGTGAGTCATGACCATAACACCTCTGATTCTGAGAACAAGAAAAACAACAAGATTGCATATTTAATTATATGATTTATTACATTTAATAAATGCTCTTTGTTTAGCATCTTTCATTTTCATTTATTCACAGAATCAGATGTTTTATGGTCATTATTCACCAGGATCCTGGAAGGCTTGATTCTAGGCTTAAAATAATTGATAACTATTTGAATGCATTTAAATATACATATTTGTTTAATAAATGTATAAAAGAAATGGGAAAAAAATGAATGATTTTCTTTTCAGTGAGTCCAGAAAACCACGCCCACTTCTATGTTCTATACTGTGATGTCATCAAAGTCTATCTTCACTAAATCATTTTAAATATAAACTATAATATAAACCATTTGATGAATCACATCAACAAATCTCACCTGCACAATATGTTGTTGTTCCAAATGTGTTGTTTTTAAACGTGCAAATAAAAAATATATTAATCCTATATGCATCATAGGAATTGTATGATAGCGAATAGCCTACATTACATTAGACCAATATTCCCTTTATTCTAAATCCAGCTAATCCAGTTTTTTCCATTCCCTCCTTTCTTCTGTACACTTCCTGCAGTACAGAAATATACAGATTGGGCTGTACTGCTGTAGTGTAGCATGCCACTAGGACACAGGACAGAGACAGTGGGGGGGCTGTAGTGTAGCATGCTACTAGGACACAGGACAGAGACAGTGGGGGCTGTAGTGTAGCATGCCACTAGGACACAGGACAGAGACAGTGGGGGCTGTAGTGTAGCATGCCACTAGGACACAGGACAGACAGTGGGGGGGCTGTAGTGTGTGTAGCATGTCACTAGGACACAGTACAGAGACAGTGGGGGCTGTAGTGTAGCATGCCACTAGGACACAGGACAGAGACAGTGGGGGCTGTAGTGTAGCATGCCACTAGGACACAGGACAGAGACAGTGGGGGCTGTAGTGTAGCATGCTACTAGGACACAGGACAGAGACAGTGGGGGCTGTAGTGTAGCATGCCACTAGGACACAGGACAGAGACAGTGGGGGCTGTAGTGTAGCATGCCACTAGGACACAGGACAGAGACAGTGGGGGCTGTAGTGTAGCATGCCACTAGGACACAGGACAGAGACAGTGGGGACTGTAGTGTAGCATGCCACTTGGACACAGGACAGAGACAGTGGGGCTGTAGTGTAGCATGCCACTAGGACACAGGACAGAGACAGTGGGGGCTGTAGTGTAGCATGCCACTAGGACACAGGACAGAGACAGTGGGGACTGTAGTGTAGCATGCCACTTGGACACAGGACAGATAGTGGGGGCTGTAGTGTGTGTAGCATGTCACTAGGACACAGGACAGAGACAGTGGGGGCTGTAGTGTAGCATGCCACTAGGACACAGGCCGGGGTCTGATCAGCCATGGTCGGGTCGCATGGAGGAGGGTGTCTGTTGTAAGACCCAGAAAAACCCATCGATCCCAGGTTAAGGTTTACAACACTGATGATGTGTCCAAGTGCATGCATCAGTAGATGTTTATTTAACTGTATCTGCTGCTGCTTTGTGTATCCTGACTCAGACTGTGTTTAATTAACTGTACTTACTGCTGCTTTGTGTATCCTGACTCAGACTGTGTTTAATTAACTGTATCTCCTGCTGCTTTGTGTATCCTGACTCAGACTGTGTTTAATTAACTGTATCTGCTGCTGCTTTGTGTATCCCGACTCAGACTGTATGCCAACTGCAACATGGAGAGACGTCAAGGTGTCTGATTTCAATACACATCATGTACCATAGAGTCTATGGCATAAACTTACTTTATTCTGTTATTCTATTGGATCATAAAAGGCAAAGGTAGGCCTACTCTGGAATAAAATAATAAATATACAAATTGATTCATTGTCTAATAATAATAATATTTAGATTCATGAATTGATTTACTAAACAGTGTAATGAAGTTACAGCACTGCTTTGCCCGTTAGAGTAAGCATGTTTATTTGTACATTTCAACAAGGAAGGCAGTGTGCTTTACACACACTACATCTGGGCGGAAACCCCTTTTGGTGTTTTAAGCATTATGTTATACTTTAGCTATTGAAAAATAGCAGATCTACAAGCTCGTAGCGTAGCACTGAGTGCAGCGCTACAAGCTTGTAGATCTTTTTTTAAATGTGGTGCAAATCTTTGAATATATAATCTTTCACAGCGAACGTTTTTAACTCTAAACTCTAGCTCCTGGGGGGTCCGTGGAACAACATATTTTCAGATGGGGGTCTAAATGGGTTAAGAGCACTGTAAAGGGTGATGCATTCACAAAATAATTTGAATACAATCAAAACTATTGGTTTAGAATAGAAAAATAATAATAAAATAAAAAGCAAACTAAATACAGACCCATAAACCTCAGTAAAAAGCCTAGTATACTGTATGTATAAGTGTTGTAGATGTGACAGGAGTTGGGTTAGGTAGAGGTTCAGCCAGACTGTTGAACACTCAACATTGTTTTACTTACTTTATTTTTTAATTCAATACATTTTTCATTCAAGTATTTTATCTAGGGGTAAAACAAATAAATTTCCCCTCTAGTTCGAATGCCCCCGCCCCCTGCCAAAAAAACGCTAAAAGTGTTTAAACGAAATAAAGCAGCAAATGAAAAAATACACTCATCTTTTACTTTCTCTAATAACCTAAACATGAACCTTGGTTGAAAAACCCAAAGTTGTCCTTTAAGGGTTTAACATGAGGAGAAAAACAAAAGATCAGGAGAATGGAGGCCTCTATTGACAGGATTGATTGAATAGTTTATTAGGCATGGATGTAAAACAGCATCAGAGTTCAGTCAAACACTGATTCCAAAAGGGAGAACACAAAAACAGAATGGTCTTGTTTCCAATAAGGTCCTAAGCAATCAATGCATAATAGCAGAACAACAAAATCACACTTTGTGTGAAGTGAGGGGTGCTCTTATCACATCATACATCACATTCCATGCTCAGCCAATGAATCAAATTATCACAAATGTCATTCCGGTCAATCACTTTTGGCGTCTTCACTTCTTCTGCACTCACAATTATATCCTCAATATGTACATCAGCCAATCAAATCATCGCTATGGGATGATGATCAGCCAATCAAATCAACGTGTTTGTGTTCACACAAAGACAAAGCCCAATAGGAGGAGCTAGCGCCCCTCAACAAAAAATCAATATCATCAAAAACAACAACAAAATATATCATTACAGGAAATAATAAAACACTAAATGTACAGACTGGTAGAAAGTTAGAAGGGGACGTGGTCACCTGTTTAAAGGAGAAGTGGTCATTTCCTCTCCACTGGGCCTGCTGAAAGGTGGACTTTCAGGCCTGTTTTAAAAGATGTAAGTGATCTGCATTTTTTGATGGAAGGGGTGAGGGCATTCCATGTCTGGGTGGCCGTGCTGTAGAAGGATAATTTACCCACATTTGTTTTGAAATATAGGAGCAGTATAATAAGCCATAACATTGTCCTTGTCTATCGACCTCCCTACGAACATACAGCTGTTTAATTTGATCCTCCCAGTGAGCTCATTTTTCATTCATTCAAGTTTTGTTTATTCTCGAAATTACACTGAGTAATCAAACTCATTTTCAGTGTCGTCGCGTGATACAATATCATATAGAAAAAACATCACAATACATCAGAAGATCAGGAAAAGAAAAACAAAAGATATACATGTGAATTACATATAGGTTTACAAATGAAAAGCCAAGACAAAATTCAAAACAGTTACATATTGTGGAGATCTGTATGCTCACCAAGGTTTTAACACTTACTAATTCACACCAGCATTTTCCCATTTAACTCTTATTTTGAAAAGTCACATTTCCAGACTACCGGTACTGAACATAAACTAGGAAGTCAAACGGGTGGGTGATTATGGCCACGATGATTTTAATGCTGCGATCCTGTTATTGAGAGCACCAGCAGCAACCAGATGCTAACGTAAGTAGCATTATGCCTTGATCGATCTATTGCACTATAAAAGTGCAATTGCCATTGATCTACGGCAACAGTGTTGAGGGTTTTATTAAATAATGAGCATTAATTGACGTAGATCTTGGCCAATGGCGTTCTAAGTGTTAAGGGTACCAATGTCAGTTTCAATGTCGTTTGCAGGTCCCATGTATTAGGGCCACAGAAGCCAAAAGCAAGTTCAGAGCTAACTTTTGGTACCTTGAATTTGGGGAAACTACTTGACCGGGTGCGGGTGTACTTCAGAAAAGATGAGATGTATTTAGGACAATCTCCAAGCATGGCTTTATACAATATTAGGTGCCAATGCAGTTTTCGTCTCCATCCAACCTTTTTATATGAGATGCATTGGTGAGTACCATAGCTATCACCCGTAATAAATCTAATCGATGCTAAAAACAAAATTGCTGCATGTCTTTATAGATTATATCTCCATAATCCAAGACAGACAGGAACACATAGTGGAAACTTTATTTTTGTTACCCCATGGTGTGAATGCAATGGTGTCTTAGCAAGTGACCCGAGTTATTTAAACTTAGCTCACACCGTTTAAAGTGGACATATTTTTATTGTCCTGTGAGAACTGTGGACACGAAGGTGTCTCTTCAGATTACTTGAAATGTTGAAACCCTTGTCACAATGTTTACATTGGAAAGGTTTTTCTCCAGTGTGGAGACGGAGGTGTGTTTTCAGGGAAGATGATGCAGTAAAACTATTGTCACAACGTTTACATTGGAAAGGTTTTTCTCCAGTATGGACACGAAAGTGTGTCTTTAGGGAACTTGATTGACTGAAATTCTTGTCACAATGTTTACATTGGAAAGGTTTTTCTCCAGTGTGGACACGAAGGTGTTTCTTTAGGTTATCTGACTAATTGAAACTCTTGTCACAATGTTAACATTGGAAAGGTTTTTCTCCAGTGTGGACATGCTGGTGTTGCTTTAAGTTACCTGATTGACTGAAACTCTTGTCACAATGTTTACATTGGAAAAGTTTTTCTCCAGTGTGGACATGCTGGTGTGTCTTTAGGCCACTTGGATTTCTGAAACTCTTGTCACAATGTTTACATTGGAAAGATTTATCTCCAGTGTGGACACGAAGGTGTCTCTTCAGATCCCTTGATCTATTGAAACTATTGTCACAGTGTTCACATTGGAAAGGTTTTTCTCCAGTGTGGAGACGGAGGTGTGTTTTCAGGGAAGATGATGCAGTAAAACTCTTGTCACAATGTTTACATTGGAAAGGTTTTTCTCCATGGATAAGCTGGTGTTTCTTCAGATCATTTGACCCACTGAAGCTCTTGTCACAATGTTTACATTGGAAAGGCTTTTCTCCAGTGTGGACACGAAGGTGTGACGTTAGATGACTTGAATTTTTGAAACTCTTGTCACAATGTTTACATTGGAAAGGTTTTTCTCCAGTGTGGACACGAAGGTGTATCTTCAGGTGAGATGACCTTTTGAAACTCTTGTCACAATGTTTACATTGGAAAGGTTTTTCTCCAGTGTGTACACGAAGGTGTGTCTTCAAAGTACTTGAATCTATGAAACTCTTGTCACAATGTTTACATTGGAAAGGTTTTTCTCCAGTGTGGACACGAAGGTGTGTCTTCAAATTACTTGGATTTATGAAACTCTTGTCACAATGTTTACATTGGAAAGGTTTTTCTCCTGTATGGATAAGCTGGTGTTTCTTCAGATCATTTGACCATCTGTAGCTCTTGTCACAATGTTTACATTGGAAAGGCTTTTCTCCAGTGTGGACACGATGGTGTCTCTTCAGATCACTTGAATGACTGAAACTCTTGTCACAATGTTTACATTGGAAAAGTTTTTCTTTAGTGTGGACATGCTGGTGTTTCTTTAGGTTACCTGACTGACTGAAACTCTTGTCACAATGTTTACATTGGAAAGGTTTTTCTCCAGTGTGGACATACTGGTCTATGTTCATGTCATCTGAACTACTGAAACTCTTGTCACAATGTTTACATTGGAAAGGTTTTTCTCCAGTGTGGACATACTGGTCTATGTTCATGTCATCTGAACGCCTGAAACTCTTGTCACAATGTTTACATTGGAAAGGTTTTTCTCCTGTATGGATAAGCTGGTGTTTCTTCAGATCATTTGACCACCTGAAGCTCTTGTCACAATGTTTACATTGGAAAGGTGTTTCTCCAGTGTGGACACGAAGGTGTGTCTTCAGAACACTTGAGCAAATGAAACTCTTGTCACAATGTTTACATTGGAAAGGTTTTTCTCCAGTGTGGAAACGAAGGTGTCTCTTCAGATTACTTGAATTGTTGAAACTCTTGTCACAATGTTTACATTGGAAAGGTTTTTCTCCAGTATGGATACGCTGGTGTGACTTTAGATAACTTGAATTATTGAAACTCTTGTCACAATGTTTGCACTGGAAAGGTTTTTCTCCAGTGTGGACACGAAGGTGATTCTTCAGGTGAGATGACCGACTGAAACTCTTGTCACAATGTTTACAGTTAAAAGGTTTTTCTCCAGTTTTGACACGCTGGTGCTTTTTCAGGGAACCTGAGTCACTGAAACTCCTGTCACGCCGTTCGTCATCGTCTTTACTGGTCTTTTCCCAATCATCACTGTCTTCAGTGACTTCAGTGTCAGATTCAAGTTCAACTTCAACCTCAGAGCAGTGGGAAGATATGTCTTCTTCATCATAATTTTCATCATCACCTTTCACTGCTAGTAATGTCAACGTTGACCCAACAGGTTCCTCTGGTCTTTGAAGTAGTTCCTCCTGTTCATCTTTAAGCTCCTCCTGTTCCTCTTTAAGCTCCTCCTCTTCCTCTTTAATGTGTGGAGGCTCTGGTTCCACCTGGAGCAGACTGGGGCTCCCCTCCTGTTCAGGAGAAACCTCCTCTTTACACACAACCATGTGCAGGATGTCTAGGAGCAGAAACATAGCATGATGGTCAACACTGGATTTCTAAAATCTTCTTCCATGTTCCATGTACAAAATGAGCTATTACCTACCAAGATAAGATTGACTACACAGTTACTAACGACAGGTTATTACTGTCTTGAAAGTTTTAGCAAAATACATTGTTTCTTCAGGAACAATATTTTCTAGTTTGCCATTGTTACTGTCCAGTGAAAATAAGACATTGTGGCAGCCCCACAGAGCAGAACATATTAAAGAAAGGAAGAGAACATGAAACTTACTGAGGTGTGGCTGGTCTTCAGCTTCCTGTTTAATAGAAACGTCTTCAGCTTCCTGTTTAATAGAAACGTCTTCAGCTTCCTGTTTAAAGGAAACGTCTTTAGCTTCCTGTTTAATAGAAATGTCTTCAACTTCCTGTTTAATAGAAACGTCTTCAGCTTCCTGTTTAATAGAAACGTCTTCAGCTTCCTGTTTAATGGAAACGTCTTTAGCTTCCTGTTTAATAGAAACGTCTTCAGCTTCCTGTTTAATGGAAACGTCTTTAGCCTCCTGTTTAATAGAAATGTCTTCAACTTCCTGTTTAATAGAAACGTCTTCAGCTTCCTGTTTAATAGAAACGTCTTTAGCTTCCTGTTTAATGGAAACGTCTTTAGCTTCCTGTTTAATAGAAATGTCTTCAACTTCCTGTTTAATAGAAACGTCTTCAGCTTCCTGTTTTATAGAAATGTCTTCAGCTTCCCGTTTAATAGAAACGTCCCTGGCTGAGTCTGGAGAGTTCATCTTCACCTGGGAGTGATGCATCATGGGTATTGTAGTTCTTATGAGTCTGAAGAGTTCGTCTTCACCTGCAGTCTGGACTCCGGTCTGAAATCAAGTGAATAAGGAAGGACTTTAATAACTGGAGATCTATAGTCCGGCAGCCAGGGGTGGGGAGTGGGAAATGTGTTTTTATTGGCCTAAAGTATTGCCTATATACTTAAAAATACTTAATTTATTGAGTCCACTTGCTGACCGGCTGTTGGTATTGAGCAATTTATTTTATAAGGTTTTATATGTGACCATACCATTACCTATATAGGGCAAGATGTCAACATTTAATTATGCTTTAACGCTTAGGCCGCCAGCATTTGATAACTTGTGATATAATTCACGCCAGCATTTTTCCCTGTTTAAGTCTTATTTTGAAGAGCAAAAAACCAATACCGGAAGTTATGATCTTATGTTAGGGTGTGTGACGATGCGTCATCATTCCATGTTTACGGCGGGTGCTGCTAAAACATAATGGAGGCGCATCACAGCGCCGGCTCTAAACCTTGTTTGGACCAAAAATGCCATCTGGGACAAGGAATAGGAGATACAGGCGAATGAAAGAAACAGAATCAAACCCCGGCCCTGCCCTACCCTAACTGGGTCGGACCGAGGCTCGGCCAGACCCTAACAATTACCATACTGTTAACACTTTCACCGCTCCCCTAGTGTCCATGTGAAATTACTGCAGGCAGCCAGGCAATATCTGTGAATAAGCGCCAACTACTTCCTGCTCACACAGTCCAATACAACGAGAGGAGGAGCAATACGTTTTACGAGCAGCGGTCGACATGTCTTAGTTTTCACCACATGCGGTAATATGGCTTGAACGATGCGATCAGAAATCACTATTTAGTTCTGAGCGTTTGGCTGATTGGACTAAAACAACAACTTTGGACTATTTTTTGGAGAAAACAAGCAGCAAAGAAACGACAATGCATTATGACTTGATCAATCAAAAGCACTATAAAAGACCAATTGGGCACTCATTGCCAATGAGTGCCCAATTGGTCTTTTATAGTGCTTTTTTGGCTATTGCCGTTTGTAGCCCAAGGAGTGTTTTTGTGGATGGAATGGATTCAGAATCCTTGCCTTATATAGGTTGTTAATTGTATGCTCACATATATCTTCCTATTAAAAAAAAATGCTCATTACCGTCAGCTGGTCAGCAAGTCGGCTCATGAATGCATGCATATAAACAATATTTAACACATAGTTTGCTAAGTGCGTATGAATATGTCATACATCAGCCATGCGTCTGTTGCGAATGGCGTATCTATACTATCACTTTTTATTGAATACTTTCATTCTTCTTTCTACGCGCCCGGACAATATATAAAGTAGCTCCGGTTACGTGATCTGGAAAAAAGAGGGGAAACACCCCCCCCCCCCCCTCCTGAAGAGAGGACGGCGGGCCGCTTAATTTACGTGTAGAAGCCAGGGCATCTAAAATGGACGTGCCCATGATCTAGTGTGTGTGAATAGAAGAGAGTCACATTTCACCGAACACCACAACACTTGATTCCCCCCTCCCCTCCTGTTTATCCATGGTTTTTCCCGAGGAGAAGGACCTTGCGAGATGGGGGGGTCTGTCTCTCGGTCTCGGAAAAAACATGATGAATTGAACTGCCTAAGCACCGATTTGCCCATATGATGCCAACTGCCATAAAACCCCACGGCGAATAAGAATAATCTGCACCGGATCGGCATTGCATAACGTCTGCAACACACATGGACGGATGTTTCCTTCTTCATACTATGAACTAACAAACGAATCACAGTATCGAGGGACCGCCATGACAACAGTGGCCACTGGCCGGGTTACAGGTCTTCCTTTGGGGGATGTGTCATCACAGCAGAGCTTCATCGCTCCTACGGGGGAGCGATGAAAAGTGCTTCAAAGAAGGTGTCCAGAGAGAGAGGCATGCCCAAACATGTCCCCTATAGCTTGCAAACCACCCACATCGCCGATTCAGTAACCCGTCTCTCTCACCGTTATACTATAGTTCTGAACCGAACGGTGGAATGGGACTTTTTATAGCCTACGTATCAAGACTGTTACTGCGATCGAGACAATGAAAGCAGATCTGTGAGATAGATCAGGTGAGGCGCACAACACCATCATCATCCTCATGAAAGCAGAGTTATGAAGGTTTAAAGTCACAGACATTGACAGGCAGATATAAAAATGAACACAAATAAATGAATAACCTATACATACTATACACCAAATGAAAGCCCTGAATGTCTACTTTTAGGAGGAAAACAGTACACATTGATCCCATGAAGTTTGTCAGTAATTGGTTATTGAATGCAGCTTGCGCCCACCAGAGATAACTTTAGAGAAGGCATGGACCTGAACTAAATATTCACAAAATAAGGCCTATATATGTACATACTATATACCGTATCAAACAGAAGACTGTCTGCTTTCATAAGAAAAAAACTAATACTGTAATAATAAAAATAACACCCCTGTGAAGTGAGCGGCGCAACTGTTGCAACGCTCACTTCACAGAGGTGTGATTACATTTACATTTAAATGGTGTGTGTTAGGGTTACATTCCAATAGTGTGTGCACCACAACACAATAGGGCAGTAACCAAAGTCGACTTCTCAACAAGTCAACTTCATTGTCACAAGTCAACTCGCACCAGGAGAAGGCCAGCTCGCTCATGTCCACCGGCTCCCTGGCTATCTGAAACTCTCAGATCTGAACGAACACCTCTAAGGGCAGCCGAAAGAAAGTGGCACAAGACAAAGCTACCAGATGACCTTTCCCACTTTCACTCACTCCTCTCTGCCTTCGCCCTCTCACTAACCACTGCTAAAACCTCTTTCTACCACACCAAAATCCAATCCTGTACTTCTAACCCAAGGAAGCTCTTCTCCACTTTCTCCTCCTTCCTTAAACCCCCTCCCCCCACTCAACCTGCATCCCTCACTGCTGATGTTTTTGTCAACTACTTCGAGAAGAAGGTTGATGATATCAGCAGCTCCTTTCCTCCCCTCCCACATAAAGTGGCATCTGACTCAACCAACACTAACCCCAACATACCATGCATGTCCTCCTTCTCTCCTCTTTCCCCAGACGAGGTTCTACAACTAGTGACATCCTCTAGACCTACCACCTGTCCTCTTGACCCTGTCCCGTCTCCAATCTTCCAGACCATCGCACCTGATCTGCTCCCCTTCATCACCTCCATCATCAACACCTCAGTAACCTCAGACTGCGTCCCATCTGCCCTCAAGTCAGCCAGAGTAACACCACTCCTCAAGAAACCAACTCTTGACCCCTCAGATGTCAAGAACTACAGACCGGTATCACTCCTTTCATTTATTTCTAAAACCATTGAACGTGTTGTCTCCAACCAGCTCTCTCTCCATCTCTCACAGAACAACCTGCTGGATCCCAACCAGTCCGGATTTAAGAAGGCCCACTCCACAGAAACTGCCCTGCTGGCAGTCACAGAAGCACTACATGCTGCCCAAGCTGCTTCCCACTCTGCAGTACTGATCCTCCTAGACCTATCGGCAGCATTTGACACAGTGAACCACCAGCTCACCGACCGGACCTACCAGGTTTCCTGGAAAGGTCTGTTATCATCCCCCCGAACCCTCCAAACTGGGGTCCCACAGGGATCTGTACTTGGTCCCCTCCTTTTCTCACTGTACACTAAATCCCTTGGCACTATCATCTCTGCTCACAATATATCCTACGCCAGTTTAGGCACAGGGATATATCCAAAGGAGCCACAGACACGGGAGGAAACGGTAGCGAACGTTTAATGGTAAACATACAGATACAGGAGGAAATGACGGTACCCGATAGATCCGGTCCCCTGGGACTCAGGTGCCTATATACCGTTGCCATGACACTGTTGCCATGATACTACATAACCCATTCCTGGCGCCACCCTTTTTCCTTTTTTTTTTTCTTTTTTGAATGCGCACCCCACACACTGTGCATACACCCCACAAAATACACATTCAGAAAAAGAGCTGAAGTATCTCTGGTTTGCGGCATTCACGCCCTGATCGGCGAGGCCCCGCAGCTGGGCCACACGCCGGTTCGACCGCCTCCTCAGGCCTCACCCCGGGCCCGGGTGACTCAGGAGGAGACACCGTCTCCTCCGTCCGCTCTGCAACGTCCGGTATGTCCCTACGGGGATACAGAGGTGACAACGGAGGCTCCGAAATAGCTGGCGGTGTATCGGGGCCTTGTAGGAACGACTCCTCTGGATCCTCATCGGATGACAGGGCCGTGTCCACTGGGCCTGTGACTGCAGGGCCCACCACCTTGTAGCAATCACTCACTCTGACTCTGTACGAGGTCCGACGCAGTTGGTTGCCCGTGAACTTCTGGATGTTGCACCACGCTCCATCAGTGCTGACAACCAGGTATCTGTCACAGGCTCTCGATTTGTTCCGATCTCCATATAGGTACACAAGGTCTCCCGGCTGGAGAGATACAGGCGGAGCTACTCGACCAGACGGTGTCTTTGCTCTCATGCTGTACGGGTGGTTGGCAACACGCTGTGACTGCTGCTCTCTAATGAGAGCCTGGTCGTCGACAGGTAACTGCTGATGGGAAAACTGATCCCGCTGATATAACATCTCACAGGCAGCCAACCCACGTGACCTGACACGGCTGTTCAAGCGGGCTGTGGAGACAGAGAGCAGCAGAGGGGTAACGACTTTGCAATTTGGCTCCATGCGCAAGATCTCCCCTTGCAGTTCTTGAATAGCCTTCTCAGCCACCGGATTCTTGTTGACGTTCTTGACCCTGCCCACCTCCACGACCAGCCTGTGTTTCGCGAGCACCTCATCTCCTTCCAACGCAGCGAATCCTGGTGCTGGGTCAGTTCTGACCACTGCAAAGGGCCCATCGAGTGGACACACACCTACACACAGGCGAAGTAAAGCGTCTCTGAGTGTCTCTGCGTGAATGACGTTACGCACTCTCGAACGACGAGAATGAACTGACGTTCCCGTCTGAACACATCGGCTGCAAAGGCTGCCCCAACGACCTCGGGAGGGTCACTCGTTGACTGGTCCTGCATGACTGCGGGGGCTTTTCTCAAGGATGCACACTGGTGGCATCCATCAGCGACGCGTTGAACAGACGCATCCATGTCCAAGGCATAGAAGTACCGCTGTACGACTGTTCTCAACTGGTGGGTGGACGGGTGGTCAAGTTTGATGTGAAGAGAAGTGAGTAGGCCATCCAGGGCAGATGTAAACGGCATCTTCTGGGCTCCTCTCATAATGTCCCCCGTGCTGACCTGGCGCACAACAGACTCAGCAGCCACCTGAACGAATGTGCATATCTGACATGTCGGGCTATCACACTCCGGTGCATTGCGGCTAGCAAAGTCAGATGGTAAGATGGATGCACCTGCCACATGCCGGACGAGCACCTGGTATCGGCTGGCTGTCGACAGGAACGAAGTAACACGAGGGCTTGCTGAGAACTCTCCCTTACACAGTTTCTCGAATGCCTGGACACATGGTTTGCTGTCTGTCAGCACGCACGTCTTCTGAGACGACTGAATGATGTAGGGAGCGAAGTGCTTCACTGCTGCTGCTATGGACAAAGCCTCAACCTCACAGGGCAGCCATGTCGACTGATTTTTGCGCAACTTGGCGCTAAAGTATCCTGCGATTTTCACGGTGTCCTTACAGGTGATGTACAGCGTCGCAGCCAGACCCGGATCCCTGACCGCGCCGTCCGTGACAATCCATAGCTGGTCAGCCGGTCGTGGCAATATGACGGCATGGTTCGAAGATAAGGCTTTCTGGGACTTGCTGAAAGCGCATAGCAGCTCGTCTGACCACTGGATCACGTCTTTTGACTCTCTACCAGCGATCGCGTCATCCAGTGGGGCGAGTGTGGTGGCACAGTTTTTAAGTACGCGAGCCAACACCTTGTACGCCCCAATGAATGAACGCATTTCAGTCACAGTCTTTCGGGGCGGGCACGCGGCTAGTGCAGACACACGGTGGGGTGTGGCTTGGATGGTACCTTGGCGCCACACCCAACCTAGAATGGAAGTCTGTATGGGCGCTACGGTGGTCTTGGTGGCGGACAGTTTCAATCCGCAATGCTGTAGGGCTGACAGCACCCTCCTCCAGACAGCTAACAGTTCATCAAGCGTGTCTGCGCCACAGTACATGTCGTCTGCCACTTTAGCTAAGAGGCCCTGCTCAAGAAGGTCTCCGAACACCCTGCATGTCAGCTCCTCCAATGCCGTCTCGGACCCTGGCATGCCCATGGCGCTACGCACATAGACACGAACACCCCTAAACGGTGTAACGACTCCGCAGTACTTCCATGAGTCCTTCGATAAGGGGATTTGGTAAAAGGCTTTGGTGAGGTCGGTGGCAATAATGTACTTCCACTGAGCTATCAACCGTAATGTAGAGTCAACATCGGGCATCAGTGACGGTTGAGGTTTGCTGTACCGGCCAACGTCCGCAAATGCAGTGACGAGGCGAGAGCCACCTCCAGACTTCTTAACCAGAAAGGAAGGGTTGACATACTCCACTGCAGCGCCAATATCCTCAGGCTTTCTGAAGACACCCATCTGCTCCAACGTGTCAAACTGAGCCTGGAGCTCCTGTAGCTGATTCCTGGAATACTGTGGGACCCTGCCCTTCCGCTGTGGGGGTTGTACAGGGGTTGTCCCATGTTCACTTTGGCTTGAAACGGTCCCACTGCACCATTGTATCCTTTGAACTGTGGGTCAAACACGTCATCATACTCCGTGTGCAGTGCACAAAACTTGTCTCTAATGACAGGAGGCATGATGTTGTCTGGGTCCAATGCCACACCATCAGAAAAGGGGGCAGACCTGGACCCCGGGCCAGGCTTGCTCGGCTCGGCTATAGGTGGCGCATCTTCACATGACGGAGCAAATGTAGCTCTGACACGGCATACATGGTCGTGTCTCTGGATCAGCTGTGGTTCCCTGGTGAAGTTAGGGACCCGAATCTTCCCTGCCACGCCTTGCAGCAACCCTGGGGCAAGCCATTGGTGTTCATGTGGCTCAACGGCCAACTCGCCATCCACGTCACACAGGTCGGCTGGCAAATCTAGCTCGATGTACTTTCCAGGCCACACTGTGGCCTTGCCTGGTGCGCGGAGTACATGTGCACGCCGCACAGCATGTCTGTCACTCTTGTGCTGCGCGCCGTAGTAGTAGGTCTTCTCCCCCACGCACACCTGACGTTTGGCCGGCCTAATCGAGATGTCGTTCCTCACCATGAACGGGATCCCGGCCAAGATGTCTGAATCCAGGTTCTCCACGACGAGGCCTTCAAAGTAGAGGTTGTGGCCGTCCCTCTGAAAGCACGTTCTTATCTCCCCCAATACCTTCAAAGGGGAGGAGCCATCGGCCTGATGGGCCGACTGTGTGGTCTTTGTTATGGTCACGCCCAGTCTCGTGGCGCATGCTGCCTTCATCATGTTTCCTGTCGCGCCGCTGTCAATCGTGAGTCTTACAGCTAGATGGCCATGGAACGTGTCGAGATATGGTGATGACTTGATGTCCACACGCTGAACTACACTGGCTGCAGTCATCTCTTCACCCGTGAAGTTGTCTGATTCTTCTTCAGACTCGCTATGCTCACCCGTGACCTGCCGTGTCTTTACCATGAACTTTTTGTCCTCTGGGGGCAGGAATGGGCATTTACTCAGAAAATGTTCATCAGGTCTTCTGGCCTCCTTGCAAAGGGGGCACACCCTCCTCCTCGGCACATAGTTTGTCTGTTTTGGCTTGGGAAATCTAGAGCTAGGAAATCTAGAACTAGACCTGGAAAATCCAGCAACGGCTGTGCGCATAACCCTTGCATCCACTGATGCCTGTAGCTCATCTAACAGGGAATCAAGGGCCTGTGAAATCTCTGGCTTAATGGATGCGAGCGTGCGTGATCGTAGCTCTGTGCCATATCGCTGCTTCACCAGCCTGGGTAACTCCTCATGCAGTAGGCGGAGCCACGTGAGCACAATAAAGTTCTCAAGTGATGGTGACAGTTCCTCATCTTCTCTCACAGCCTCTCCCATGTGACTGATACCAGAGTCTTTGTGCAACAAATTGTCCTCCATAAATGCCATTAAGCACTGGAATAAGTCTTCTGGTCTCTCATTGGGTTCCAATTTAATAGCAGCAAAGTCAATGAAATGTGCTCCTGTGCACTGAAATCCATAGTGCTGGCGGATAGCTTGCTATATATTGTCAATACATGTGGAATTTTTCACGAAGCTTTGACGTGAAATTACAGGGCAGTAATTGGCTATTTGCCCCAACATCAATTCCAACATGCTCACTTTTTGTTCCTTTGTGCGGCGCTGCGCGCGGGCTACGTCATCCTCGTCGTCAGTGAAGCCTCTGTGTGGTGACGCTCTAGTCTTTTTCTCCCACACTGCGCCGTCAACAAGGAACGGAGCGAACTCGCTGTCAAGTAACAGCGTATACAGGAGATTCTGTCGCCAGTTCTCAAACGAGTTCACGTTCTCTATCTTTGTCAAGCACCATTGTTTAGGCGCTCTGTGTGACGTCGCCATAATGATCCTCTCGCGTTCCGACGGTAGAAGTATATCCACAGTGCGGCTGTCTCTTTGCTTGGTATACGATCCTCTTTAGGTGCGAGACGTAAGTCTGATCGCCGCTGCCACCACGCCAGTTTAGGCACAGGGATATATCCAAAGGAGCCACAGACACGGGAGGAAACGGTAGCGAACGTTTAATGGTAAACATACAGATACAGGAGGAAATGACGGTACCCGATAGATCCGGTCCCCTGGGACTCAGGTGCCTATATACCGTTGCCATGACACTGTTGCCATGACACTACATAACCCATTCCTGGCGCTATCACTGCTACGCCGATGACACACAACTGTTTCTATCCTTCCCCCCCTCTGCCACTCAGGTGGAAGAGCGTATCACCGCATGCCTGGCTGACATCTCACAGTGGATGTCCTCCAACCACCTAAAACTGAACCCAGACAAGACTGAGCTTCTCTTCTTCCCAGCTAAGTCCTGCCCTATGCGGGAACTAACTATTTCCGTAGACAACGCCCTGGTAACGTCTGTCCCAACAGCCAGGAATCTTGGTGTTGTCCTGGACAGTCAGCTCTCGTTCAAAACTCACATCACAGCTGTCACTCGATCCTGTAGGTTCACACTCTATAACATACGACGAATTAGACCGTTCCTCACCCAGGAATCAGCCCAGCTCCTAATCCAGACAACAGTCTTGTCAAAACTCGACTATTGTAACTCCCTCCTTACTGGCCTACCAGCATGTGCACTTAAGCCTCTCCAGCTGATCCAAAATGCCGCAGCTCGCTTGGTCTTCAACCAGCCAAAATTCTCACATGTCTCCCCCCTGCTCCGCTCCCTCCACTGGCTCCCGGTCGCTGCCCGCACAGAATACAAAACTCTGATGCTGGCATTCAAAGCAACCAAAGGTATGGCTCCCCCATATCTTGCAAGTATGATCGAACCCTACAAACCCTCCCGCTCACTCAGATCAGCCAACGCAGGGAAGCTGGAAGTACCCTCACTAAAAACGCCGGGACAACGCTCCACACGTCCCAAACTCTTCTCCCTTCTGGCTCCAAAACTGTGGAATGCACTTCCCATTGCAGTCAGAACTGCAGCATCACTCCCAATCTTCCGCCGTAGTTTGAAAACCCACCTTTTCAGACTCCATCATGGCCCATAGCACTTACCCCACCCCCTTAGATAGCAATTCTGTAGACTTAGATAGCATTTGATACAGACTTATAGCATGTTATGTAAACAGCATAAGTGCATTGTATGTAGTCATAGCACGTCATAGTACATAATGTATATCATAGTAGTATAGCTGTATAGCTTATATGTATAGTTTCATTATATATATTCCACTGTTACTTTCTTAGCTTACGCATGTTTCATGATAAATGTTTTTATGTGATGTATTCCCCATGCTTTTTGTTCTTGCTTAATGTAAGTCGCTCTGGTTTAAGAGCGTCTGCTAAATGCCTAAATTGTAAATTGTAAATTGAAGTCGAACAAATAATTAAACTAGAAAAAGTGGCCCTCGGGGCACAGGTCTCCACTAAGCCAGGTCAGGTTTTAGCAACCTGGTGGCGCTATAACAGGCCAATGTGAAAAGGATATCATCCTCAGCCTAGCAAGAAAGTGTGTGAAAGATTTCACATAAATTGCACGATGCGTTCATGATTTGAGGCTTTTTGTTCAAAACGGGCCAATCTTGAAAACTAATTATAGCCAATTAGGATGGAATATAAAATATCGGTCAGATCCCTCTTGAACACACAGATATAGAGATACTGTGTAACGATTCGGAGACTTTTGGACAGAATGAGGAGTAATATAAAAAAAATAGTTTTACAAAAGTCGGCCTCCTGGTGGATGTGAAAAATGTAGATCAAAGGTTTGGCCTCTAGGGAGTGTGCATAAGCAGATCGGTGCAGTTATAGGTAAAGAATGTGAAAAGCTGCCTCATGGTGGCGCCATTATAGGCAGTTCTGTGGGGCAGAGGTTCATCATTGGCATCCAGGGAGTGTGCATACAAAGTTTGGCATCCACCGGGTTAACGGTGTCAGAGATTAGCTGGTAACGGACGGACGGATGGACACACACGTATGGAGTGCAAAACATACTCTCTCCCCATGCCTTTGGCCTGGTGGAGACAAAACTCAGATTGACTAAGATGTACGTGTTAAAATTACAGTGGACAGAGTACAAATCCTGCTCATTTACAAACTATGTTTGCACCTTTGACAACCTGCAGCTTGAAAAGGCCTTCAGCTCATCTCTGAACTCGGTAGAATCTGCACCTGGCTCGCTGATAACAAAAACTACCATTACACCTGGGAAAAACTGAATCTTTGGATCAAATAGTAAGCTAAAAAAGGCAGATGGCTTCTTGGTTAGAGTGGGTGACAATAATATCATCCTGGAGGCAAAAAAAACTCAAAGAACAATTCCTATACAAGATCTCCTCACTCTCACTGGTCAAAAAAAACACCATGAAGACCCTAACAGGAGTTTTCGTAAAAGGTTTCTTTAATCCTTTAGCGCCATCTAGTGTTAGCATGCTCACACTGCAGAGGTTCCGCCCGTCTGCTCCCACTCTACGGAGCTTGTTTCCTTTCCGGGTGAAACAGGAAGGTGGGGGCCTCTGTGAGGACCACAACACCACTCACATTAGCTCACAGCCTTTAGCTAGCAGTACAAGCAGCTACATTTTATCAGCGATGCAATACAAACTCAAAAATCACATTTATAACAGACTGATTGATTGAAGTGGAAATGGAAGCTATCGTTCTCACGACAATACAACATTAACATTTTTGTAAAAACAAATCTTGTCTAAAACATAATCTGCCTAATGATGATGTCACTGGAGGACGGTTTCTGAACTGCCCACAGCCCTATGAGGCACAGACTGAGTAGAAAATAATTGTTGTATATTAAAATACCATACAGGAGAGTAAATGTGCACGGCAGACAGACAACGAGATGATGTTCCTTGATGTTTATTTCAGAGTACACAGCACAGCAAACAGCATAGGTCCGACGGCCTTATGCCGTCGGGGAGCATGCCCAGTTACATGGTAGAGAGTGGGGGAACAAACCGGCCCAGATCTTTCTTTGTCTGGCATTATATCTATCGTGTGTTCATGTGTTCATATGGCTCTCGGCCTATCAGGATGGTCCACGATCTGACCACCGCCTTGGCTCTCAACCCCTAACAATGACCCCCAGAGGCGGAAAGTTCTTATAACGGCAGGGGGTTCATGCAGCCACTCCCCCCCCCCCCCCCCCCCAGCGGTGGAAAAAAACGTTTTTTTTTCGGTTGGTACGTTATTTACAGTTTGTTAATGAACACAGTGTTTCAGTTCACAACGAAGAACACATTAAATTGTTTCAGCAACATTTCAACATGATCAATGATAAACAGTGGGTTCAGTCGCGCCTTTGCCAAAATGCCAGGGGGTTCAGTCGCGCCTCTGAACCCACGGAGTTTCCGCCACTGATGACCCCAGTTACTGATTACCCATGGGCCTTTGTCTTGGCTTTCTGTTCTGTGCCAAACCCTGATCATGGTTCACTATTATCAGGTCTTATGTGTCCATGTGCATGCGTGTATGTGCACATGACATTTAGTGATGTCCAGGCATCAGCTGGTCTGTGTCTTACAAATTACACCACACGTATTCGCCATTTTTTACTATTTTGAAAAACATTTAATAATAGTTCACTAGCCGATCTACATCTACCACGTTAGCCCATAGTGAGGGGAAAAGGGGGCCAGTTTTGAAATGCAGCCGTGCGTAGGTGCTCTTAAAACAAGTTACAATATTATTACTGCTGATAGTATTAACTACTGCTTGTTTATAACAAGTTACAATATTATTACTGCTGCTAGTATTAACTACTGCTTGTTTATTATAACATGTTACAATATTATTACTGCTGCTAGTATTAAGTACTGCTTGTTTAGGATAATTTATAACAAACAGATATGAGAGAAATAGTCGTCGTGTTGTTCCATGTTAAAAGACGAGTCAATAATATAAAAGATAAATGTAGTAAAAACAAGGTGAATCAGTTGATCTTACCTGCTGTGTTTCAGGGTTGAGCTGCTTAACGACCACACTGTTTTCAAACCGTTTACTATTGGAATTATTATTATTATTATTAAAGTGATTTCTAACGACACTGCTAAGAGGCTAACCGCTAGGTGTGTGAACGGACTAGTGAACGCACATAGGGCTACTGTGCAATGGCTGTGCGCATGCGCACTAGTCCTGCTGCTGCCGAGCCATATTAGAAGTGAGACAGAGTTACGACAACTCTGTCCACGTCACGGGGCTTCAGTCCAATGGCGGCTCTTCTACATAGACTTCTATTGAAAAGGGACATCCGGGAGTTTACGGAATGCATTGGAGTCCATGGGCTCGCGCGAGAACATGAACCACGTGACCAGGCTTTTTCTGCCCCCTCAATGTCGTAACTCTCTGTGTGGCTCTGCCCTGCTGGAGCCTGGAGCGTGCATGGTGCACGTACCATGAACGGTCACTAGGGGGAGCCATAGAACAGCTATAGAGCTGAAAACTCTCCCATAGAGATAATTTATATCAATTATTCTAATTATTCTAAGCCTATAGAATCAATCCATCAGGATCCTCGTGAGTCATGACCATAACACCTCTGATTCTGTGAGAAAAAAAACAAAACAACAAGATTGCATATTTAATTATATGATTTACTACATTTAATAAATGCTCTTTGTTTAGCGTCTTTCATTTTCATTTATTCACAGAATCAGAGGTTTTATGGTCATGATTCACCAGGATCCTGGAAGGCTCGATTCTGGGCTTAAAATAATTTATATAAATATTTGAATACATTTAAGTATATTTTTTAAAATAAATGTATAAATATTTTTGGGGAGAAAACCACGCCCACTTCTATGTTCTATAGACTGACACCACGGCGCGTATTCAGGTTGGAGTCACCACCCCCAGGGTTGCTCTCGTTCACTGCAATGCAATTTGCGGCATTTCCAAAACAATATTGCGCAGAGTAGCAATTATCAAACGTATTTGCAATGCCATACGTTGAAAGATCTGTTGCCCGTGGACAAGGCACGTTACCTTCCGCAAGTTAGATATTATCGGCATATGTTTGTCCGTATGTGATTAAGGATTGGACCAAGTTGCATTGGCAGCCATAGAAAATTCTTACCCCGGGCTAAAACCGGATGTGACATTTGTGGGCGTTCCTGTCTAGCGTGGTGTCAGTCAGTGTTATTATTATTATTATTATTCTTTGTATTATATAAAAAGGTGGGCAAACTCAACTCAGTCTATACTGTGATGACATCAAAGTATATCTTACACACACACACACACACATACTTTTTTTTTACTTTTTAAGTTATACTGAGTATCAATTGTTGTGTTATTTAGGTTATATGATTTATTTTTGTTAAATTAGATTAACCTTATAAATCCCCACAGGGTTTTCTAAATCTCACCCTACAGTATGTTGTTCCAAATGTGTGAAAAAAAGGGGAAAAAAATCCTATCCATCATAGGAATTGTATTATAGCGAATACATTACACCAATATTCCCTTTATTCTAACTCCAGCGAATCCATCTCTTTCCATTCTTCTGTATCCTGCCAGTTGGCCTACAGAAGTATACAGATTTCTTGATTAATTGAAAATGGAGGACCCTGATGTAAACACGTCTTGGTTTACAACACTGATGATGTGTCCAAGTTCATGATGTTTCATTAACTGAATAACTCTGGGAGTTGTAGTACCAGTGACAACCAGCAACAGACTGAAGAAATCTGGGAGTTGTTTTTCAAAACTTCCAAAGTATTTTATCTAGGGATGGACAATATTTTATCAAATTGGTATGGGTCGATGTTGGCCTTAAAATGCAATATTGGTATTAGCCGATATTTTTTTAATTAAAATACTACATTGAAGCTGTTTATATTTGGATATGGGCTAACATTTCAATAACTGTGAATCTGTGAAGTATTTGGAATAAAATTCACATTTTCCCAAAATGTCAGTTTGTCATCTCCCTCTTCACATTAAATAGATCCCTTGATCTTTTGTGGCCAGATCTTTTGTGGCCAGTCATTTCCTGGGGTCTAGTAGGACTATAGAAAACCATAATTAAGAAATCGCTGTACAATTTGTTAAAACAAATACATTCACCAACTTGTTCGAATTCCCCCGCCCCTGCCACAAATAGCTAAAATTGTTAAAATGAAAGAAAGCAGCAAATAAAAAATATATAACAATCATCTTTTACTTTTTTTAATAACCTAAAACATGAACCGTAGTTGAAAAACAACCAAAGTTGTCCTTTAAGGGTTTACCATGAGGAGAAAAACAAAAGATCAGGAGAATGGAGGCCTCTATTGACAGGATTGATTGAATAGTTTATTAGACATGAATGTAAAACAGCAACAGAGTTCAGTCAAACACTGATTCCAACAAAAATCACACTTGTGTGAAGTGAGGGGTGCTCTTATCACATCATACATCACATTCCATGCTCAGCCAATCAAATCAATTTTATCCTCAATATGTACATCAGCCAATCAAATCATCGCTATGGGATGATGATCAGCCAATCAAATCACCGTTTGTGTTCACACAAAGACAAAGCCCAATAGGAGGAGATAGCGCCCCTCAACAATAATTCAATATCATCAAAAACAAAATATATCATTACAGGAAATAATAAAACCCTAAATGTACAGAGTGGGAGAAAGGTGCAAATGCAGTTTCCGTCTCTCTGTCAGGGAGGACCATCCAACCTTGTTATAAGATACATTGGGTACCATAGCTATCACCCGTAATAAATCTAATCGATGAGTGATAAACAGAGTCTAGGGATTTAAGAGTGGATGCCGCTGCATGTCTATAGATTATGTCTACCATACCCACTCCACACTCCTTCTCCTCATTCATTGACATCTCACCCTCTGAGCTGTCAACTGTTATTGCAGGCATGAAATCCTCAACCTGGTCCCTGTACCCCCTCCCCACCTACCTCCTCAAGGACTGTCTCCCCACTCTCTCACCACTCATCACCAGAACAATAAAATCCTCCCTTTCCTCTGGCTTCGTTCCCTCTTCCCTAAAACTCCATTACACCAATCCTAGGGTTACACAGCACTGAAACTGCCCTCCTCAGAGTCACCAACGATCTCCTGCTATCTGCTGACACCGGTTCACTCAATATCCTCATCCTCCTTGACCTCAGTGCCGCCTTCGACACCATTCACCACTCCATACTCATCTCACGCCTCAAATCCACCCTTGGAATCACTGACACTGCCATCTCCTGGTTCCAATCATATCTCACTGACAGACAGCATTTTATTTCCATCAACAACTGCCAATCACTCACGTCACCTGTCACCCACGGCGTCCCCCAAGGTTCAGTACTTTGTCCCCTCCTCTTCATCCTGTACATGCTCTCCCTTGGCCAGATACTCCGCACTCATGGTCTCCGCTTCCACTGTTATGCCGATGACACTCAACTGTATCTCCCCGCTAAAACCATCACCGCCATCACCCACTCCACCCTCACCTCCTGCCTGACTGACATCAAAACATGGATGCAAACAAACTTTCTAAAACTCAACTGCAATACATCTGAAATCCTCATCATTGGCCCTGACTCACTCACCCGCTCCTCCCATGACTGCTCCCTCACCATTGATGGCTCCACTGTCACCCCCTCCACCCGAGTCCGCAACATTGGTGTCATCCTTGACCCCACCCTCTCCTTCCAGCCCCATGTCAACCAGATCACCAAAACCACCTTTTTCCACCTCTGTAACATTTCCCGCTTTCGTCCCATGCTATCCCACACTGCCGCTGAAACACTCATTCATGCCTTCATCACATCCAGACTCGACTACTGCAATAGCCTCCTGCATGGTGTCACCACCAAGGTTCTCAAAAAACTACAATATGTTAAAAATTCCGCCACCCGCCTGCTCACCAGAACCAGATCCAGGGACCACATCACACCCATCCTCCGTGAACTCCACTGGCTCCCAGTCAAGTCCAGAAATGAATTCAAAATACTCACCATCACCTACAAAACCCTCAACAACCAGGCCCCCCTCTAGCTCTCTGAACTCATCAACCGCCATGTCCCCTCCCACTCCCTCAGCTCAAGCGCTGGCAACGAACTTGAACCCCACACATCCAACAAACGAACATGGGGAGACAGGGCCTTCGCAGTGGCTGCCCCTTCTCTTTGTAACTCACTCCCAACTCACATCAAAGCTGCCCCCACCTTCGAAATGTTCAAAAGCACACTCAAAACCCACCTTTTCAAACTGGCTTTCCCTACATAAACCCCCCCCCCCCCCCCCCCCCCAACACACACACACACACACACACCATTCTTGTTTGAATGAATGAATGAATTTTATTTATATAGCACCTTTCCAAACATAAAGTTACAAAGTGCTTTACAGGTTAAAAACAACAATAGCAAACAACATCAAGAACAACAGAAATAACAAAGCATAGAAACATAACAACAAACAGCTTGAAATGCTAAATAAATATATACGTACACATATACATGTATACATATACAAACACACATGCCTGCATACACAAATAAAACTGAAATTAAGAAAAGCATTTGATATACAGGTGTGTTTTTAAAAGATGTTTAAAAGCGGGCACAGTCTCGGCTTGCCTGAGAGCCAAGGGGAGGGCATTCCAGAGCGATGGTGCGCGTGCCGCAAAAGCCCGGCCACCACGGGTGACAAGGTGAGTTCTGGGTGGGACAAGAAGGGCACCGTTAGCAGATCTGAGTCTGCGCACCGGCCTGTGGGGTGTTAGCATGTCTGTGATGTAGCTGGGGGCTAGTCCATGTAGGGCTTTGAAGGTGATTAAAAGGATTTTGAAGTCGATTCTGAAACTTACAGGGAGCCAATGTAGGGTAGCCAGGATTGGTGTGATATGCTCACGTTTTCTTGTGTTTGTGAGTAGCCGTGCTGCGGAGTTCTGCACCATTTGGAGGCGTGCTATATTTTTTTTGCTCATGCCGGAATAGACAGAGTTGCAATAATCTAATCGTGAGGATATGAAAGAGTGAATGACGGTCTCTAGGTCTGCATGTGATAGAAATGATTTAATTTTAGCAATGTTCCTAATCTGGTAACAGCAGGACTGGACAACTTTGGTGACTTGAGTGTTGAAGGAGATGTCAGGGTCAAAGAAAACACCCAGGTTGCGGGCTGAGTGTGTAATATTTGTGGATAGAGTGCCGAGTTCAGAGTGGAATGGGAGGGTAGACTGTGGTGGGCCGAAAATTATGATTTCTGATTTAGAGTCATTTAGTTTGAGGAAATTTTGTGACATCCACTTTTTTATGTCAGAGAGACATGCCAGTAGCCGTTGTACATTACCTGTGGTACCAGGTTTTAGTGGGATGTACAGTTGTGTATCATCGGCATAGCTGTGGAAATTTATATTATGGCTCCTAATGATGTTGCCAATTGGCAACATATAAATAGTGAAGAGCAAGGGACCCAGGATCGATCCCTGTGGCACGCCACATTTAAAAGGCGATTGAGAGGATGAGGCCTCCCCAATAGTTACTGAGAAGCTCCTATCCGTCAGATAGGATCGGAACCACTCTAGTGCAGTGTCTTTTATGCTGACCAGGTTTCTGAGGCGTTCAATTAAAATGTCATGGTCAACGGTGTCAAATGCACAGCTAAGGTCTAAAATAAATAAAATTGAACAGTCACCAGAATCTGCGTTTAAAAGAAGATCGTTGGTAACTTTTAAAAGCGCAGTTTCTGTGCTATGTAAAGCCCTAAAACCTGACTGAAATGTTTCAAATGTGGAATTAAAATTCATAAAAGTAATTAGTTGGTTGGACACAGTTTTCTCTAAAATCTTTGATAAAAATGGTAATTTGGAGATGGGCCTAAAATTGCTTAAAACTAGGGGGTCCAATGACGTTTTTTTTAAAAGAGGTTGGACTAGGGCATTTTTAAAATTAGTTGGAAATATGCCAGTAGACAGGGAGCAGTTGATAATAGAGATAATATTTGGGGCAACTGTCAGCAGGTTCTCTTTAAAAAAAGTGGTGGGAATCTTATCTAGGGGGCATGATGATGATTTCATGTGGGTGACAGTTTTAATGAGTGTTTCTACAGTGATAGGGTTGAAGGAGGTGAGTTGGGAGGGTGGCACTGGACAGGCACAAGGGGCCGACTGTACCGCAGGCAACTGCTGTCTAATTCCCTCTATTTTGGCCACAAAGTGTTGGAGGAACGCTTCACACATTTCTGAGGAGGCTTCTAGGGATTGACTGGCGGGAGGGTTAATGACTGATTGAATGGCTTGAAACATTATCCGGGAGTTATGCGAGTGGGAGGCAATTAACTTGGAGAAGTACTCACTTCTGGCAGTCTTCACGGCTAATTGATAATTGAGCATCAGCTCTCTGAGGTTATCGTGAGAGGACACTAACTTGTCTTTTTTCCATTTTCGTTCCGCCTTTCTACAACGTTTTTAATGTCCCTGGTCTGTTCATTTTCCCAGGTAATTGACTTACGCTTTACGTGCTTGATTTTGAACGGAGCAATGGAGTCAAGGATATGAGTACAGGTGCTGTTAAAATCCTTAACTAAAACATTTACAGAAAGCTGGACAGTAGGTGGGGAGGAGGAGGTGATAACAGGAAAAGCCTGTTGGAAGAGGTAGTTTGAGTTGGGTTTAAAAGAGCGGGTGCGGTAGGACCTAGGTGGCATAGGAGTTGGAGCAGGGAACAGAGACTGGAAGAGGATGGCTTTGTGATCAGAGGGGGGGAAATTTGCTACATTTAGGTTGTGTAGAGGGAGACCATGGGACAAAACGAGATCAAGAGTATGACCTTTTGAGTGAGTGGGCCCCGTAACATGCTGTACCAAATTAAAAGATTCATAAAGTGTAATAAAATCAGCGGCAAAGGCAGATGACGGACAGCACACATGTATGTTAAAATCACCTAAGATCTCTTTTGATTGTTTTCTAGTTTTTAACCTTTTAAACCTTTTAAATAGTTTTCAAATAAACGTTTTCTGTACTTATTTCTGTAAAGCGACTTTGGGTACCCAGAAAAGCGCTATATAAATCGTATATATTATTATTATTATAATCCAATACAGACAGGAACACATAGTGGAAACTTTTTTTTTTTTTACCCCATGGTGTGAATGCAATGGTGTTTTAGCTAGTGACCAGAGTTATTTAGTTAGTTATTAGGTCACACCGTTTGGAGTGGATATTTTGTTATTGTCCTGTGAGAACTGTGGGCACGAAGGTGGTTCTTCAGATCACATAAATTGTTGAAACTCTTGTCACAATGTTTACAGTGAAAATATCTTTTTCCAGTGTGGACATGCTGGTGTTTCTTCAGTTCATCTGACCGTCTGAAGCTCTTGTCACAATGTTTACATTAGAAAGATTTTTCTCCATGGTGGACACGAAGGTGTCTCTTCAGATCCCTTGAACTATTGAAACTCTTGTCACAATGTTTACATTGGAAAGGTTTTTCTCCAGTATGGACACGAAGGTGTGTCTTTAGGGAACATGATTGACTGAACCTCTTGTCACAATGTTTACATTGGAAAGGTTTTTCTCCTGTATGGATAAGCTGGTGTTTCTTCAGATCATCTGACCAATGAAGCTCTTGTCACAATGTTTACATTGGAAAGGCTTTTTTTCCAGTGTGGACACGATGGTGTCTCTTCAGATCACTTGATTGACTGAAACTCTTGTCACAATGTTTACATTGGAAAAGTTTTTCTCCAGTGTGGACATGCTGGTGTTTCTTTAGATTACCTGACTGACTGAAACTCTTGTCACAATGTTTACACTGGAAAGGTTTTTCTCCTGTATGGATAAGCTGGTGTTTCTTCAGATCATCTGACCAACTGAAGCTCTTGTCACAATGTTTACATTGGAAAGGTTTTTTTCCAGTGTGGACACGATGGTGTCTCTTCAGATCACTTGATTGACTGAAACTCTTGTCACAATGTTTACATTGGAAAAGTTTTTCTCCAGTGTGGACATGCTGGTGTTTCTTTAGATTACCTGACTGACTGAAACTCTTGTCACAATGTTTACATTGGAAAGGTTTTTCTCCAGTGTGGACATACTGGTGTATGTTCATGTCATCTGAACGACTGAAACTCTCTTCACAATGTTTACATTGGAAAGGTTTTTCTCCTGTATGGATAAGCTGGTGTTTCTTCAGATAATTTGACCACCTGAAGCTCTTGTCACAATGTTTACATTGGAAAGGCTTTTCTCCAGTGTGGACACGAAGGTGTCTCTTCAGATCACTTGATTGACTGAAACTCTTGTCACAATGTTTACATTGGAAAAGTTTTTCTCCAGTGTGGACATGCTGGTGTTTCTTTAGATTACCTGACTGACTGAAACTCTTGTCACAATGTTTACATTGGAAAGGTTTTTCTCCAGTGTGGACATACTGGTGTATGTTCATGTCATCTGAACGACTGAAACTCTCTTCACAATGTTTACATTGGAAAGGTTTTTGTCCTGTATGGATAAGCTGGTGTTTCTTCAGATAATTTGACCAACTGAAGCTCTTGTCACAATGTTTACATTGGAAAGGCTTTTCTCCAGTGTGGACACGAAGGTGTCTCTTCAGATCACTTGATTGACTGAAACTCTTGTCACAATGTTTACATTGGAAAGGTTTTTCTCCAGTGTGGACACGAAGGTGTGTCTTCAGGTGAGATGACCGACTGAAACTCTTGTCACAATGTTTACAGTTAAAAGGTTTTTCTCCAGTTTTGACACACTGGTGCTTCTTCAGGGAACCTGAGTCACTGAAACTCCTGTCACGCCGTTCGTCATCGTCTTCACTGGTCTTTTCCCAATCATCACTGTCTTCAGTGACTTCAGTGTCAGATTCAAGTTCAACTTCAACCTCAGAGCAGTGGGAAGATATGTCTTCTTCATCATAATTTTCATCATCACCTTTCACTGCTAGTAATGTCAACGTTGACCCAACATGTTCCTCTGGTCTTTGAAGTAGTTCCTCCTGTTCATCTTTAAGCTCCTCCTGTTCCTCTTTAAGCTCCTCCTCTTCGTCTTTAATGTGTGGAGGCTCTGGTTCCACCTGGAGCAGACTGGGGCTCCCCTCCTGTTCAGGAGAAACCTCCTCCTTACACACAACCATGTGCAGGATGTCTAGGAGCAGAAACACAATGTAAATCCATTCTTCTTCCATGTTCCATGTACAAAATTAGCTATTACCTACCAAGATAAGATTGACTACACAGTTACTAACGACAGGTTATTACTGTCTTGAAAGTTTTAGCAAAATACATTGTTTCTTCAGGAACAATATTTTCTAGTTTGCCATTGTTACTGTCCAGTGAAAATAAGACATTGTGGCAGCCCCACAGAACAGAACATATTAAAGAAAGGAAGAGAACATGAAACTTACTGAGGTGTGGCTGGTCTTCAGCTTCCTGTTTAATAGAAACGTCTTCAGCTTCCTGTTTAATAGAAATGTCTTCAGCTTCCCGTTTAATAGAAACGTCCCTGGCTGAGTCTGGAGAGTTCATCTTCACCTGGGAGTGATGCATCATGGGTATTGTAGTTCTTATGAGTCTGAAGAGTTCGTCTTCACCTGCAGTCTGGACTCCGGTCTGAAATCAAGTGAATAAGGAAGGACTTTAATAACTGGAGATCTATAGTCCAGCAGCCAGGGGTGGGGAGTGGGAAATGTGTTTTTATTGGCCTAAAGTATTGCCTATATACTTAAAAATACTTAATTTAATGAGTCCACTTGCTGACCGGCTGTTGGTATTGAGCAATTTATTTTATAAGGTCTTATATGTGACCATACCATTACCTATATAGGGCAAGATGTCAACATTTAATTATGATTTAACGCTTAGGCCGCCAGCATTTGATAACTTGTGATATAATTCACGCCAGCATTTTTCCCTGTTTAAGTCTTATTTTGAAGAGCAAAAAACCAAGACCGGAAGTTATGATCTTATGTTAGGGTGTGTGACGATGCGTCATCATTCCATGTTTACCGCGGGTGCTGCTAAAACATAATGGAGGCGCATCACAGCGCCGGCTCTAAATCTTGTTTGGACCAAAAATGCCATCTGGGACAAGGAATAGGAGATACAGGCGAATGAAAGAAACAGAATCAAACCCCGGCCCTGCCCTACCCTAACTGGGTTGGACCGAGGCTCGGCCAGACCCTAACAATTACCATACTGTTAACACTTACACCGCTCCCCTAGTGTCCATGTGAAATTACTGCAGGCAGCCAGGCAATATCTGTGAATAAGCGCCAACTACTTCCAGCTCACACAGTCCAATACAACGAGAGGAGGAGCAATACGTTTTACGAGCAGCGGTCGGCATGTCTTAGTTTTCACCACATGCGGTAATATGGCTTGAATGATGCGATCAGAAATCACTATTTAGTTCTGAGCGTTGGGCTGATTGGACTAAAACAACAACTTTGGACTATTTTTTGGAGAAAACAAGCAGCAAAGAAACGACAATGCATTATGACTTGATCAATCAAAAGCACTATAAAATCCCAATGGGCACTCATTGCCAATGAGTGCCCAATTGGTCACATTTGGACAAGTGGCTATTGCCGTTTGTAGCCCAAGGAGTGTTTTTGTGGATGGAAAGGATTCAGAATCCTTGCCTTATATAGGTTGTTAATGGTATGCTCACATATATCTTCCTATTAAAAAAATGCTCATTACCGTCAGCTGGTCAGCAAGTCGGCTCATGAATGCACGCATATAAACAATATTTAACACATAGCTTGCTAAGTGCCTATGAATATGTCATACATCAGCCATGCGTCTGTTGCGAATGGCGTATCTATACGCTTATATCACTTTTTATTGAATACTTTCATTCATCTTTCTATGCGGCCGGACAATATATAAAGTAGCTCCGGTTACGTGATCCGGAAAAAAGAGGGGATCCCCCCCCCTCCTGAAGAGAGAACGGCGGGCCGCTTCCTTTACGTGTAGAAGCCAGGCATCTAAAATGGACGTGCCCATGATCTAGTGTGTGTGAATAGAAGAGAGTCACATTTCACCGAACACCACAACACTTGATTCCCCCTCCCCTCCTCTTTATCCATTGTTTCTCCCGAGGAGGAGGACCTTGCGAGACGGGGGGTCTGTCTCTCGGTCTCTGCCATAAAACCCCACGGCGAATAAGAATAATCTGCACCGGATCAGCATTGCATAACGTCTGCAACACACATGGACGGATGCATGTTTCCTTCTTCATACTATGAACTAACAAACTAATCACAGTATCGAGGGACAAGGGACCGCCATGACAACAGTGGCCACTGGCCGGGTTACAGGTCTTCCGTTGGGGGATGTGTCATCACAGCAGAGCTTGATCGCTCCTGCGGGGGAGCGATGACAAGTGCTTCAAAGAAGATGTCCAGAGAGAGAGGCATGCCCAAACATGTCCCCTATAGCTTGCAAACCACCCACATCGCCGATTCAGTAACCTGTCTCTCTCACCGTTATACTATAGTTCTGAACCGAACGGTGGAATGGGACCTTTTATAGCCTACGTATCAAGACTAGGGATGGCCAAATGGAAAGATTGTATTAACCAGTTACCGCCAGGACTTGCCGGCTAATTAACCGTTAGCCGTTTTGCGCATAAGAAATAGACAAATACACCGTTTACACGCGGCCTGCTGTCAATCAGTGCACTAGTGCGTTGGCTACAGTCTTCTATACGAACACATCACACATGTATCGCGGACCGATCAGGAAGGATTAGGGAGAGAGAGAGAGAGAGAGAGAGAGAGAGAGAGAGAGAAAGAAAGAAAGACGTGTATCTCTCTAACGCGCGCGAGCGAGCGAGAGAGAGAGAGAGAGAGAGGGGGGGGGGGTCCCGTTAGCAACAAGCTAACAGCATACCGGATCCGGTATGTTCGTTCTATGATCCATAAAACAACAGAGCGATCTGCCGTTTAAGGAACCAACGTTTTGTTGCAAGAAGGGCAGATCTGTGGGCGCCGGGCGCGCAATGCTGTGTGTGTGTTCGTCTTTTTTTCTTTTTCCCTCCTGCTTCCATGCACAGTCCACTACATGCAGTTGTTTTGGTGTTTTTGTTTTGGGGGAAGAAAGTCACGGCACATGCGTGGTTGCACTGACAGTAAAGGTGGAAAGAGGGGTTTGGTGCTTTGGCCGCGGTGCGCGCTCTCGGCGCTTCAAAATAAAAATAAAATATTTTTATCGGTGAACCATTAGCCGTTAGTGTTGTCGGTAAACAAATTTATAAACGGCTAACGGCTATCGGTTGGACACCCCTAATCAAGACTGTTACTGCGATCGAGACAATGAAAGCAGATCTGTGAGATAGATCAGGCGAGGCGCGCAACACCATCATCATCCTCATGAAAGCAGAGTTATGAATTTGGTTTAAAGTCACAGACATTGACAGGCAGATATGAAAATGAACACAAATGAATTAATAACCTATACATATATACACCAAATGAAAGCCCTGAATGTCTACTTTTAGGAGGAAAACAGTACACATTGATCCCATGTAGTTTGTCAGTAATTGGTTATTGAATGCAGCTTGCGCCCACCAGAGATAACTTTAGAGAAGGCATGGACCTGAACAACTAAATATTCACAAAATAAGGCCTATATATGTACATACTATATACCGTATCAAACAGAAGACTGTCTGCTTTCATAAGAAAAAAACTAATACTGTAATAATAAAAATCACACCCCTGTGAAGTGAGCGGCACAACTGTTGCAACGCTCACTTCACAGGGGTGTGATTACATTTACATTTAAATGGAATGTGTTAGGGTTACATTTCAATAGTGTGTGCACCACAACACAATAGGGCAGTAACCAAAGTCGACTTCTCAACAAGTCAACTTCATTGTCACAAGTCAACTCGCACCAGGAGAAGTCGAACAAATAACGGATGGACACACACGTATGGAGTGCAAAACATACTCTCTCCCCATGCCTTTGGCCTGGTGGAGACAAAACTCAGATTGACTAAGATGTACGTGTTAACATTACAGTGGACAGAGTACAAATCCTGCTCATTTACAAACTATGTTTGCACCTTTGAAAACCTGCAGCTTGAAAAGGCCTTCAGCTCATCTCTGAACTCGGTAGAATCTGCACCTGGCTCGCTGATAACAAAAACTATCATTACACCTGGGAAAAACTGAATCTTTGGATCAAATAGTAAGCTCAAAAAGGCAGATGGCTTCTTGGTTAGAGTGGGTGACAATAATATCATCCTGGAGGCAAAATAAACTCAAAGAACAATTCCTATACAAGATCTCCTCACTCTCACTGGTCAACAAAAACACCATGAAGACCCTAACAGGAGTTTTCGTAAAAGGTTTCTTTAAATCCTTTAGCGCCATCTAGTGTTAGCATGCTCACACTGCAGAGGTTCCGCCCGTCTGCTCCCACTCTACGGAGCTTGTTTCCTTTCCGGGTGAAACAGGAAGGTGGGGGCCTCTGTGAGGACCACAACACCACTCACATTAGCTCACAGCCTTTAGCTAGCAGTACAAGCAGCTACATTTTATCAGCGATGCAATACAAACTCAAAAATCACATTTATAACAGACTGATTGATTGAAGTGGAAATGGAAGCTATCGTTCTCACGACAATACAAATCTTAACATTTTTGTAAAAACAAATCTTGTCTAAAACATAATCTGCCTAATGATGATGTCACTGGAGGACGGTTTCTGAACTGCCCACAGCCCTCCTATGAGGCACAGACTGAGTAGAAAATAATTGTGCCATTTTATCATGATTATTAGTGAGGACCTATTATATGAAGATAGGTTGAAAAGTGGTGAAGTGGTCCTTTAACAGTTTGCAGAATTACAGTACATTTCAAGTGCAACTCAATACAAAAACTGTTGACTGTGGACGACACCAGAAAGCATTACTTGTTTACAATCGGGTCCACCCTTTTTAATTCATCTTGCGCCCTTATCCCTAAAAATATTCGCCATTTTTTACTATTTTGAAAAACATTTTAAAATAGTTCAACACGTTGTGAGCTTGTAGATCAGCTATTTGAACGATTTTGAACGTTTTTAGTTCAGGGATAAGGGTAGCCCCTCTCGGAACCGTAAAGCCTTTCTGAAATGTGGATGTCACTTTGCGTAGGGTCCCTGTGCGTATCTATATTTTCGTATTGAAATGATAGAACGCGGACATAAATATCGTCGTTAACGTCGTGTCTGCGCCGTTTGACGGCTTCTTTTTGTTTGAGTTATTCTGAATTTGTGAACTATAAGTACCTATACATACCGCTGCGAATATCTCCTGTGGCGTGGAAGCCGTTAAGTATTTACTTGCGCAAGCGGAGCGCGCAAGTAATAATTTCGCCCGGTCTCTTCAACGTGACAGCCGTCAACCATTATTTTGGGTATGCAAAAAAACCAGCAAATCTGTGCCTGGTTTGCTGGGACCAGACTACACAAATGACCATATGTCTTACGTCATCATTTAGAGCTGGTCATACGTATACTATACACATAATCAGTAAAAATAAAATAGCAAATTGTGCCTGAACTGCTGGGACCAGAGTACGTGGTGTGTATATGTATGACTAACTCTCAATGATGACGTAAGAAAAATGGTCATTTGTGTAATCTGGTCCCAGCAAACCAGGCACAGATTAGCTGTTTTTCTTGCATACCCAAAAAACTGGTTGACGGCTGTCACGTTTTGGCACAAAGTAACCACAGTATACTGCTAATCAAATTACAACTACATACTCTATATAGTATATGTATACGTATGTCTTACGACATCATTTAGAGCTAGTCATACGTATACTATACACATAATCAGTAAAAATAAAATAGCAAATTGTGCCTGATCTGCTGGGACCAGAGTACGTGGTGTGTATATGTACGACTAGCTCTCAATGATGACGTAAGAAAAATGGTCATTTGTGTAATCTGGTCCCAGCAAACCAGGCACAGATATGCTGTTTTTCTTGCATACCCATCAAATGGTTGACGGCTGTCACGTTTTGGCACAAAGTAACCACAGTATACTGCTAATCAAATTACAACTACATACTCTATATAGTATATGTATACGTATGTCTTACGACATAATTTAGAGCTAGTCATACGTATACTATACACATAATCAGCAAAAATAAAATAGCAAATTGTGCCTGAACTGCTGGGACCAGAGTACGTGGTGTGTATATGTATGACTAGCTCTCAATGATGACGTAAGAAAAATGGTCATTTGTGTAATCTGGTCCCAGCAAACCAGGCACAGATTTGCTGTTTTTCTTGCATACCCAAAAAAATGGTTGATGGCTGTCACTTTTTGGCACAGAGTAACCACAGTATACTGATAATCAAATTACAACTACATACTCTATATAGTATATGTATATGTATACGTATGTCTTACGACATCATTTAGAGCTAGTCATACGTATACTATACACACAATCAGTCAAAATAAAATAGCAAATTGTGCCTGAACTGCTGGGACCAGAGTACGTGGTGTGTATATGTATGACTAGCTCTCAATGATGACTTAAGAAAAATGGTCATTTGTGTAATCTGGTCCCAGCAAACCAGGCACAGATTTGCTGTTTTTCTTGCATACCCAAAAAGAATGGTTGACGGCTGTCACTTTTTGGCACAAAGTAACCACAGTATACTGCTAATCAAATTACAATTACAGAATAATTATACTGTATAACATATTTTAATTCAGTTTATATACCTTTTTTTTCATCACATATCAATGATTTATTTTTCTTTAAAAAACCAAAAGGGGATGCAGAATATATCTACATCGATAAAACTGTAAAAAAGTAGGTAGGTAGCAAATAGTTACACCTAATGATTATACATGTCAAACGTTCCTTCACAGAGATACTGAGATGTGACAGTTTACAGCGGTCGAAAGTACTTGCGCGCTCTGCTTGCGCACTAGTTGGCCATTTATGGCCTACTAGTGTGCAACAAGCAAGTATGCACTCGGCAGAGTGCAGTTCTAGTTTTAATCTATGTTTGACCGATTTGGTCGCTTTGAGTCTTCTTGTTTATTTACTGTTTATTGTACCGCCTCCCGATGTGCGGTTGGCTTGTGCCGGCTACGTTCCTGCCTCTGATCTGCTCTGTCATAGCTATAGCGCCACTAGCTAGCCAGATAGGCGGTACAATGAGGTGTCAATAAACAAGGAAGGAAAAACACTTAACGGCTTCCGCGCCACAGGAGATATTCGCAGCGGTATTTATAGGTACTTATAGTTCACAGATTCAGAAGCCCTAAAAAGAAAAGAAGCCGTCAAAGAGCGCAGAAGGACGTATCCGAAGGTATTTACATTTATTTATGTGTGCGTACCCGGTGGCAGGGTGGACGTGGAATATGACCCCATGCTCTGGGTCTAAAAAGTGTCAAAAAACTTCAGTAGCATTGGGTTCTGCTTGTAGGGCTAGGATAAGGGGTGGCGCAAGATAGACCCCATAGTGAGGGGGAAAGGGGGGCAGTTTTGAATTGCAGCCGTCCGTATTACTGCTGCTAGTATTAACTATACTGCTATTACTGCTGCTAGTATTAACTACTGCTTGTTTGTTTATAACAAGTTACAATATTATTACTGCTGCTAGTATTAACTACTGCTTGTTTAGGATCATTTATAACAAGCAGATATGAGAGAAATACTCGTCGTGTTGTTCCATGTTAAAAGATGAGTCAATAATATAAAAGATAAATGTAGTAAAAACAAGGTGAATCAGTTCAACTTAATTACCTGCTGTCTTTCAGGGTTGAGCTGCTTAACGGCCACACTGTTTTCAAACCGTTTAGGCTACTATTATTATTAATATTATTATTAAAGTGTTTTCTAACAACACTGCTAAAAACACATGACTCACACAGGGGAAAAGCCCTCATACGTGTACAGTTTGTGACAAGGGCTGTAGTCAAACGGCTGATCTAAAAAGACATGAGTCATACAGGGGAAAAGCCTTCTACGTGTAAATTACTTAGCACTTTCCCCCTCCGTTTGATGTTATTTACTTATAGGGGGTTTCTACAGTACATGCTGGCAACCCATACTCAACATTGCTAACAAACTTGTGTAACACATATAACATTTTTTACATATTCCTGTTGAATGTAAACAAGTGCTGGCGTCAAACGCTAGAGAAACGGAAGCGGAAAAGCTATCTTGACGTTCTATTGTTATGGTATGGAGATAGCTATGCTAGCATTAGCAATACATTCGGGGGAGTTCAGCAAGTTAATTGTGCCTTAATACAACCAGTTTGCCACACTCGCAAATATAAAACATGTGAAGTAAGTAAGCAAGTAAGTAAAGCAGTAATTAATTCACCATGCAGACGCAGTTATAAGCGCTAATGCGGGCGATACCACGTTATAACCACCCCCTGTATATAGCTTAGGGTTACAACGTTAGCTAAGAGTATACAGACAATTTAGGAACATTTACAATTGCAAAACAGGATAAAAACTTGTCAAAACGTACCTTTTAGCCTTGGGAGCGTGGAACAACGTCGACGATATGAAGTCAAAGTCTCAAAGAAAGATCGTATGAACTCAACTAAGTATGAACTGAGGATAGGGTGGCCAGACGTCCGGTTTCACGCCGGACAGTCCGGTTTTAGACCCACCTGTCCTCCTCCCACCTCAACCTCTGGCCGGACACATAATTGTCCGGTTTTTTGTGATATACAGTGCTTGTGCCATAACTGTCATTTTATTTACGTCGTCTGCCTGGGTATTAAAATCTCTGCAGCGCTGCTCAGCTCCGAAGCGAGTGGAGACGTTCGGAGTGTTGCCATGTCCGCTTAATTATAAGCGACTTTGGGCTTGTTTTATATAATAGGCTACTAAGCCTAGTCAGGCTTCTTTTGGGCTTGTTTTCATAGACATGGTTGCTTGGTTCTCTTCCAAAACCTGGCAACACTGCCAGTGGGATGGTCGGTTTGTTACTTTGTTGAGCTCTCACAATCAATTTAGTATAGTTAATGCAGAGATAAATAAACCAAATATGCCGAAATGAAAAACTAAAACTACATTTAATGAGCAATATGGAGCTCGACATCATAAAGAAAGGGAGGCTAAAGCACTGTGAACATACATATAGGCTACTGGCTTCATTCTATTTCTATGTCCTACACCGATGACCATAAGACTGTATAAAAAACCCCACAAGAAAGAGATTAAACATAAAACATACCGGTATCTAAACATGAAATAAAATTAATTGATTATAAAATGAATGGCCTTTGTGGTACCCTATAGCCTAATTTAAAAAGGTTAATTTAATTAGCAAATATATGTTCTCTGTGGACATAATGCTGGAGAGGATGGTGGTGAAAATCAGGTGCAATAGTAGTAGTAATAATATTAATATCTGGAATCTGGGGGGGGGGGGGTCGGGGGAGCGAGCCCCGCAAAAAGTGTCCTCCTTTCTGAGGTCTTGCAGGTGGCCACCCTAACTGAGGAGGACAACGACAAACAACCTACAGCTTAGTTCTCTCTTTATGCTATGAGAGAGATAAAGCAGGAAGTACTAGGAAGGACCCCATTGGTCAACTGACTCGCGTCAATTCACAAGTCACTCACTGTTGAATAACATTACTGTAATTTGCATCAGTTGAGTGAGTCCCAGTTTCAATGTATTGATTTATAAACAGCTATGCAGAATGAGTAGGCCTATACATTTAAACAAAAGTATAACTCAATACAAAAACTGGACACTTGTTTACCCACCATTTTCAATTCATCAGAACATTTAGAGATTTACAATTATACAATTCTATATACAAATCAAGAATGATTGAATGTAATATGTCAGGTGTAATTGTTAGTTTCAGCCTTCTAGTGGAATCTGATATTTCCTCTTGTACTGTACTGTCTTTTGGGTTAATAATTGCATAATTATGTACCATATAATATGACATAAGATTCAGGAATACCCCAAAGATGTATAAGTTTGTAGTATAAGGATATAATAATGTAACCTTAAGAGGCAGCAGGCATTTCTCTGGCAGACGATGGGGGTTGACACACTTTTACGAAGTGAACACTCATGGCATAACATATATGTGACGTGTAAATGGCTCAATTGAATAACAACAACTTTAATTTGCATCAGTTGAGTCCCAGTTTCAATGTATTGATTTATAAACAGCTATGCAGAATGAGTAGGCCTATACATTTAAACAAAAGTATAACTCAATACAAAAACTGGACACTTGTTTACACAGGCCCACCATTTTCAATTCATCAGAACATTTAGAGATTTACAATTCTATATACAAATCAAGAATGATTGAATGTAATATGTCAGGTGTAATTGTTAGTTTCAGCCTTCTAGTGGAATCTGATATTTCCTCTTGTACTGTACTGTCTTTTGGGTTAATAATTGCATAATTATGTACCATATAATATGACATAAGATTCAGGAATACCCCAAAGATGTATAAGTTTGTAGTATAAGGATATAATAATCAGTGTTGGCAAAATATTACTTTAACACTAATATACTACTTATTACTTATTACTTTTAAAAAAAGGAATAAAGTTATACTTTTTATTACTCCCTGAGAAAAGTAACTAGTTACTTATTACTTATTACTTTACTTATTACTTTTTTTCCCTCTCGCCTCCAGTAATTGCATATTTTGTCCCCAAAAGTCTTACTTTGCATTTTCAACATTAGCAGTCCCCCCTCCCCTATTCTGCAGAGTTTATTTAACTCTAAAAAGTGTACTGTATAGTGTACACATGATGATGGGTCCTGTCCATTTGTACACATTGATTAGAAGTAGATTTTTTCGACGTGGAATATAGATTCTTCCCTATGCACAACTTGCAGCGGACAATAATGTTCATCTCGTCTCGATCGCGGACATACTCAAAATAATGCGAATACTTCCAAGTATTGAATGTTATAACGCTTTGTTGTGCCGGTGTTTCTGTCTCCTCCACCTCCTCCATTGTTAGTTTATTTACATCTCTTCTCTCTAACAGTGCAGTCTAACAAGTTACACTAGTTTAGGTTGTTGTTCCGTGTTCTGGACAGTTTAAGGCCCGCCCTTCTGCATCCGATACTTCACACATACGTACCGACGAGTGTGCATCGTTTCCGTATCCGCTCTAGAGTCTAGATCTAGAGCGGATCAGCAGTCTGCAAAGCAACTTGACCCCTATCCAGTCTACCATTATAAATAAACACTCAAACCCACAGTTCCACCAAGGCTCGTGAAAATAGTAATAATATTACTTTTGAAAAAAAGTAAATGTAATATTATTACTCAAAATGTGAAAGTAACTAGTTAAGTTACATATTACTGGAAAAAAGTAATAATATTACTGAAAGTAGTATATTACTTAAGTTACTTGCCAACACTGATAATAATGTAACCTTAAGAGGCAGCAGGCATTTCTCTGGCAGACGATGGGGGTTGACACACTTTTACGAAGTGAACACTCATGGCATAACATATATGTGACGTGTAAATGGCTCAATTGAATAACAACAACTTTAATTTGCATCAGTTGAGTCCCAGTTTCAATGTATTGATTTATAAACAGCTATGCAGAATGAGTAGGCCTATACATTTAAACAAAAGTATAACTCAATACAAAAACTGGACACTTGTTTACACAGGCCCACCATTTTCAATTCATCAGAACATTTAGAGATTTACAATTATACAATTCTATATACAAATCAAGAATGATTCAATGTAATATGTCAGGTGTAATTGTTAGTTTCAGCCTTCTAGTGGAATCTGATATTTCCTCTTGTACTGTACTGTCTTTTGGGTTAATAATTGCATAATTATGTACCATATAATATGACATAAGATTCAGGAATACCCCAAAGATGTATAAGTTTGTAGTATAAGGATATAATAATGTAACCTTAAGAGGCAGCAGGCATTTCTCTGGCAGACGATGGGGGTTGACACACTTTTACGAAGTGAACACTCATGGCATAACATATATGTGACGTGTAAATGGCTCAATTGAATAACAACAACTTTAATTTGCATCAGTTGAGTCCCAGTTTCAATGTATTGATTTATAAACAGCTATGCAGAATGAGTAGGCCTATACATTTAAACAAAAGTATAACTCAATACAAAAACTGGACACTATGAAGCATTACACTTGTTTACAATAAAGCCCACCATTTCAGAGACTTACAATTATATAATTATATATAATAGTTAAATAAATCATAATAATAATCCTACAAAATGATTTATTTATACGATGCACACCCTTGTCTGAGAGAGAGAGAGAGAGAGAGAGAGAGAGAGATGGGCGGGCGGGGGAGGCAAGCCTTACGTCAGCGTGAGGAGGGGCTGTAAATCGCTGTAAATTCACGATCGCATTAAAAAGTAACTGAGTGCGTTCGTTTGACGCGCGGACAGCGGGGGGAAGTCCAAGCCCGCCCGGGCGTGCTACGCTGTGAAGGCGACAGCGGGAGGCGGTACCTAGCGGGGAAATGTTAGCTGGGCCGTTAGCTGTGTGTGAACGCACATAGGCCTGCTGTGCGCATGCGCACTAGTCCTGCCGCTGCCGAGCCATATAGAGTGAGACAGTAACCTCGCATCACCAGGCTTTCCGGGGGCTGCCCGCTGGTCCGACCTCCCGTTGGCCCGACCTCCCGTTGGTCCTACCGGTCGGACCTAAGAGAGCCCCTACCATTCCCCATAGCCCGACCTCCCGTTATTTCGACCCGTCGGGCAGTTCGCACTAAAGGGACGTCCCGTTGGTTCGACCTCCCGATATTCCGGCCACTGTCAAAACAGCTTTTTCAGAGCGCATTAAATGTCTTGTAATGTCATGATGTACATGTCTTGCGCGGAGATATCAGAACCGTTCAAAGCTGCTTTTTCAGAGCGCATTAAAGCAGCTAATCAATAGCTCATAGGCCGCCTGACATTACATTCGGATTTGATTTAGGCTACGCACTGTCAATGTGTTCAGAATGTGCATGCGCACCGAAAAATAGCCGATCTGCAATCTCACAAGTATGCATAAGACAATTGCTGTCTGTCTGTCTGTCTGTCTCTTTATTGATTCCCGTCGGTAAATTCATGTGCCATAGAAGGCTATACATAGGCTATATATTGTCTATATAAAATGGAACGGATCGTACTGCCCGCTGCCAAGGCGCACGATGCGCGCGGTCTTCCCTGAGTGCTGCATATTCGTGTTGGGTTGCGTATAGGCCTATACATAAGGACCCCTCCCCAATGGAAACAATTGGGCGTCTATCAACGCAGGAAAGACGTCGCGTGCACTGCTCCTTGGCATGCAGTGTCCGTTTCATTGATTGCAATGTATTGGCCTATAATTTGATTAGGTCAGACATTAGGCCTAAGGCCTACTATAAATATGGTGGGTGTTTATATGTGATTAATGTACGATGGATGCACAACCACATAGGCTATTATTTTGTAAATCCACCTTGCGATAAAACATGTGAGAAACATGATCATTTAACTACAACTACTAATGACTATATACTCCAATCTGTAAAATCATCTGAAACTGAATACAAGCAGAGAGACAAATCATATATTATGAACTTTTATATACACAGAAATGCACAACATTTGTTAAATAAAATGTAACAAAAAAATACTTTTTTATGACCGCCACACTCTGGTGCGTTATCCACTCAAAACTATAATGTGCGCTCCCATTGAATTCTGCATTGAACAGTCTCTAAAATAAAAATAATTAGCATATATATAGCTCTTGCCACTCTTTTTCAGATGAAACTTAAAAGAAGAAAACGATAACGATAAACGATAACGAAAAAAAATTAAATGCATTTATTTTACAGGAAATTGTGAAGTGAATACTGGATCGCCTCCCAGTATTCATCCAGTGTGCGGACACCCAGATTATAGTCGCGTTTCAGACGCGTAATTCTCTCCTCCAGGCGCCTCCATTTTCTCCTCTGGGTTGGTCTGGCCTCCCCTCTCTCAGCAGCTGCTGTTTGGACCTCCGTCAGCCGCTGTTGGTCCTTCACCTGGCGCAGGAAAATCCAGATGGATGGATGCTGCCTCTGGAGTGCCGCATTCCACTTCTGATGAAAACCTATAAACAATAAAAACAATGGATGAACAGTGGTGGAAAAAGTATCGCATTAAGTATCAAACACTCCGTTGCAAATCAAATTAGCCTAAATAACGTGAGTAGGCCTAAACTTACAAAACAACGAATTGGTTTCAAATATACTTAAGTAAAGTAAAAGTTTAATCATTATGCAGAATGTACCATTTCATGTTTTAAAATGTCTAAATTACATAACAATCTTTTGCAAATAGCCGATGCAAATGTATAAATGCAATGATTTAATTGTAATTCTTTCTAAATGAACTACCCGAAACGTCAGGCTAACTATTTGTGCGCAAAGTTTACTCAAACTCACCCTCGACATGGTTGTTGGTACGGTTGTCTGAGTTCCTGGTGAAAACGTTCCACAACCTTGGAGGGAACTGGCTGTTTCCACCAATATAATTCCGCTCCAAGTAACGAATGAATTCAGCCAGCCTAGGGTAGCGCCGTCTCACTCTAACAGTGTGCGCCGATGCTGCATGACGGTGAAAATTCTCACGGACCAAAGCCAGAGGCAGGTACCCCATCGCCATGAATTTTCGGATGCATCGCCGCACACTGTCGTGCCTTCGATATGGGCCTGCAAGACCGAGCTCCTGGACCCGTCGCCAAAGGCTTTGGCAAAAATGGAAATAACATGCCGTTGGCCGACTGTCAGGAAGCTCGGTCTGGATAGCCAGCAGCAGGGAGCTCTCGAAATCTGTCACGATGCGCGTAGGTCTCCACTGGTTCCCTGTCACGCGACGCACCCTGCGTTTGACATGGGCCAAGATTTGCCTGTATTGGCCGACTGTCTTGCCGGTCACTAGGCACATCACCAACGGCACCACTCTGCCCAGATAGTTGCCATGGATTGTGACGAACTGTTCGTAGGGCCTGGGGCAACTTTTGAACGTGCCATCCATATAAATATCCTGGCACCTATATGAACGAACGAATCAATCAATCAATCAATCAATCAATCAATCAATCAATCAATCAATCATTTAGCAGACGCTCTGGATTAAGAGCGTCTGCTAAATGCCTAAATTGTAAATTGTAATCAATCAAAACGTTTTGAATTTTATGAATGTGTACAGTTTTAACTCTTACCTGCCGAGCTTCGCAAAATTCCGCCTCTCTGCAAACACCAGAACACCCCAGGCATTGTCCTGGTGTGACAGAAACCGCCTCCCACGCCATGTCTCGGCCCATTCATTTGGTATCTCAACGTCATCCACGTGGTGTGGAATAGGAGGCACATGGGCTGCCCGGGTCCTGTTCAGTTTGGACCTGACCGTTCCGAATTCGGGCACCACAACGTCTTCCTCAGCATCCCGAACAACCGCATCATACACCCTCTTTACAGGCCTTGAGGGGTCTGCCTCTACGGCGTCCACCATGGCCTGTTTGATGGCGCTGGTTTGGATCAGGGCCATGTCAGTGGGGTGGCCGTGCTCTGACACATTATGTACCTGGATATTGGCACCCTCCTCGTCCAGGTCAAAGACCTGTGTCTGCAACCATCCACTGCAGCCCTTCCTCCAACATCGCCAATAAATCTTTTCTCCCTTATTTTTACAATAACGGTACCCATCATGTATGAGCACCTTCCCTCCCTTATTCCCAGGTACGATGTATGCCATGGCTGATTTGGAAAGAAATTCCTGCCACGAGATGCTCGCCTTATATAATACTTAATACAGGTGCTGTGCATAAAAGTGATTGCACTCAAATTGGGTTTTGTGCGTAAAATGGATTGCCCTCTAGGTGTTGTGCGTAATAAGATTTCCCTCTACAAATTAATACATAGGTGCTGTGCGTAAAAGTGATTGCACTCAAATTATTAATGTATAAAGAGATTTTCCTCTACAAATTAATACATAGGTGCTGTGCGTAAAAGTGATTGCACTCAAATTATTAATGTATAAAGAGATTTCCCTCTACAAATTAATGCATAGGTGCTGTGCGTAAAAGTGATTGCACTCAAATTATTAATGTATAAAGAGATTTCCCTCTACAAATTAATGCATAGGTGCTGTGCGTAAAAGTGATTGCACTCAAATTATTAATGTATAAAGAGATTTCCCTCTACGAATTAATACATAGGTGCTGTGCGTAAAAGTGATTGCACTCAAATTATTAATGTATAAAGAGATTTCCCTCTACAAATTAATACATAGGTGCTGTGCGTAAAAGTGATTGCCATATCACACGAAAAGCAAATGGCGAGGGGCGCACAGAAAGCATGGATGCATAACCAGCCAAGAGCACTCGTATGATTTTATATTTTTACCTACATGTTACCGATTTGGGAGAATAATGATAACACCCCTTCTCTATTTATTTATTTCCATTTTAATATAGTGTGCTATTGAACCATGAAGAAACCACTTGAGTAGCCTATTTCAGCACCATGGACAGCTAATACACCGGATTTAGCAAAACAATTATGGATAATCTCTTGTCGTCAGAACGAGGTATAGTCATTCCAGATTGTTTGGCTGCCATTGCCATACTATAGATTTTCTTTTCTTTTTTCTGACGTGTTTTGGCATGCAAACTTTGTTCTCTCAGATCACTGCATCAAACTCAGCACAGAAAGCAATGTTTCATTCTACAAGACGACAGACATACTAGCATGTCTTTGAATCTTATTATATTGTATAATGAATATATATCTAATCTAATACTACTGTTAACGATTCATTGCGATCTCAAGCATGTCTACAACTTGGTTATCCAAGTTATCCAAGACAGTTGGTGTGCATTTGACAGACTCGTCTGATAAGAGAGAGAGAGAGAGAGAGAGAGAGAGAGAGAGAGAGAGAGAGAGAGAGAGACCACATGCAGGCAGCACTCAAGACCGCACGTTTGCAGAGGGCAGTACGATCCGTTCCATTTTATATAGACAATATATAGCCAATGTATTGTATACATGTATGTATAGCCTTCTATGGCACATGAACTGACGGGAATCAATAAAGGAACAGACAGACAGACAGACAGACAGCTTGTCTTATGCATGCTTGTGAGATTGCAGATCGGCTATTTTTCGGTGCGCACATTCTGAACACATTGACAGTGCGTAGCCTAAATCAAATCCGAATGTAATGTCAGGCGGCCTATGAGCTATTGATTAGCTGCTTTAATGTGCTCTGAAAAAGCATCTTTGAACGGTTCTGATATCTCCGCGCAAGACATGCTTAATTTAATGCGCTCTGAAAAAGCATCTTTGAACGGTTCTGATATCTCCGCGCAAGACATGTACATCATGACATTACAAGACATTTAATGCGCTCTGAAAAAGCTGTTTTGACAGTGGCCGGAATATCGGGAGGTCGAACCAACGGGACGTCCCTTTAGTGCGAACTGCCCGACGGGTCGAAATAACGGGAGGTCGGGCTATGGGGAATGGTAGGGGCTCTCTTAGGTCCGACCGGTAGGACCAACGGGAGGTCGGGCCAACGGGAGGTCGGACCATTGCCATGTTACCGGCTTTCCACCGCCTCGGAGGAAAGCCTGGTCTCTGTTCCAAAAGTCCGTATGATCCCGCCTGGGGCCGGATGATATGCCTACGTCACGTTGCAGGCAGCTTCCCAAACAGGATGTACCCAAAATAATCCCCCCTCCCCCGCGATCAAAATGTTAGTTCCTACCAATTAATATGCTTCTGATGCGGCGTACTTTAGTTTCGTTGAATTTTAAAATACAAAATAAATATAAATGTGAGTGTGCTTTTTAGAGATTATTTAGCGTCTTTGCTATCCCTTTGTTATACGTTTTGTTTAGTTTGTTATCCCACGAGGAAATTCTATTCTCATCGGCTACGAGAGAGAGTCACTCATGCACAAGTAATTGAGTTACTTACAGGTTATATGCGGGTCCTCCTGTTGTCGATCTATTTACCTCTTAGAGTATACTCCAAGATTTACCTCTAAATAAAAGATATATAAATGGCATCGCAAAAAAACCCCGACCAAAAATGTCAAAGGAGACCCAACAAGACGGAAAAGATGCGGAAAGGAATTGGTTCGTTCACCACATGTACTTTTTGGAGAAGATTCGCCCTTGGAGGTTGAATTAACGGTAATGTAACATACTTTAAACATTAAACTGCGTGTATAATGTCATATTAATGCATTAAGCTTGGACATTATAGGCATAATTGGAAACATTATAAAATACTGTGTACTACATTTAAATGCCATATGACTTTCTAAAATCCCAATCATGACAAAATTGATTTAATAGGCTACTATAGTCCAACTTTTTCCCCTTTTTCTCATTTTCAGTTTTTATTTCATATTGCTCACAAATGATAGGCCTACATCAGAATCAGCTTTGTAACATCAAGGTTTACATAATTGAAAACATGGGTGACATTGTGTGAAATGTTTTGTGCATAATTTACATCGTAGCCTACGTGTTGTTATTTACATGTTACATAGAAAAAAATGGAAGAAGGGGGTTGGTCAATGAAAAAATAAAAGCAAAGAAAACATTGATAGGCCTATAACATATACATGTCGACAGTTAATGCAATACAATAACAACAATGTACAGAAAATTCCAGAGGTGATCTGGTATGGCTATAATATACGATCCATTACTGTTATTTTTTTATGGAGGGTCCCCTCCCCCATTCTCTCTCTCTCTCTCTCTCTCTCTCTCTCTCTCTCTCTCTCTCTCTCTCTCTCTCTCTCTCTCTCTCTCATCTCTCTCTCTCTCTCTCTCTCTCTCTCTCTCTCTCTCTCTCTCTCTCTCTCTCTCTCTCTCTCTCTCTCTCTCTCTCTCTCTCTCTCTCTCTCTCTCTCTCTCTCTCTCTCTCTCTCTCTCTCTCTCTCTCTACTTTCACATTCTTTATCGTTTTCGAAAACGAGATTATGTTCTTTTTGCATTTTATATTATATTCTTAATTTCTTTGTTTTTATGTGTATATTATTATGTTTAAAGAATGAAAACATTTATGGAATTGGGCAAGACCAATGGACCTGGATAGAAAGTTGTCATTCTATATAAAAGTTATAGTTTATTTTATGCAGTCATGCAGTTGTGAATGAAACTGATGTCTTGACTTCTATAAAAATAATGCACAGAAACAGAGAGTCAAACAACAAATGTCACTATGATTTGTTTTTCTAATTTAGACAATGCACAACATCAATTTCTGTACAAATAACATGAATTATTTACAGTTTTATTTATTATTTTTGTAGATTGGGAAACTGATGTTAAATCCTCGGCTTTTGCATTATTGTTTATTGTTATTTATGTTCTATTAGGGCGCTAGTGCATCAGCCTCGTCTTCTGTAATGCAACAAGACACGACAGAGGGTGTCCAGGTTCACCAGGTCACCCAATCCGTGACTTAAAAGAAGCAGAAGTCAAAAAATGGATCAATGAAAAAAGAGTGATGGCCCATAAAGCAAGTTCCTCTCTGATGTACACTAAAAAAAGGTGCCAGCCATTCCTTCCCTCCATGTCAACTAAAATTGAACAACTGCAATTTAATAACTTAACTTATAACTTTAAAAATCTTTTAGGTAAGCACAGTGCATTGGAATAATTTTTGTCCATGTGAATAAATGCTTTCTCCAACCGATTTGATCCACATGCTTGGCGTTTTTGCAACTTTAGTCCAATTCATTTTATTTTTCAATACATGCGTCAACTTGAATGTATGTTTAGAAATGAAGTGTGTAAAAGTAAGCACCCAAATATGAATGATATAACGTGACAGGATTTTGAGGTTTGCATATTTATATTCGTCAGGTGAACCATTGTGGAAAACACAATTTTGAATGACATATGTTATAAAAATGTTTTAAGTAAAACGAAAACTCCATTGCTAATTTGCTTATCTTGATTAGAGGATTTTTGAGGTTTTACAAAATATCAAAAGGGTTGTGTTGACTGCACTGATTGTCTTCTGCATTTTTATAATTCCAGTGTCCTGAGATGACAAAAACATTAACTTTTTTTAAACAGAAGGGAATAATGGGGGGGGGGTGACCAGCCATCATTAGGGGATTTGCACAATATACACCGTACATTTTTGATCATCATTCAAGCTATGTCATTGTTGTATCTGGTTCATACCATACTGTTAAAACTGGGAGAGCAGTGAGAGCACTGAAGAAAGTTTGTGAGACGGCAGATGGAGTGATGAGATGTTTTATTTCAGAGTACACAGCAAAGCATACAGTATTCTAGCACCCCCATAGATGACAACAGGATGCATGAGCACACAACACACATGAAATATGCATAGAATTATGGAATTCCAGATTCTACATCATGAAAGAGATCACAGATGACTTGTAAAATCTGCTTTGCCTGTGCCATGGTGCTCACTTGAGTGTTCATAAAAATGTCTTCCAATGAGAACAAAATACAAATGTTATCAACCACCTCAGATATTAACTCCTGTTGACTGGAGTCAGAAGTTGTGCAGCTGTACAGTGACTCTGTGCTGGGAAGTGCCGGTTCTGCAATGTTTAATACAAGCATGTCCTGTAAAAGCATGTGAAGTTCTTGCTTTTGTGCACCGCTGACACTCCTTTCTCTGCATGCCAGCTTTTCATCGGCATAAGTCTCCATCGCACTAGGTCTGCCATTGCATGTATCATCACAATCACACAACTTAGCACAGACATCACAACAACCATGACCTGGAGAAAGTGGCTTTGTCTTTTCCTCATCAAAAATTTGAAGCAATTTCACACGGCGGCAAGTTGTGGTCTCCACATACTTTTTCATCTGGTCTGATACCCACACCAATTGTCTGCCATGATACAATATAAGAGCGTGGGAGTCTGCACCATCTCTCCCTGCTCTCCCAATGGCCTGCATGTAATCCTCTATTTCCCTCGCTGGTCCATAGTGGATTACCATATGAATGCCTTTTAAATCGACCCCCATACCTAGTGCAGATGTGGCAATTACCACTCTGAGAGTGGAGTCAGGGTTTTTCAGGGAGTTAGTGATATGCTCTTGTACATCATCATCAGTTGCAGAATGGTACATATCCACTAACCTATTGTCACAAACATCGTTAGCACCCAGTGGATAGCAAAAACCCTTTCCCATAACAGTTTTAAAAACATGATATAATTCTGTACATTCTGAAATGCTGTTGCAGTATATCATTATTTTCTCTGCTCTTGGTCCCTTTGTTTGCAGTTCCTCACACAACCATGCAAATGTCTTTGCTGCATCAGATGTCACCTTCTTTGTGGCAAGCCTGATATTTGGCCGATCTGGAGACACATTGATTCAGAATACAGTCCTGCATTCCCATGAGTTTGATTAGCTCCAGTCTGGTCTTCTTTGATGCAGTTGCTGCAAACAGTGGTACACGTCTGTGGAGTAGTGAACGAAGCTCACCTACAAGGCCACACCATTTCCTAAAAGGTGTTCCACCTCCCTTTTCCTGGCCCCTGTTAAAGAAAGAAAAAACGATTGTCAAACATTAATCACAGACCAGTGCTTTCAGCTTAACCCACAGCAGTTGCACACAACAAAGATTTGTCCATAGCCTTATATTGGTTATATATATTTGTCTATGGTGGCCATAGGCCTACTGTACTAGCCTGGGTAAACCCCCCCTCGCCAGATTTGCATTCTGCCTGAGGGGTCAGGCAGAATGCAAATCTGGTGAGGGGGGAGGGGGTTTCCCAGGCTACTACTGTACAGCCGGCCATTTAACACTCAGACAATTCCAGGCAACTTTTTTCTGTTATTCAGGATATATTGAAGATAAAATCAGCTGAGTTTGTATTTGGAAAAAATATAATTACCTATGTATTACACTGTTTAATTAGCATTTGTAGTAGTAATAGCTAGGCCAGTTATTGCCAGGGAAAAACAAAAGTCATAAAGCATGTTAGCCTTACATTAACAATTATATTAATATTCACCATCTTATTTTACCCTAAACAAATAACTCATGCCGTTTCATTGTTATAATGGATTACTCACCACTGAATCACAGTGTGCACTTCATCCACTGCTATGCCAAGTAAACGGTGTTGAAATAAGGGTTTTTGTAGCACATCTCTCCAGTAGTCGTTTCCAACAAAAAGTTCAGGTGAGCCAAATACAATAGAGAACTCTCCCTTTGCTATTCTCTCGTCAATGTCCATTTGTTTTCCTGCACGCGCCGCAGATATGCCTTTGGAGTTCAGTAGCTGGACTTGATCCTCCATGATCGAGATAAGCGGACAGATAACTAGCACAATTCCATCATTGGGCCATTTGACCGAAAACTTTCCTAGAAGATTGCATACCGTTGGCCACGATTGAAATATAAGACTTTTACCGAAAGAAGTCGGTAAGCAAGCAAGAACGTCTCTGTTGTCAATTAAACTTCTAATGCAAAGCCGCTGTAGTGGCTTAAAATCAGGAATTTTATGAATCCGACAAGTTTCTTGAATTACTTCTTTGAATAGTTCGTTTGGTATATCCATATTGCAATCCAACTCGTAGCGAGAGTGCGGCACAATGGCAACTGGCGAGTAAAGTCGGGGGGGAACTAACATTTTGATCGCGGGGGAGGGGGGGTTATTTTGGGTACATCCTGTTTGGGAAGCTGCCTACAACGTGACGTAGGCATATCATCCGGCTCCAGGCCGAAATGAAATGGTGCCCAGGCTAGTGAGACAGAGTTACGACAACTCTGTTCACGTCACGGGGCTTCAGTCCAATGGCGTCTCTTCTACATAGACTTCTATTGAAAAGGGACATCCGGGAGTTTATGGAATTGGAGTCTATGAGCTCGCGCGAGAACATGAACCACGTGACCAGGCTGTTTTCTGCCCCCTCAATGTCGTAACTCTCTCTGTGGCTCTGCCCTGCTAGAGACTGGAGCGTGCACGATGCACGTACCATGAACGGTCACTAGGGGGAGCCATAGTACAGTGTAATACAGTGGGGAGCAGCTATGGAACAGCTATAGAGAGGTAGAGCTGATAACTCTCCCATAGATATCTATTAAAATAATATTTTAATAGATCTCTATGGGAGATAAATATTATTTATATAAATTATTCTGAGCCTAGAATCAATCCATCCAGGATCCTGGTGAGTTATGACCATAACACCTCTGATTCTGAGAAAACAAACAAACAACAAGATTGCATATTTAATTATATGATTTACTACATTTAATTAAATGCTCTTTGTTTATAGCGTCTTTCATTTTCATTTATCCACAGAATCAGATGTTTTATGGTCATGATTCACCAGGATCCTGGAAGGCTTGATTCTAGGCTTAAAATAATTGATATAAATATTTGAATGCATTTAAATATACATATTTCTTTAATAAATAATGTAAAAGGAATGGTCGATTTTTCAGTGAGTCGAGAAAACCACGCCCACTTCTACGTTATATACTGTGGTGTCATCAAAGTCTATCTTCACTAAATCATTTTAAATATAAACTATAATATAAACCATTTGATGAAGCACATTAACAAATCTCACCTGCACAATATGTTGTTGTTCCAAATGTGTTGTTTTTAAACGTGCAAAAAAAAAAAAAATCCTATTAAGCATTGTAATAAATGTGGGTTTTCTATATGCTGTAAATGTCAGCCCTCGAAGCACCGCAGACAACAAGGTACAAATAGCAACCTTTATTATAATGTTGGACAAATACATAGTATGCAGAATAACGAATAGGCCTACAGTAAATACATGAACCCCCTATTAAACCCAAGTAGTCTGTATAAGTACAATGTCTATTAAATAAGCAAGTATAAATACAATGTCTATTAAATACTACAATGTGGCTTAAAAAATCAGTGTACACAATACACGATACAACGTCTTCATCTGGGTACTTAACTCGCCGTGATGGCGGGACCCCCCGGGGTCTGAGCTGTGACGCCGTCCAACTCCCCAGGGGATGCTTAGCTGGCCGGCGTGCCGCGCTGACAATACAGTCTCTTTAAAGTTGGTCAGCTGTCATCGTAGGTCGCGGAGCGAGGCGGCCGATCACTCTGCTACTTCCCCCAGCCCTGTCTATCTACAGGAGACTATAAGTGTAGTCTCCCCTCCTGCTTCATTCACAGCTAACTCCCCCTCGCTGTCTGTCTTCACTGTCGGCTGGACTAAAACCAGCGAACGGCCCCTCCCGCTTCCCAGAGTGCCGTGCCGCAAGACGTATGCTCCGACTTGTACAAACACCCAAGTGTCCCTTTTATACTGGCGTCCACCACCTGAATTCACTGCCGTCAATCAGTGTGTCTCTGCTCATCAATCACTGAGCTCCTCCTCTGCTTCACACATCACAATACGTTCCATGTTACTGTATTAAACTAACTGTATCACTCACCTTATTATACGTTCCATGTTACTGTATTAAACTAACTGTATCACTCACCTTATTATACGTTCCATGTTACTGTATTAAACTAACTGTATCACTCACCTTATTATACGTTCCATGCAGAAAAAACGAGTTTTGTTTTCCGACATTTGTACTCTCTACCTGGCAGCAGAACAAAAGCCACCTTATTAGCATTTGAATGCGGCATGGGCGGCGGCGCAACACCTATCTTGTAACCCCTCGTAAGGCTTATCCAGTGGGTTCAGTCGCGCCTTTGCCAAAATGCCAGGGGGTTCAATCGCGCCTCTGAACCCACGGAGTTTCCGCCACTGGTTCCATGTTACTGTATTAAACTAACTGTATCACTCACCTTATTATACGTTCCATGTTACTGTATTAAACTAACTGTATCACTCACCTTATTATACGTTCCATGTTACTGTATTAAACTAACTGTATCACTCACCTTATTATACGTTCCATGTTACTGTATTAAACTAACTGTATCACTGACCTTATTATACGTTCCATGTTACTGTATTAAACTAACTGTATCACTCACCTTATTATACGTTCCATGTTACTGTATTAAACTAACTGTATCACTCACCTTATTATACGTTCCATGTTACTGTATTAAACTAACTGTATCACTCACCTTATTATACGTTCCATGTTACTGTATTAAACTAACTGTATCACTGACCTTATTATACGTTCCATGTTACTGTATTAAACTAACTGTATCACTCACCTTATTATACGTTCCATGTTACTGTATTAAACTAACTGTATCACTCACCTTATTATACGTTCCATGTTACTGTATTAAACTAACTGTATCACTCACCTTATTATACGTTCCATGTTACTGTATTAAACTAACTGTATCACTCACCTTATTATACGTTCCATGTTACTGTATTAAACTAACTGTATCACTGACCTTATTATACGTTCCATGTTACTGTATTAAACTAACTGTATCACTGACCTTATTATACGTTCCATGTTACTGTATTAAACTAACTGTATCACTCACCTTATTATACGTTCCATGTTACTGTATTAAACTAACTGTATCACTCACCTTATTATACGTTCCATGTTACTGTATTAAACTAACTGTATCACTGACCTTATTATACGTTCCATGTTACTGTATTAAACTAACTGTATCACTCACCTTATTATACGTTCCATGTTACTGTATTAAACTAACTGTATCACTCACCTTATTATACGTTCCATGTTACTGTATTAAACTAACTGTATCACTCACCTTATTATACGTTCCATGTTACTGTATTAAACTAACTGTATCACTCACCTTATTATACGTTCCATGTTACTGTATTAAACTAACTGTATCACTCACCTTATTATACGTTCCATGTTACTGTATTAAACTAACTGTATCACTCACCTTATTATACGTTCCATGTTACTGTATTAAACTAACTGTATCACTCACCTTATTATACGTTCCATGTTACTGTATTCAACTAACTGTATCACTCACCTTATTATACGTTCCATGTTACTGTATTAAACTAACTGTATCACTCACCTTATTATACGTTCCTGGCCAGCCGGGGCGCCTGATGGAGGGGAAAGGAACTGGTTGGAATAACGTGTTCCTTCCACGCGCTACGTCCAACCAGGGAAACTCCCCCCTGTCAGGTGTAAAGGAGCAACTTGGACACTCAGACATGAAGGAAAGCATGAGTCCGTTGCTCTCCCCTTGTCCCCCATATATGGAGACTAGGTTGGCGGAGGGTGTGTAGAGCCCAGGATCACATTAGATGATTGACACAGGGGTGAAAAATGGGTTACAAAATCGTGGGATAAAAAGTTTTTCTCCTCAAATGTCACTGCTTGAAGTCAGTCGACGGTCAGTGGATCAGGGCTGGTAGAACGGCTGGATGGCAACTGTGAGGATGGATGGATGGATGAGAACTGCAGAGAACAGGTCCACTGGTTACCCTCCTACTGCAGAGAACAGGTCCACTGGTTACCCTCCTACTGCAGAGAACAGGTCCACTGGTTACCCTCCTACTGCAGAGAACAGGTCCACTGGTTACCCTCCTACTGCAGAGAACAGGTCCACTGGTTACCCTCCTACTGCAGAGAACAGGTCCACTGGTTACCCTCCTACTGCAGAGAACAGGTCCACTGGTTACCCTCCTACTGCAGAGAACAGGTCCACTGGTTACCCTCCTAAGAGGCCCTTATCTATGGAACTCCCTATAGATGCTTCACTTAAATCCTCATTATCCTTGCCAATATTCAAAAAACATCTAAAGAAATATCTTATCTCTTCCTCTCTGTAGATTACATGTTTTACTTTGATGCGTTATATTTTCTTTTGTGTGTTTGTTGTTGTATTGTTTTTTTCCGTTTTTTTGTGCAGTCTGTGTTTTTATTTCTTTACTGCACAGCTGCCCCCCCCTTTGCCAACTTGAAGACCTTTTTACTGTTCTTTATGAACTTTTAATCTGTTTAAACCAACGACCTCTTCCTACAGGAAAGGATTCCAAATAGGCCAGCTGGCTTCTTCCCTTCCTTGCATTGTATTTCTGTTCTTTGATATGTTATTGTCTACTTTTTTATACTACATGCTAAATAAATAAACCTAAACCTAAACCTAAAGTGAGACTTGGCAGCCCTGGGTAAAGGCTAGTTAGAATAAAGGTACAGTAAGGTACAGTACAGCCCTGGGTAAAGGCTAGTTAGAATAAAGGTACAGTAAGGTACAGTACAGCCCTGGGTAAAGGCTAGTTAGAATAAAGGTACAGTAAGGTACAGTAAGGTACAGTACAGCCCTGGGTAAAGGCTAGTTAGAATAAAGGTACAGTAAGGTACAGTAAGGTACAGTACAGCCCTGGGTAAAGGCTAGTTAGAATAAAGGTACAGTAAGGTACAGTAAGGTACAGTACAGCCCTGGGTAAAGGCTAGTTAGAATAAAGGTACAGTAAGGTACAGTAAGGTACAGTACAGCCCTGGGTAAAGGCTAGTTAGAATAAAGGTACAGTAAGGTACAGTACAGCCCTGGGTAAAGGCTAGTTAGAATAAAGGTAGAGTAAGGTACAGTAAGTACAGTACAGCCCTGGGTAAAGGCTAGTTAGAATAAAGGTACAGTAAGGTACAGTAAGGTACAGTACAGCCCTGGGTAAGGGCTAGTTAGAATAAAGGTACAGTAAGGTACAGTACAGCCCTGGGTAAAGGCTAGTTAGAATAAAGGTAGAGTAAGGTACAGTAAGTACAGTACGGCCCTGGGTAAAGGCTAGTTAGAATAAAGGTACAGTAAGGTACAGTACAGCCCTGGGTAAAGGCTAGTTAGAATAAAGGTAGAGTAAGGTACAGTAAGTACAGTACGGCCCTGGGTAAAGGCTAGTTAGAATGAAGGTACAGTAAGGTACAGTACAGCCCTGGGTAAAGGCTAGTTAGAATAAAGCATAGTTAGTTTATACCCTCAATAACAATACATCGTGTGGTGGAAAATTTGATTTATTTATTAACAGTTTGCAGAATTACAGAATTACATTTCAAGCACAAAAACTCAATACAAAGACTGTTAACTGTGAGTGGACGAGCCAATTAAGCATTACACTTGTTTACAACAGGGTCCACCATGTTCAATTCATCAAAACATTTAGAGACGTACAAACAGACACTTCTATATAGTTAAAGAACAGAACAGGAATTCATCATAAAGGAGGTAAAAAGGGAAAAGAAACATATACAGTGAGGGGAAGAGGGGGGGGAATTAAACCACTTCAGTGCACTGTGCCTACACATGTTGCGACCACAATGCAAGGAATAAATGCATTCGCCATGTATCCGAAGGAAGTCTGATCCAATCACTTTTACATTTCTCCAGTTTAATCCTGAGTTTAAGTTTTGTTGTGTTCAAGATCTGATTTTAGGCATGTTTAAGCCTCCAGGAAAATCCGTGTTGAGGTTCTTAATCCACTGTTTTTCATTAAAACGTCTTTGTCCTAAAACTGTCCAGTTAGGATTGTGTTGAAGTCCAGCGCATTTTAGAGCTTCAATGCCGTGAGCCATGAAATGTTGCACAAATCTTGTGGTTGTCTTTTTGGCATTGTTAATATTGTATCCGTGTTGTCCCAGCCTTGTAGCTATTGTTTTACCCGTTTCTCCGACATATTGTAAACCACATTTTTCACACGTGATTAAATAAATGCAGTTGCTGGTTCTGGCTGTTATTTGTCACAGGGTCCACCATGTTCAATTCATCAACACATTTAGAGACGTACAAATAGACACTTCTATGTAGTCAAAGAACGAATTAATCATAAAGGAGGTAAAAAGGGAAAAGAAACATATACAGTGAGGGGAAGAGGGGGGGGGGGGGGGGGGGGGGGGGGGGGGGGATTTTACGGGGCCAGTTTTACTTCAGTAAAAGTACCAATAATCCAATTTAGAACTACTTCGTTATGAGTAAAA